>NC_072781.1:18086064-18445150 GCF_022539595.1 Amphiprion ocellaris | reverse complement strand
TGAAATAAAGGTTGCATTGCTATTTTTAAAAATTATTTATGGCATTATAACTGTCATGCTGTACAAAAGACATTTTTGAGTTCTCTCTTCTTCTAGCCATGGCTGTGCTGTTTCTATTGAGGTGCAGGATTTTAGACTGCAGTGAAAAATGAGCCCACAGTGAGCAAAAATGGTAGATTAACAAAACATGTCTAGATAATACTTTGGGTTCAGAGGGTGAAAATCAAAAGCCTCACTGTGATTTAACTTTGTGAATAAAAGAACAAAACAAAGACTGCAGTCTATTTTTATTTTGTCCTTGTAAGTTTGCAGAAAGGAGGCCTGAAGTATTATCTAAGAAGCTTTACAATGATGTATGTCACCGAGAAATATATCATGAACACCTTTAGTTAAAGTGTACCTTCAATGCAAAGTAAACAGGTCACATAAAGTAGGACGATTATTAACTTTTGTAAATATTATTTGAACTTGTCGTTGCTCTAGATATGAATCATTCAATGCCTCATATATGATGAGGGCGATTCAACTCAACTGCGGAGGACGAGGTGTACGACTGGACATCCAGCCCAGGATTTGGCTTTCTAATACACCCAAATGGTGAAATGATGAAAACAGTGAGCGACAAGGCTGTGACTAACCGATCACACCGCAAAGGTCCGAGGACAGTGAAGGACATTAGTGGACAGTCATCCCACGCCTTGGTGAGGAGAGGCAGACCTGTCACAGCAAATTCACACGCAGCTCCGTTCACCCTGCGATCGCGGAAGAAAGCTCTTTGCTCTTGCTGTTTTCTATTCCATCCCATCACAGTCTTCCTGTTCCCCCACTCCCTCTCTTTCTTTTTTGTCATCCACTCGTCACGCTTCGTCCTGCTTGCGGAGGCCAGACAGAGGGACACAGGCAGGGCTGATAGGAGTGGACAGGTGGCTGTGTGCTGCTGAGGCTTCTGTAGTGACGGCTGAGCCAGTCTGGCCTGTCGTTGTCACAAAAGCAAACGGCCGCCCCAAACACACACACACATCCAGCCCAAACCGCACCACTCCTGCCAACATGCCAAAACGTCCATCAGCCGTGGCACTTCTTGACGCCTGCCCAATTCTTTTCTTTTCTTTCTGTCTTCACGCCTTGCTCTTTTCATCCAGTCTTGCTGCTCACCTCAGTTTTTAATCCCATTCCTGTTCTGTTATTTGCCTCTCTTTTCTCTCCCCAACACCTCCCTCTCTCTCCCACACTGGCCCTCTGCTGACCTCACCAGGGCTGACTATTACCTGAGAGTGAGCTAAATCATGGCCGGGTAATGGAACATGCCACCTTCATTGTGCAGCCACACACACATAAACACATTCAGACTAAAACAAAAACTTCTCCCTTTTGACCTTTTCCCTTTTCTCGTCCGTTTACATGTTTATCATTTGGCCCTTGTGTTGCTGAAATACAGGGTTGATGTTGTTTCTGTCAACCCTGCGAATGTGGATGTGGATGTTGGGGAATGGCAGAAACCAGGGTCAAGAATGAGGCTATGGCAACTCAGAGCTGACCTACAGCTCTCCCTGTCACTGGCATGGACAGTGTTGAGTGCTGCCTCAGAAAAAAAGGCCTTTTTTAAAAAAACAAATATGGCTAAAAAAAAAATACCTGAAATATCACAGAATCAGCAGTGGTTTCTCTGTTTTTGATGAGGCACTCATATAGAAGAAAAGGGCAGGGATGTATCTGAAAGACCCAGGGGCAATTTAATGGTGGCTGCCTTACTGGCTAACATTCATTTACTTTTTCCTCTGAGAAAGAAACTATATCAACTTTTAATGGCACTTAAGTGGTTTCAGACTCTCTTGCAGGACGCCATGGATTACCTCAGAACAGATTCAGCTGCCTGCAAAGCTCTCCAAAAACCTACGATTTGAAAATGTACAAAATGTTTTTTATGCTACTTGAACACCTTGAGCAGGAGATAAGTGAAGAACACTTTAATTTTGGTCATAACAGGGTGCAGCTGCCAATCAAATATTATTTGTCACCCTTACTGAATACTGAAGACATGAGGTTTTAAGTCACAATACACTGAGGTTCGGGGGCATGATTTATAACATAAACTGCTAAGAAAATATGTAAAGATGAAACTTGGACAAGAATTGCAAAAAAAAAATGTAAAACCCAAAATTAGCAAAATAATATAACATTCCATCTTACAGACTTATTTTGTTAGCAGAGAACAGCTAGAACATGATCCAGGACCTTGGCATTACCTGGGTGTCAGGATCAGCAGTGGACAGCTGTGCTTCTTTGAAAGATTTTTTAAACAGGTTACCAACAGCTACAAAAATTATTATTTAACACTGTAAAGCTCTTTTTAGGGTCCAATATTGAACACCGATCAGCTGCTGCCAGAAGAGAGAGGAAGAAAGTAGACTTTAGATTAACTCAATTCATTGACTCTTCAGAATTTTGCTGGGTTTGAAAACAGTTTTGAATCAAGCGCATAAAATAATTTGATTTAACTGTTTTAATTGCTGTGTCTTAAAGCAAACCAGTGACTGGGCTCACTTGTGCATCTGGTAAGAGTCCCGACTTTGTGTCTTGCCTTAAGTGATGATTACATTTCTGTTGAGGACCAAGGACTTGATCCCTTCTGTGTTCTATTAGATTTTTTAAAGGGGAATGCTTCTTGACTACTGCACTGAAAGACTTTCAAGGATGGTTCAGAACTAGTTCAATATCTCTGATATGAATAGTGTCATGAGTGTCAGTTGCCAAAAGATCTTTAAAGAAACGCTACATTTCTTGAAGGTAAATTGCCTCTAACCACCATAAGCTTTTCATCTTTGTGCTTCTAATGCACACTGTGTTTACCAACTAATTCAAATATACACAGATTTCATATGTTCTCTTATTAAAATTTAGAAGGGTCTTCTCAAGTCTGCTCAAGTCTGTAATTAACTGTGAAAGATTGAAAGTGCTGCAGACTTCTTTTAAATAATCAAAGACAGGATTCAACTAATTTACATTAAAATCACCTGAAACAATCAATTCAGAGATGTAAAAGAAGGTAAAAAAAAAAAATCTCAAAAGGCTGAGGAGGGAGCAGTAGGAGGCCTGTACACTTGAGCCGCAGAATTGTTTTGCGAAACATGATCTGTTAGTCTAAAAAATCCTAAATGTCTTTCAAGAGTGACTGCATTAACTAATGTACAGGGAAAACATTAGTCCAAGATTAGACCTAAGGGGCCATTTCATTGCTTCTACATCTTAAAATACCTACAAAACTCTGTGCTGAGTAGTCTTTAAAGCAATAAGAGGAGAAAAAATATTTTGCAGTCTATCTGCCAAGAGCAATCTCTCATCTTCCAAAGTCGCTCTGATGTAATGACTGCAATACTAAATGGCAAACACCACTGAATGCTGAAGCTTTTGGAGAAGTGCCTTGAAGGTAAAGTAAGTGATCTAAATGTAATAAAAGGGTTGTCACAGGCTAAAAACCCAGATGTGGCTATAATAAATAATATTAGGTCTAGTTTGTTTAGGTATGTTGGTGAATCTATAGGAGGGTTACTGGCACTGTTACACTGAATGCAGTCAGAATCAATATTATTAACTCTACCTGTGGGTAACAGCTTGAAATGTTAACTGTGAAGTCTTGATTATACTCCAATGGCAGACACCCATGGAAGCGTGGTTGTTATGCTAGATATTATTTTTCTAGACTGTAGGAGTCCACTTGGAAGACTGACGCATACATGTGGCAGGTTTTTTGCGCATACACACTATAACCAAGCATGTGTTTTCAAAATACAAGTGCCCTTGTAGCATAATAAATGTTGGTGTACATATGGAAGTGTGTAATGGGGTCCATGCAGACTTGGGGAGATGTTAAATTTAGGTCATATGGACTGTACATCCTGTAAAAAAAAAAATGCAAAGTCATAGCCAGCTTTTCAGCAACATTCATGTCAGTCCTATGTGTTGTTCTGTTTTTGATTTTAAAAAAGTGCTATGTAGGAGACTGACATGTACCTGTTGTAGCGTTATTACGTCTTCGTGTGTGTCCGCTGTCAGGATTGGTCACGTGGAAATCCTGAATTGGCTTTTAAATACAAAATGCACAGTTACTTGTATTGCAGCAAGTCCGTTCATTTCTGAAAACAACTGTCATAGTTCTTTGGCGATAGTGATGAGAGTGCAGAATGCCTGCTGAAGGAGATGCTTTTTGGTGAGAGGAGACAGAATTTGTGGCGGACAGTGCAAGCAAGGACGACTGAGGGAGGGATGAGTTCAAAATTGATCAACCAGAGCAGCTGTCATTGCTGTCCCCTGTTTTTTTTGTTTTTTTGTTTTTTTTATGCTTCCACTCATCACTTTGTCCCTTTCTCCAGATTGACCAAAGAGGTCAATTGCCAATTTGCCAGTGCCAATGTCTTTGTCAGGAAACAATATTAATTTTGGCTAATTAGGACCTGAAGCTAATGAGCGCTACAGATAATGAGTTCATTTATAATCCATAAAACAAGTGTGGCGTGTTATGGGGTAAAGAAAAAAAGCTGTAATGGTGGCAGCCGGACATCAGATTCGGGCTGCGGCGTAGCAAACAGTCTGGACACACACGCATTGAGACACATATACACACTCTCTATCCGCTTTAACTCACTCACCCTCTCTTTTCCTGTCTCATACACAAACAGACAGACACACACGCACACACTTCAGGCGCTGGCATGTCTGCATTGCAGTCCTCTGCTGGTCAACTTAAGCACATTTTCAGCCAAGCTTTTCAGACAGTGATCACCCTGTCCACCCTGTTCTATAAGTCTGTCCTCTCTACTCTCTGTCTCTCTCTGTCTCTCTCTCTCTGTGCCCCCTTGTCTCTTCCTTTCCTTGCTGTCACCTGCATGTCTTATGGGAAACAGTGGGAGACGAGATAGGGAATGGGAAAAAAGCAAGAGAGGAAAACAAAGAAGTGGAAAAGATGGCAAGAAAGGGCACAGCAAACATAGAAAGAAAAGGGGAGAAGGAAAGCAAAGAAGGAAAGAGGCAGGCTATAGGAATGTGGAGCTGGCAGAAAACGTGGATGTGAAAGTAGAAATGATACACACATGGAGAGATGGGAATAGATACTGGCAGAGGGGGAGATGAGGGTGAGAGGGGCTTCACAGCAGATGGACATAAGAGAGCAAGAGAGAGAGATGAGGAAGATAGAGATGCATTAGTATCTCTGCCCATATAGATAAAGTCCAGCTGGCCTTGGCCTGGCTTGGCCAGTCAGTCAGCTATACTGAGCTGAATCTGACTAGCATCAGACATGCTAGTGTGGCGTCTGGAGCACAGCGCAGTTTTACAACTGTTACACCATATGGACCGGTGAGGAAACACTATTACAGTGGAGATCCAGTGGAGATCACCAAGCTTGCCTGCCACAGCTAAACTATCTTCAATGTCCTGTGAACAGAGCAAGGTGAAATAAAGGAGCCACGGCTTGGTGCTATCGTCTATATCCTTTTATCAGTGGCAGGCAGATCATTCTATTTCTCTCAGTTTTAATTATTTTCATATTTTGCCATAGCCTTGAGATTGTACCAGTAATCTGGTGTTACATATGAAACAACAGCAGGTTTCCTTGTGAATAAAAAAAAGTCTGTAAGTTTTGTTTTTGTGTTTTCATTCAGTACATTCTATAGCTTCTTTATATACTTCTCATATGTCTATAGCCTCATTGCTGTTGAAGCCATTTTAACTGCAACTTGTGCTTATACAAGGTAGTACATTTTATTCTACAGTGTTTAAGGGCAGTATTAAAGTCTCATTGATTAAATTCCTAAAAATTCAACTGTTTTCCTTGAAAATGTTACCTTCCTGCCCTAAAATGGCTTAGATGTATCATTCAGTGTTTGCAAATTTGATAATGAATTTCATTCCAGTGCTTACAGTAAGAAACTCAGCACAGCCCAGTTTGCTATTAAACAGATAACAGGAAATTAGTAGTTCAGATACCTGAGGTCTGCCAGAGAGGACAGCATGGGACATACAGATACAGTATAATTTTGTACTCAAAGAACAGACTTTAAAGGTGTTTAATCCATTGGCTTGTTTTTAATGAACAAATGCAAAATATCTGTGCTGGCTCTTTCATAGAGTTTGCAGTTCCATGTTTAAAGTCCTTTTCTGGACAGAGATTAAGTCCATAAAAATTCAGCTCTATGTATTAAAGTTACACCTTTCTTTTTCCATGAAAATAATCCCTCCCTGCTTTAAAATGGCTATAACTACACAATGATATAAAAAGCCCCATTTTGTAAGTTACATATGCACGTTGGAAATGTGAATCCATGTTTTTGAGACTGTCATCAGCACACTGCAGTTTCAAGGTGTAAATGCTCATCATGGTGTTTGCATATCATACATCTTCTTGCATATAAAAAATGCCATATGCATAAGCGAAGAACCAGATTTTTACCATAGAAGGTCTTTAAATTAAATTCAAACTACCACCAGTTCTTACAGACTAAAATGGATACTGTATCATGCTTGCCTTGCTTTACGTGTTAACAAGGAAACGAACTATTTCTCATATTATCATACAAAAGTCTCCATTAAGCAGCTTTTCATCAACCTAGAGGAAAGACGACTTCCTGAATAGAGCACACCCACGTAGCCCTCTTTAAACAGAGACAAATGTTTCGTGACTCAGTAATCACTAAGTCATTTTAACTGTTCTTAAATAGCTCTATAACTATTAAGCTGACATAAAAGTTTTGTCAGGTATATTATTGCCTACACAGATTATTAGTTCACTTAAAGAAAATGTAGTAATGTTTTTCAAGTCAGCTTTGCAAATTGTGACAAGCACTTCTACTATCACAACTGCTGCCATGTAGTGTGGAGACTCTGTGGTTGTAAATTATTTATACAATGTTGTATGTTTTAGTAGAGGGTTTAGTTGTAGCACTAAAAAGGCTTAAAGATTGCAAGCGTTTTTCAGCAAGTATTAAACTGTATTTACTGATTGCACCAGGTCAGTTATTATTCCTGATATGTGCCAAGGACAGTGAGTGGACACAGCAGAGGACTTCTGGAGAATTTAGAACTTCTCACTGTGTTTTGGGGAAGTGATGGAAAGCATGTCTGTAGTCTGGTAGCAGCTACTTCATTTCCAACTCTTTAAATGATGAATTCCTGAGGTGTGAACAACCAAAATTGTCCTCGTACTGTCTCTTCCTATAACAGGCATTTTGTTTTAAACACAATTTGTTTTCCTGCTGCATGTGCAGTCACTGTGCTTGCAGTGCAGACAGCTTTTGTGAATGTGTGAGTAAGCTTGTGTGAGCATGAATGTAGGAAAGTGAACACCTAGAAAACCCAAAGTATCTCCCATGCGCAGTGACTGACAGCAGAAAAGCTAAGGATGTTCAGAACTGGGAGTCCTTACTGGAGACACATACAAGAGAGACAAAGAACAAGAATGTGTGCTAAAGAGAAAGGCAAAGACGACAAGCTTGCCTTATTCCTTAAAAAAATGATCCGTGCTTCTAAGGAGGCCTGTTAAATGTCAGACACCTTCCCGGCTGTGAGATAAGGTAAAGGAGTTCCATTATACCGCAGTCACTCTCCAGCACACCAATCCACACATGAATATACACACAACTCAAACATACTCGCATGCCTTTTGGCCAATCACTGAGCTAAACATGCACATATTTAGCAGACTGACACATACTTAAGTATCAAAAGATAACAAGCGCTACCACCAAATTGTCATATGAAAAGGCACTGAAAAGGCTATGGATACATTACTCTGCAGTGAACGGCGGCATGCTGAGAGCATATAAAATTTTAAAAAACACACAGAGTCACCAGTAAACAAAAGCAAGAGGCTTAAGTCAGAGACCGGTCTGTAAATGGGGGACAGAGTGCAGGCACCCCACTAACCAATTAATCCTGTCTGGCACCGGCACACTGGCCTTTATGAGAACAAATGTCAGCTTTCAAGACAAGGACGAGATAACCTTTCTTCATAGAATGCACACCAGCCTCCAACGACATTGATAGCACACTGCAGGCACCTAATATAAGCTGATCCAGCATGTCATCTAAAGAATAATTCAAAGGGTTTAGCAAATTTGCTCTTCTGGAACTGATCAGATTGTGTGGTAACTAAAGCATGCAAAAAATTTAGAAAACCTGCTCTTGCATTGTTGCTACCACAAGTTGCAACTGTGTACTTCCAAAGGATAAAGGACCGCTACTCTTACACAGATTCAAAAATGGCGAAGTAACGATGGCTGGGCAAATTACATTGTGTGAAATATGGTGATTAAAGTGCCTTAAACACAGGTTCTTTGTCTCAGTTGGAACTCAATTTCATCTCTCTTTTTTTCAAGTAATATTCACAGCATTATAATCATTATTGCATTAAGAGATTTTTTTAGATTCAAAATCGTTTCTAGTGGTCTTTCCGACAAGTAACCTTCTGATTTTCAAAAACTATTAGGAGCTTTCAATGACATTTAATTTCTCTTCTTTTTTTCTACCTCACACCCTCTGTGTAATTGAAAAAAAAGTTTACTTTGTATGCATAAAAAAGCAGCACTGTATTTACGCTTGAGTCACGACAGTAACTGCCACATGCATGTCCATCTTAAGAGAAAAAGACATAGATTCACTCACATAAAATACACGCACAGGCAACATACACAAACAGACAAAATACACACATATGCATTCCCCCTTCTCATTTCTACAGCTTCCCTGCAACAGAGCAAAGAGAGGTGGTCGCTGATGTGAAACATCAATTTCCAGGTTAGCTGCTCTGCGTGGCTCAGGCAGGTATCAGCCGTGACCCACCTGGGCCTGATAAGCAGCTGCAAGAAGCTGATCTGCCAACCAGCAATGCACCTCTCAGTACTGGAGAATGGAGTAACACACACACACACACACACACACACACACACACACACACAAGTAAACAAATAGTAAACTCAAAATAATGAATTAAATGTGAGGGGAAAACAAGACAAAAACTATGCTTAACTGACATTTTACTTTTTCGGTAAATGCTGTGATGTTGAAAATCACTAATTTCTCCAAAGGAAGGAGAAAAATATACATCCACAAAATAAGCACACAAATATATAGGTGGATGGTTCATCCTCTTGATACTTTGATCATTTGACTTGCTGGGACTGCTGGGATGAAACTAGGTTTAAACCTGAGGCATTGCAGATAGGAGTCAGAAATACACACATGCAAACATGTAAACAATCTCAACTCTGCGGGGATGCTGATAATTTGGGGTAATGAAAAGCCGGAATAACCCTGAAAACTATTGTACTGTTCTCTTTGATGATTCTGGGACTGATCTCTCTCTCACACAGACTGAATCACACAGTACAGTTGAGTGTTTTTCACAGTGAAACAGGATACTGTGTGTGAATGTTCATACATGTGCCTCCAACCACACACAGACACAGATTTACAGACGTTTAAAATGAGTCTACGCTTCATTTAAAGCCTTAAAGAGGGTTATGTGTATAACACTGTGTGAGAGCATCACTTGGGTTGGTCAGGTAATCTAGCCGCCGCCACCATCACAGTGAAGGCTGTCAGCTCAGTGCTGGGCGTCTTGGCAGCGCTGCTCAACCTGATGTCGCGCCACATTCCCACAGACAATTTCAATTAACTTTTACAACCCAGAGAAATATCACACACACAGCCGACACTTTTTCACACTTCCACATCTGTTCCTTTGTCTCTCTTTGTTTTCACTCTTTGTCTGGTCAGAAGACAGGAAACCCTGAATGGAACAGGCCAGACCACAGCAGCAGTTTATCTTTTTATGGGAGATGAGGAGATGGAGAGAGATCACTACAGTGTGAAATGTCTACGATTGCGTCTTGGAAGAAATACTAAACAAGCCTTACATAAGATGCTGGCCTGTGCAGCGACACCTGAAGACCACATTGAACACTTGCATATCACCTGACTGCATCAGTCAGTCAGATGAGACACAAGATCAAGGTTGGGTGTACATCTGTACTTCACACTAGAAGTGGCGCATAAGAAGCACGTAAGCACAAATGAAATGTCCATTCAAAGGACAGGGGCAGACCAAAAGGTTTTCAAAAGAGTATCAAAAAAGCCAAAACTACTGGTATATTTTGAGGATGAAGACAGTTTTTTGGGCAGGGTATGCTGATGTATGCATTTATGCAGTTGTTTAATTTATTTTGTGAAGTTTGAATGAGTCACACAGGAGAAACAACAAAGACTTGGAGCGTAAAAACTACGGAGTCCCATGTGACACAAAGGGAATCTGGATTGTAATGGATGGATGTATACATCTGGGTATACACTGAAATGAACAACTTATGGATGTCTAAAAGATTAAAAAAACACTCAGATGGAATGTTTTTCAGGTGAAAAAACAAACATTGTCCTTGTTTTAACTGTATCTAACTGTGTAAAGAGAAAGATGTGGACCTGAATCAGAGTGTTGCTTTAGGATTAAAACATTCTTGTAAAGTCAGTTAACTAAAGCTTTAGGTTTTACTGTGACGCTCTCTTAGGGACTGCTGGAATTCAAAGAAATGAAGTGTATTTAGCAGAGAACTTACAGTTTTGAGATGTCTATACTTAAGTTTGTGTTTCATTCTACTTTACAGTTTACCTCTCAGAAGGAAATGTAATTTTAACTTTACTGCATCTTATTGGATTTTTACATTTTTGAGAGTTACACAAACTGCTTTTAGACAAAAATGTTAATATATGGTTTAGTATGAAAGATGAACAATACCAAGATGTATAAAGTGGTTATAATAGTATTTGAACCTAGTGATGAATTTCAAAGCTGTATTTTTCCATTTGAGACAGAATGTGATTGGATTCAGGATGCAGCGTAGCAATGTGACAACAGAATGTGTCCAATTACCGTACATCAAATGTCATTAAAGTTGTTTAAATGTCAAATTTAATTTTCATCCTAGCTGTTGAGTGACCTGACATAATTTGCCTACATTCTTCGAGAAACCTCATGCAGCTGCATGGAAATACACAGAAAATTATTTAAATCCCTCTCCAGTTTTTGACTTAACCCTAAAAACTAATCTCTGTGTTACATACTGTATTTAGATTGTTTTGTTGTTGTTTGTTTGTATTTTCAAATGAACATAGTTCTTTTCTGCCTTAAAATGTATTAAACGTAACTCCACACTGTTGCTTCCTCTAGAAAGTTCAGGTCTATTAAGTCTACACCTCTCTCTCCACTTACCCTTCCCACTTTCTACAGCTCAAGCACACCAGCTCACCTACAACTCTGCTCAAACACTACAGAACTACTTGTTGCTACACAATCACACGTTGTAATAATTGAGTAATTCAGCCATATAGGGACAGAAACAGTTTCTGAAGAAGAAGAATGATTTGAGAACCTCCACCCTGCAAGCTGACACAACTGGCTCCTTAAGTTTATTACTTCGCCAGAGAACACGGCAGAGTTATGTGACAATCAGCGCATGTTTGTCCGTCTGTTAGTTTGTCTGTGCATCACATTGCTTAAAAACGGAATAATGGACTTGGATGAAATTTTCAGGGAAGTTCAGAAATGACACAAGGACCACCTGAGTAGATATGATGCGACTTATACTCTGGATCCACGGATTTGTTAAAGATTTCTGTATCATTGCGAGATAGCGGTATGGCATCACTGTAACTATGACAACAAGTGAACACTACATCACTTGCCTGCTGACGATCACATGATTGCGATCCTACTACAAATCCACCCCTGCGGACTTATCAGGACTTATCCACTGGAAATCATACAACGACTGAGCAGCCTTGGTGGAATACTGCGCTCTCTTTTTTTGTTATTTATGAAGCTGGCTGTCTGAACCTGGTTTTGAGACTGTCATTGCAGTCACAACTGTTTGAAGGTGAAAATACTCAGCCATTACACTGTCTATTTTGCTTGTGATATATCTTCTAGCATATAAAAACAACGTAGTGAGAAGTTAAAAAGGTAAAAAAGAATTTTCACTGTTGGGGGTCTTTAACTCTCCACTACATCACCAGTGTTGTCTATAATTTAATACTGCATATGAGACAAGATGCCGCACAGGCAAAAAAAACAAAAAAAAAAACAAAACAAAAATAAAATAGTAAGAAAGGAATCAAGATGAGTTAAAAGTGATGGAAATGAAAATTATGTATGAGTATGTTCAAACTCAGAGGTAATGTTGCAATGACAAGGCAGAGTGTTGAGTGTTTGCATGGGGCATAATAATACTAACACATCACGTGCTGGGTAAGTGCAGACAATATAGCGCAGCACAGCGTCATGATGGATGGTGTGTTTGCAGACACCGCTGAACCATGGACCCCATTATTTCCTGGGGGAGGAAGGGGAGAGCAAGGCACCACCGGGGAAAGATAAGGAATGATTGACTAAACCAAAACAGAGGTCCCTCATGGATGGCAGTCTGCTGGCATTATTGGGAAGCCTTTGTGGGAGTCAATGCAACAGCTCAATGACAGCAAAGAGCTGTCACAAGGAGTAAAAAGATCAAGTGTTCCCCTCCCCAAAGTGTGGTAGGCGAGGACTCTTCATGTGGAGAAGAAAAACTTGTAGTCATTAAGAATATCTCCCAGACACGTTAGGACTCATCCCCCTGCTGAGATCAGGTGGTTCAGACCTCGACACGAAGGAATTCTTTACATCTGCAGCTGGTAGATAGGATTTATACAGTCAAGCCACACATGCAAAGAAAGAGACACAGTCATTCTAATACACATAGCGCATCCACCAACTCAAACTCACAAACAGTGACAGATACAGTGGCAGCTGCCAGAGATGCAGAAAGGACACACACACTGCATTCCAATTTGGCTAAATGAGGAGTGAAAGTGGGAGTAAAAACAGACCACTGTGCTGCCCTGCTAGCAGTCAGGCAGTAACAAAATATCTAGAGCATGCAAGCTGCAAGAGAAGACCCAAAACACTGAATCCACTCTCAGAGGAGCCTTCCTTTTCTCCGGACAGTACTCTAATTACCCTTTCACTTTATCGCTGCTCATCCTTCTTTATTTCTCCTTTTATGTTCTCTGTTTCTGCTCTAGATGATCTGGTATGTAGAGGAAAAGGACAGGCAAAATATTCTTGGATGTGTTTCAGTCTTCTGAAACACATCCAAGGTAATTTCAGATGTTTAAAATGTCAAAAAAGAAATTAAGGGTTCACACATACTCTGAATGTTTTAGGCTTTGCTTCTTGGTGAAAAAAACACTAAGTTGCAAGCCCTTGGGCTGTAACACTGAAAGCATAGTAATTCTCCTCCTCGATTCGACATTTTAAGTTTGTTTTTCTTACGTTTACGTGTCAAAAATGTGATGAGGAAGGAGATTTTCAGGTTTTTTTTAAATATATATTGCTTTGGTTGATGAATCAATTCTGAGCAGTACATGGCAAGCACCTTAAAACAAAGGAAAGTGATGAAGTAACGTTCTCCAGTAAAGTGACAAAATATTGATTCACTATGATTTAATGTTATCTTTTTCTTTCCTATGGAGAGATGCCAAACATGTTACATATTTTTATATTTGATATAAACAAATAGTGTGTAATAGTGTAATTAAATTAATTAAACAAAATTGACTAAATAAGAACACAAGAAACAATCATTAGGTTTTAATGATTATGCCACATGAACTGAGTATATATTACACTGATATGGTGGGAGGAGCTTGTAAAATGTTCACATATTTAAAATAATGGCTATAATGGGATATATTTTTACTTTGTGTTTTGTTACTGCAGTGTGTTTTGTTAAGCGCCTGCTATTGCTTTCATTACCTGGTGTCATGTGGTTATTCACTCTAGATAGTGAGACTGTAATAGATGATTACAGCACTGAGCACTGACTTTAGTGCACATTTACCAATCCAGTACTTTTATTATGGAAATTTTTGTTTTAATAAGGGAGTTTTAAGTGGTTGAAAATGTGTCAAAGTCAAAGAAGAATTAGCAAATGTTGTCAAATGGATTACACTCAATTGATGGTAGTTGAGTAGAGAAAGAGACTTTTTATCTGAAATGTATTACAGGGCTAATTGATTTAGAGGCTCAGAGTCAGAGACAGAGTGAGAGTGTGTACCTGCCTGGGTCTCACTCAGTGATTTGCTCCAGGAGTGTCAGCCAGGTATAGAAGCTTTTCTGTCCAGGCAAGTAATGGTCTGCCCAATTATTTGATCAGCAGCAGAAAAAACAGAGCTGAGTGCTCTCATCTGCAGCCAAGTGTCACTAACGGGGAATCAAATATGGATTTCCCGATGCCGATCGAAAAAAAATCTCAGGGAGGAGAAAAGCCTCAAAGCACCATTCACGTTCTTTCTGTAGTGATTTACATAACATTAAAAACAGTCGTGTCTGCTTTCTAAATGGTTTTCACTGGTGTATAAAAACAGCTCCTGGCAACATACAGAACATATGCAATATATTCTGTCATGGGAAACCCTGAGCCATGAAATTTTACTGAAAATCTGAAAATACTCAAACCAGAGGACAAAGGCAACCCCAGCTGACTGGCCTTCTCTACCAAACAAACATTAACAAATGGTAGCAGTATCAACCACAATGCTGTCAATTCTATAGCCAAAGGATGATTTTCTAATTTGCAAAATATTATTATAACATTATTAAGAGAATGCAACTATACTATTCATAACATAAAGATGGTTATGCTGCTTTAGAGGCCAGCTGACTTCAAATGTTAAGTAAAGGATCTTAATCACCGACATAATTTTAGATTATAGGGTTTGTACAGTGCAGTGGTGTGTGATGTCCTGCTGGTGAAGACGACTAGCACTGTGGAGTGTGCTTGGTCTGCAACAATGTTTAGGTGGGTGATACATGAAAAGCAGGACACAGGGTTTCCCAACAGAATATTGCATTGTAAAAAAAATGATGATCAATGGTATCACCTGTAAATGGTTTTGATGTCATAGCTGTTAAGTATAAATACAGAATTTTAATTCACATTGTATCTCACTAGCTCTGGTTCTAATTCATCTATGGTGGATTTTCTGAGAGAGTTCTCTCTGTCTGAGCCTGTGTGATGAGTGGAGTCAACTGTCTGTGAAACACTGCAGCATCGTGCAGCACTCTCACACACACACACACACACACACACACACACACACACACACACACACACACACACACACACACAACTTGCTGTTATTAACAACAGGTCAAAAAAAAAACTGTGTTTAAAAGTGTGGTTAAGCTTTACCAAGGTCAATCCTGGCAATGCTCATTGCCACAAGTGCAACAAGGCTTTTGCATGTGAGAGCAGAAACATAAACAATCAGTAAGTGCCTTCCCCAAAGTTTAGCTCTCACTGCTCCAGGTGCGTTATTTGTGCTAGCCATCAAGAACCCACACATGGAGTTAACTAAATTATGGGAACGTGAACTAAAGATTAAAAGTAGCATTAACTGGCTGATTGTTTTATTATGGGTGTGTTCATAGATCCAGTCTGAAAAGGTCAGAGCATCATCCAAACATGTTAGAACTGAACTTGTTCAGAAATTCAGTTTAATTTTCAGACCGCTCAGAGCGCAGAGGATTTAGTTATTTGGGGGCTGCAGGTAGACTGGTTGTTGTGTTTCTTTAACTGAATGTTGGTGCTGACAGAAGTGCTCTAAACATTTTTCTAAAACTACTGTTGCAGCACAGTAAAAGTACTGTCCAAGTAAAGGGGAGAGTGAAAGATATGATTTAAAAAAAAGAGAGATCATAAAGTAAGGTTAATTCTGTTCTTAATTTGTTTATTTTTTCTCTTAAAAAAATTACTAATAGAACCGATAAGAGTACTGTTAAAGAAACGCATTGATAAGCAGTATCCGTAAGTGAAGTACCACTAAAATCTTAATGACACCCATCTCTTGTCTCTGGTTTATGGTTGTAGGGAAGATAACTCAGTCAATTTACTGAATCAGAAACTGCACAAGAGACAGTGTCCAGAGAAGAGTGTTGACAAGCCATACTTAATGCAGAGTGCTGAGCAGCTGACTGTGAGGAACTGGCTGGGGGGAGCGTACACAGACATTATCAACATGTTTAGAGGAAGACTTTAATAAGATGTTATATGGGGCTACTTCTTGCTCCTTAATTATTATTGAATTGGGAACACCACGGAGCTAATTAAAAGTGCAAGGTATTTACTGAGCCAGTAGAATAATGTGAGGGCGCAGAGGAGAGCAAGAGAGAAAAGGGAGAGTGAAGAAGTTCAGACAAAAGGTTGGTACTTAAATTGTTTTAACTATGTTCTAGTACTGCTACATACAGCTTAAGTTGTACATCTTTGATGAAGGAATAAAGCATAAGAAAAATGGCTTAGAAACTCTGGCTATAGCGTTCTTCTTCTGGAGCCCTGTTCCTATAAGAGGAAAGAAAATATAAGACAGAAAATAAAGTATAAGAAAGAGAGGTCTATGTGGGCTCATATAAAAGGTATTATACTGCTTTGCTCCTTTGGAAGTCTAATTTGTCCATTGTGTGACCTATGGGAAATACAACGTGTTTTTACCATGGTATCCTTTTGTAAATTTCATGATCTCTTGTTTAGATACATAGGCTTGCGATCAATATCAGTGACTAACAATGACTCAAATGGTTTCAAGAAGAGCTCTTCAATTAATTTATGCAATTAATGTTGCCAAAATCATCTCTGCTGTTATTCTCTTTGCTAACTGAGACTTCTTACTTCTTCAGTACAAAGAAATGTACCATATACGATAAGGTATCACATATAAATGAACATGTGTTGTAATGTTTGCCTCAGACAGCAACGCCTCATGCTCAATTGGCATAAAACTACAAGATGTGCACAAACCTTCCCAGCAGAGTGTGGAAGTTTCTTATTTTCAACAAATGTTGTGTTTCCACAAGTTAATTACTCAGTAGAGAGCTTAATCTGCCGAATCAGGGCAAAGTGGATTAGGAGATGAGAGCGTTTAATCAGTGTTCTCTCAGTCTAATTACACATCCCATTTCCTGACACAACACACACTGTTATCTGCCACTGCATTTAAACATCACCTTCTCTGTTTAGCTGCCCTCCCCCTCCAAGAGTGAATGATCCCATTGCCTGCATGTGACAAAAATTCATGAAATGTAAACACATGCATGCATATTCACGCTACATGGATATTCACACATAGAGAAAGCATAGACATGCAGAGAGTGAACATGAATAGAGAGAGGATTTAGTTCCAAACAAAATATTCATCCGTGGCATCATTATATCACTGCAGCGTACAGCAGACTGCTAATGCAGCCTAATCAAGCATCACAGGCATTATTTTTACAGTGGAGGCTAAAGATTCCTCGTGGGCTCTCTTTCACCCATGTATCAAACTGAAGTTGTTGTACTGGTTGCACTAAAAACAGTGGAAAGTTTGGAAACTGTACTGAAGTCAGCGGTAAAAGGCAGAATATTGTGCACACTTATCAGCCACAAGATTGGAACTAGAACATTATCCCATCACAATGGCACCTCTCACGGGGGTGGGATATATTAGGCTGCTAGTAAACAGTCAATTCTTGAAAATTGATGTCTTGGAAGCAGGAAAATTGGTAGTTGAAGGATCTGAGTGACTTTGACAAGAGCCAAATTGTGATGGCTGGAAGATTGTATCAGAGCATCTCCAAAACAGCAGGTTGTGTCAGGTGTTCCCAGTGTGCTGGGGATAATACCTACCCAAAGTGGTTCATGGAAAGACAACTGGTAAGCATCATGGGCAACCAAGATGCAGTGATGAGCTTGAGGAGCGACGGGTGACTCATGAGGTTGTGATAGAAAAGTGTCAGAGCACCCAGTGCATCACAGCTCACTGTGTATGCACCAGTGTACTGACCCCTGTCCACCACCGATAGCGTCGACAACAGACATGTCAGAAGTAAACAAAGAAACAATAGATGTGGACCCGGTCTGATAAATCAGTTTTCTTTTACAACATGTAAAAAGGCTGGGTGGGTGCGCATTGGTATCTGGAGAAGTGATGGCAGCAGGATGCACTATGGGAAAAAGACAAGTTGGCAGAGGCAGAGTTATGCTCTCAGTAATATTCTGCTGGAAAACTTCCTGGCATCTTACTTCGACACATAGCATTGAGCAAAACATTGTTGCAGACCATGTACACTCCTTCAATGGCAATCGTATTCCCTGATGGCAGAGTGCTCTTTCAGCAGGATAATGCTCTCTGCTGCCCTGCAAAAAATATTCAGGAAAGCTTTGAGGAATGTAAAGAGTTCAAGGTGTTGACATGGCTTCCAAATTTCCCAGAATTCAATTCGGTCTGTGAGATGTGCAGCTCCTAACTGGCGGGCCTTCCAGCATGCACGGTCAAATCTCTGCAGATGATCCAGAATGCAGCAGCTCGTCTGGATTTCATCCAGCCAAAAATGGCACGTCACCCAGCTGTTCAGATTGCTTCACTGGCTTCCAGTTGCTGCCCGCACAAAATATCAATACTCTGACACTTGCATTCAAAACTACAAGGAAAACAGCTCCCTCCTACCTGAACTCTCTCATTCAGGTCTACTCTCCCTCCTGCTCACTATGCTCAGCCAACAAAAGGCACCTGATACAACCACGACAACAGGGCCGGTCCACAGCTAGACTCTTCTCCTCTGCGGTTCCCCGGTGGTGGAAGGAGTTACCAAACTCTGTTCGATCTGCAGAGTCCCTCTCAGTCTTTAAGAAAAGACTAAAAACCCAGCTCTTCACTGAGCACTTTTGCACTTGACACGCTGCAAAAAAAACAAAAAAACCCAAAAAACATCTGCACTGCCTGTAGACACCATAGTCTTGAACTTGAACTTGTTTTATGGCACTTATCCAGGTTGTTTTCTCCTGACTAGATCCTTGCTTGTGTTGCATCTACTCTCAGATGTACGTCGCTTTGGATAAAAGCGTCTGTTAAATGAAATTGTACAATTGTAGAATTGTACGACAAGCCAGACCTCACAATGTTCAGGCTGCCAATGTCTTGGTACTTGATACCACAGGACACCTTCAGAAGTTTCATAAGACACTAAATAATAATAATGGATTAGCTTTATATAGCGCTTTTCTATTAGGGCATACTCAAAGCGCGTAAAATGGATCCATTATTCATTCACTCACACATTCTCACTCTGATGGTGGTAAACTACATTTGTAGCCACAGCTGCCCTGGGGCAGACTGACAGAATCGTGGCTGCCAATCTGCGCCTACAGCCCCTCCGACCACCACCGACATTCATACGCATTCATACACCAGTGTGAGTAGCCGCACTGGAGGCAAGGTGGATAAACTGTCTTGCCCAAGGACACACAGCCCACATCTGTGGAAACACCTTGAGCTAGTGCCCATACCAGACCTCTAGCTTTTGGGCCGGATAGAGAAGAGGGTGTCAGATCAAAGAGATGTTTGGATGAGTCTCTCATCTGCCTGATGAATAATGTCCAGGAGGTGCTTCTGCATGCTATACAGTGCTGAGGCTACTGGCTCAGAGGCCATGCGTTGGAGCTACTGATCTGCTGCCTGGAGAAATAGCCTTGCCAGTGTGTGCACATGCATGTAGACCAATTCTACTTGAGGACAGTCTGAGCTGCTCATCTGTATAATACAAAATCAATGGTCCTATTGTGAATATGTCAATCAGCTGGTTATTACACAAACTGGTGTCACCTCACACAACCTGCTCACATGAACCATATGCTGTTGCATCATCGCCAAGGCTCAGGCCATGGTAACTGAATGTGACTAATCCGGATAGCTGTGGAAACCTGATCAATGTGCTAACGTCGTGCAGTTTGGCTTCCAGTCAGCCACACAGGTGCTCATTTATGTTCATGAAATTTGTGGTAAAATAATGGTCTAACGAAGTATAGACGAAAGTATGAAGTTTCATGATGAATATGATTAAACTGCCTCCATTGTGCCCTGAAAGCCCAATTTAACAATTCTTTATTCTTCGCACAATCTTTGCACTGAACCTTGAGATGAGAAAATATGTTTTTTTATTCTGCTCCTTTATTCAAATCAAGAGTAAGAGCGATGTCAGCATTGAAATTGCTGTTGGGCTATTTTATTAAGTCAGAGCGCTGGATGATAAGTAATCTTGAGTTTTTGGATAAGGAAACAGGTGGGTGTTAGGGGTGAGGAAGGATCTTATGCTGTTCTTCACTAAGTCCCATCCTCTACCAGTATAACACACAAACATTTGACTTGGGTGTGTGTGTGTGTGTGTGTGTGTGTGGGTGCGTGCGTGCATGTATGCGTGTGTGTGTGTGGGGATGTTGCACGTCCACGTGTTTATGAACTGAAGGGCCTCCTAGATGAGGACATCTGCTGGGCTAATAAACAATAATCTTGACAAATTGTCACTGTCTGATCAGCTCGGTCCGCCCTCACGATCACACCAGTGAAGAAGCCATTACAGAGCGGGCCAGAGGCATGACTGACAGCTCTCTGGACCAGTGGAAGGCGTTGTTGGACCGAAGCCCAGCTGCCTCAGGAGAGGACACTGATTAATGGCTAGAGGGCAACCTGAACAGAGTGGTTCGGGAAATCAGCAATGCCACCCACCATCACATCCATGCCCTTCACTGGTTTGAATGCCAGCTGACTTTATGAAGAGATGGCCTTTTGCCAGAATCTACTTTGTCCTGTTGGATAAAGATGCCAAACCGGGCATGAGGGCGATGGTGTTTGAGGTCACGATGATGAGGATATACTGTAGGTTTCGAGGGACACTATAACCTTTCCTGGCTGCAGGATAAAACGTTCAACTAAGATGATAGTGATGGAGGACAACAGATGAAAGACAGGGTGATGACTCGGATAGTGATGATGAGGAAGACTTGGTGGTGTATGTGAACTTTCATGAACCTAATACAAAAATATGAAAAAGAAAAAAAGGATATTTTGTCCATACCCGTGACATGTAACCGCTCACAGAAAACAACTGTGAGGGTGTAGACATAAGCAAACACTCCAACACTCAGACTAGGAGTGTTGACAGACTGGCAGAGTGTAAAGGTCATGTGATAAAAAAACAAACTTCTAGAAAATCAATTCAATATAAAGGATTTTAATTCCAAGCCACTGGCACCCTCAGAGATGATGAAAAGCCAGACATCTTCAAATTGCCCTGTCAATCACTGCAACCAACAAAAATGACAAAAAAAAATAAATAAGAGGGGGAATAATAGATCCAGGAGGAGTCGGACTCAACCTGGTATCTGGTGTTCATACCATAACACCCTATTGCCCCCAACAGCAGTTGGACAAACCATATAAGCAAGCTTATAATAATGTGGAGATACTAAATCTGGACAACTCTTTCATCCAGGCAATAACAGGGTGAGAAATACCAAAAACATTGCAGGTGCCAGCTGTATAAAAGAGCATTACTCAGTCAACAACTAGAGTTTTCTTCTCATCACGAAGACAAGCACACCACACATAGAAACAGATACACACATTCTGATAGAGGACATCCACTGTCAGCACTTGTTATGACATCTCTCCTCAGGTATTTTTTTCTTTCGCAGTTTATATTCAGGGGATAGAGAGGACAGAACACTTCTGTGCAGTAAATAAGTTGACAAAGCAAAGACAGCATTACTGTACTTTCTTTAGACCACGCCGGTGTATCAAATGCAACATGTTGACAGTTCAGAGACTCACCAATCTCCGCGTCTTCATAGATGAGAAGATAGGTCGTGAAGAAGTAGTTTAGGAAACGTGGTGGCTGGTTGGAGCCTGCAACCAAGAAAAAAGGATGTAATTCCCATTTTATCCTGAAACTATTTATTGTGCTTTTTCTTTTCATGTTGTTAAAGGCAAATATATGTCAATATGTCTCTTAAATAATGCTGCTGATCCTGAAAGCTTTTGTAGGTGCTCCTCCTCCTCTTGCTGTCTCCTATAAATCCCCTCTCTATAAGCCTAAACTGTATTTTCAATTACTTTTTGAGGGAGATGTTTTTTTCTGCCAGATTACATTGTAAATCAACATATCTTTGCCATTTATTTTATTACTTTACTGTCACTCCTTCTCAGCCATTTTCAGCAGGACTCATTACTCTGCTCACCCAGAAAATGGAAGAGAAGCTTTAAAAATGCAATGAAAACTAGATTGTAACCCAAACCGTGCTATTCTCTAAAACCTAAACCTATATAGTTATGGTGCTGAAACCTAACATTGAATGAAAACTGTAAGAAAACAACAGGTGAAAATAAAACCTAAGAAAAATTAAAAGTGAGGGTCATACACATGACACAAAACCCTGTCTACTGGATGAAAGTCATGTTGTTGACTCATGCCGCCATTCTGCTTATTTGGATTGTGCGACTTCTTTAAATTGGAAGTCTTTTCCACAACGTCACAGTCCTACCTTTTGAGGAGAAAATACCTTTCTTTCAAAACCTAAATGAGAATGCGGTTAAGTTGTATAGGAATGTCATTTCTGAGACAGGGTTACCATTTGTGCCTAGGAATTGTTGTTTTCATCCTGTTTCACAAACAATGCATGTCTTGTCGTTCCTCAAAGTGTGGTAGGAAATATATTCGGCATATATCACAGTATATGTGGCTATGAAGTGTACATTTAATGACTTGGAGGGTTTAATGATTTAGGCTTTACAATGACCGTAACTGCTTTTCTTAAAAAGCAGGATCAGTAATTTTACTACTGTCTGTTGATGCCTGTATGTAGTGCAGCCTGTGTACCTCTGAAGTTAATGCAAGTATTATAATGTAAAATGGGTCAATAGTTGCATTTTTGTTTTTTTAGAAACTGACTAAATCCACTCTGGCTTTCTCTTTAATCTCCTCTTTCCTCTTTGGTTTTTAATCTGTTAAGAAGGAAATAGTAAAAACTAAAGAATCAAGCAGAGCATCTTCCTCTCACAGCAGGCAGCAACGAGAGGGATCACTTTCTCCCCCTGATGGGAAGTTTTTAAAGTTGTCCACCATTTGCTAAAACATTCTGCAGTTCCCCCAGGATTATTGTTATTGTACAGCAGACTGTTACCTGTTTGCCATTTTGTATGTTGGTCTCTTTTACCGTTCTTCCATTCTGCAAATGTTTCCCTTGTTCCTGCTCTTCTACCCAGTTTAGATTTTTATCACGGTTTTACTGCTGCATGTGTATGTCAGACAACAGAGATACAAACACATAACCTTCAACTACACTGGAAGAATTTTCAAGACTAAATTGTTTGCACATCATACTGATTTCTCTGTATAAGGGGGAATACCCTCTGACTACAACAACAAATATTTAAAGGGGTCTGTTAAGGGGTTAATAGTTTTCCGTGTTTGGGCAGGATTCTTTGGTGTCAGAAGGCAGTGCAATACAAGCAGTTTTTTTTTTTTTTTGGGGGGGGGGGGGGGATCAGGGAACAAAGCTGATGTTCTTTGATCAGCTGAGCTGGGCGGCAGACCACACAGACACTGAAGCGAGAGAAAGGGAAGTCATCTGTTTGAAGTGAGAGTGTTTGATAGAGTGAATCAGTGCTTTGAAAGTACAAGCTTTCCATTCAGTCATGTGCCCGTCTGTGTGGAAGAAGATGCTCATCACTGGCCCGTAAGTGCCAAGAATGTAGAGCGTGTTTGACAGGATGGAAGGTGGTGAGGAGGACGGTTAATAAGCTCCTGTCCGTACCTGTGGCTTAATTACAGCAATGCACTGCGTCTGGCTTGGGTAGTGGAATGCAGATAGATTACAGCTACAAAATAATCACAGCGATGATCATCACTCCAATTTGCTGGATCAGGGAGGTAACACTCAAGAGGATCACAAGGTCAGTGTGCCAATGGATTAGTTAGAAAAAGCAATAGAGAGAGAGCAGAGAGGAAGAGAGGAGTAGTAACACAGAAAGAAAATACAAGGTGTGAGGCGAGAGTGAGAGGTGAGATGCTGGAGGACTCCAGAGAAAGAAAGCCTTGATAAACTCATTGTGGCTGATGGAAAGAGGTTGTGGCATTCACTTAATAACTTTCGCCGCTGCTTCAGCGCTGTGTGTGATTGGAGGCGTCTCCTGCCCATCAGTGGGAGACAGTTACTGTGACTTTCCACAACATCGAAGCTCTCTCTTAATATATACGTCTCTCTCAAGCCCTCATAGAGACATATTCAGCAAAGAGGCAAATATTTTTAAGCATATCGTAGAGCTGAACTACGTGAGAAATATTGGAAAGGTGGAGAGCAGAGACTGAGGTAAGAGCAGTGAGAAAAAAAATTAAATATGAATAGACTATGAAAAGAAAGGTGTACATGTCAAGAAAAGGCAGTTAATAAAGATGTGAGAAGTACTGTAAAATTCCTCAATATCCTGCTATCAAATCTTAGTTTGTCTTCCTCCAGCCTGAAGCATTTTCATTTTTCACCATGTCACTGATAAAGACACTAAAACCATATTTATTCATAATCCTTTATTTGACTAATAAAGGTAGATTTATTGTTAAATGTCGATGGCACATATATTTTTAAAGCTTCTTTCCTTTGTTCTGGAAAGTGTGACTGACTGAACCTATTCCTTTTTAATTATTCTGCTTCAAATTCACACTCTTCTACATATTCACAAAAACAGCTGCCAAGTAAATTCTCTACTTCTTGCCATGGAGACGACACAGTGGCATAAATAGAATTGAAATGCATGCACCATACCAAGAATTTATGGTCACTGTCTAAACTATGTAGCATGAATACCTTTCTCTCATAATCCCCACTCAAAATACAAGTGTAGTTTTTGTGGAGTTACACAAATGTTGTCTTTACAGTCAGGACTACTCACCTTCACAGACTGAGTGAAGAATGAGGAAGGGAAGGAGGAGCTTGGCAACCGTCATCCTGCCGCCTAAACCCACACTCCACGACATCACCTGCACCTGATAACAAAACATGTACAAACACAGGGTACAATTATTTGGCTAGCTGATTACACACATTGCTGTTTCTGTCGAACCACATAATGCCCAAACACATTTCAGCTTCTCTATGTGAGGTGATTACTGTGTAAGTGAGTAGGAGATTTGATCAGTATAATTAGGGGACTGAAAAAAAGATTCGCTCCCCACTATGCTTCAAGCAGGTGCTTTCTTGAGTAAATGTGTATGTGTGTGCGTGTGTGTATGTGTGTGTGTGTGTCTATTTGAGAGGTGGGGGTGTTGATTAAGGCAAATTCACAGCAATAGCTCATTTACAATATAGTGTACATGCTGTTTAATAGCTGTAATCAAGATGATACGCTGTTAATTGTCTGAGTTTTAAAAAATTAAACATTGACAAAATTTAAAGTGTAAAAGACATTTTCAATATGTGAAAAGAGCAACTTCACTGTGTCAAATATAAGAGGAACTGAATGACAAATAATTCCACTCAGCATGTGCAGAGCATAATTAAGATTTTTACTGTTTGTTCCTAGTCAGACTGTTTGCATATAGGTATTTACTGTCAATTTGCTTGTAGCAAAGCAGTGAAGACACACTAATTAACTGCAAATTGCTGCAAGCTTTATCAGTGACTCTCTATCTTATACTTGCAGACATTCTGATAAAAATATACACTTAGGATTTCCCTGTGTTTGCTTTAATAAGCCTCTTCCTTGCTGACATTATCGGTTTCATGAGGCTTCCAGGAGGGAGCTCAGGGAGGACAATGTCGACTCACTGTCTTCCCCCATTCCTCCCTCTCCTTCATTTGTTTCCTCTCTTCACACTGTCATCACTTGTCCCAGCAAGGCCTCACTGGTCGGCAAACTCATTCAGTGACAATTTAATTTTGAAGGGTTATCTTTCTAAATTCTCATCCTCCCCGAAGCCCACTGTGCTACAGCTCATAGTGGAAAATCACGCAGGGATGGGGGCTGCTTGTCCTTCAGGTATCTGATGGCAAAAAAAGAAGCTAAATACACTACAGAAACCAGTGTGAGAGGCAATAAAATACAACACAAATGCTGCTTTGTGTTGCTTCCTGCTGTCCTGCTGCTGTGGTGCTGTTCAAGATATACAGCATGCGGTGGATTCAATTCAGACAAAGTAGCTAAAATTTACAGGTGAGTGGGAAAGAAACGCAAGGTAAAGAATAGGCTGTCATTGCTTATTGTATAAATATGTGTCTCGTGTGTGTGTATGTGTGTGTATATATTACCTGTGCATGTGTGTCAATTTGAATAGGCACATTTGTTTTCATTTAGATTCTTGTTTCCTCAGCATTATTGCATTTCACTCTCAGTAACAATGCAACCTACATGGCTATGTCTACTGCTTTTTTCCTTATTTTTTTTTTACGCCAGCCCTTCCTCATTTCCTCCTCCCTCTCTTGTTTGCTTACAGACATTCATTCGTCTATCTTGCTTGGCTGTAAAGACCCGGTTCTCCCCTCCCTCATGGCCTTTCTATCTCCCTTGTCCTCCCTGATACAGATGTGGTCCATTAGCAGAGAGTATTATGTCGACTCAGAGGGAAGCTCAGATAGAAAGATGACAACAATGGCCTAAACAGATTGCACATTTCCACAACTTGTCCTTTCCCAGACGACAGTTCCTCTCCTTTGTATTATCATTTCCGACTGTCGGTATCATAATCATACCTGAGGTAGCATAACTTGTACACCCTGGAGCACTTCACCTAGACGAATGTACTGACAGTCTGTCAATGCCAGTAGCTACAACACAGCGAGCAGCAAGACCTAAGGGCAAAATCGCAGTGTTCTCTATGTTCCTCTTTGACACTTGGCTAGGCTTGATCAGACTGAATAAGAACAATCAATAAGTCCATTCACAGTTCTGCACAATAAAAAATAAAATATTTTTACACACAGCAGTGAACATTTTTTTTATATATATATCTTGTTTTGTCCTGTTTTTTTTTAAAAATCCCAATAAGAAAACTTAGTTTCTCCATGTTATCTGCTTTTCTAAATAGAATCTGACCATGCTCTATTGATTCTCTTACTAGAAACAGAAATGTATACAAAAAATTGGACATCACTGTAAAAATTATTGCTGTGAGAGCAAATCTAATGCTTTGGTAGCAAAAGGTATTGCATACTGTTATTTTTCATTTCTCTGTTTTTGTATATAATGTAGGAGGGTGGTTTATATCTACTTCGTTGTGTTCAAGTCATCTATTTGTCCATTAGATGCACACACACATGCACACACAGACACACCTTCTCCTCACTAATCCTTCCTTCAAATGCAAAGGGACATTTCTGAGATGACGAATGGGCGAATATGAGTGATGGATACTGGTTGAGACAGACAGTTGGTTTCAGAGAGATAAAGCAGCTAAGGAAAACACAAGCGGTGCCACAACAACATCATAGAGCTCTATGTTCTCACCAGGATGCAGAAGGATTCAATATTAAACTTGCTCACAAAAAAGCCTTCCCACAAAGTTTCAGATGCTCGGTACACTAGAAAGAGGACCAGGCAGTCACAGTGACCTACCTGCCTTTGTCTTGTCTGTATGCATAACCTGGATTGTTCGTATTACTCTGAGCTCCTGTCACAGCCGGCCTGAGGCATAAGCAAAGTAAGCAGCTGTTAAGCACTGCTCTGAGTATATTACAAACTTGATGGTTAGTGATAATAATATGGATGGTAATTTTCGCATAATCCATGCACTTTGCATGCTTTATTTGTATTCAGACATAAAAATGGTTTAAAATAATGAATACTGTACCTGATCTCATATCATCAAGTTGTACCAGGTTAATTTATTGTGTCTTTCTTTTCATCTTCTTTCGCATACTTGTAATCAGAAAGTTAATTTTAAGACGTCAGGTTGTTTTTCCAGGGCGAAAATATCAATTCATCACAATGACAAATAGTAATTTTACGATTGAAGCCTGAGTATTTTTGAAATAATAGACTTACAAAGAACATAGATCACAACCCTGTTTCCAAGAATTTAGATTTCTGTAAGACTAAACTGCATTCTCACTTCCATTTTAAAAGAACTGGATGTTTTTTTACTGAGTGCTAAGAGTCTAATGTATAAGGAAAGGCTTGTAGTCTGATAAAAACCACAAAAGCTGTGAAAGGAGGCAACACAAGAGGAGGATTGAGGCTTAAGTCAGCAACAGGACTCTTAACTGGGGAGACAAGGGTTATTCTTAGACTTGAGTTTTGTTTTCATTTGTTGTTTATTTTTAGTTTTTAATTGCAAAATGTGGTCAGGTTTAAGAAAATACAGTTTCACTAAAAATACCACCCTTAAACCATGGTGATTAGTCCCGCCCCAACAAATACATGATTGGTTGACTGCAAAGAAGCGACAGTAAAGTAATAACATAAATTTTAGTTATATTCTAAAGATATCCTGATTTGAAGTGCATTTGTGGTACATCATACAACATTATCTGACAGAAAATACATTCCTTCAAAATGTAATTTAGAATACTGCTTCAGTGTATAGGAAAATCATTTTTGGGAGACAGGGCTGCAGATACAGATACATTTGGTTTTATTTGCCCAAGTTTTGAGATTTTCTCAGCACAGTATTCTGTCAGTTTCTCAATTCAATTGTGGCAAACTGAATTTAATTTGTGGTGCTCAGTGCATCAAAATTGCAGTATATCTGGATAACCTGATGGATGAATGCTTAGGGTGCACACCGCATCGACAAAAATGCCCTGAGCAGCAAAGTTCTCAGTTCAACTTCCAGCCAGCAAAACTCCTACTGTATGTCATTCATCTTCATCCCCACATTTCCTGTCTATATACACTGTCACTACCCAATAAAGGCCCTACAGAAAGATAAAGAAAGTGTTCACAAGGAACTACTGTCTACTGAACATTAAAAAGGAGACCACACTGCCCACATCAGTTCGAGGATTACCTAAAGCAGAACTTTATTTAAGACTTTATTTCTGGAAGGACACTTTGCTACTGAGTTTCTTAAATGTCACTTCTCAATATTTTGAGCACCAGGAGTCCATTTAACTCCGCTTGCTTGGAGTATGCCGTAGAAACTACAGTTACGTGTCAGAATCTCAGCAAATCAAAGCTAAACTATTTGAATGATAAGATACCCTGAGGGTAAGTTCAAAAACATGTTTGTGACAAAGGTGAGGTAAATGTCTTAAGGCCTAACACACCAATTTGTTGTTGTTAAGCATAAACACACTCCTAATTCCACTATTGTTGTAGTTTGAAATAACATCATTGAACATGGTAAAGTAATTAGTTGCTTTTTCAGTTTTTACATGGGGGACTCAGGCTATGTGCTACCATACAATTTGCAGCTTATGGTGCATGCAGTATGTACCACTGCAATCACTTCACGAACAATGCGGTCGGGGGAGAGAGGGCAGGTGGCGCGGTGGCAATCAAACTCTAGCTCCCTAGGCTTCCACACTCAGAAATTAAAACCAGTTCTTGATATCAGATTTCGCATGAACCATACAGGATATTTCTTAGAATGTTCAAGTAATGTTTTTAAATCCAGTAAAAATTCTAGGATGTGTAGAACTGAACAGATCAAACATGAACATTTTATGCAGTGATAAAATTATCATAACTGAAAAGACAAACTTGATTAAACGCTGACGTGTACAAAGCATCTGTAACATCTGGAAAGATATTCTAACAATTAGGTTTTTCAGATGTCCAAGTCCTTTTTGGCACATTCTAAATCTAAATCACATATCTGCACCTTTAAAAATTAGAATGCAATCAAGCACAGAGCAGATGAATGAAGTTAAATGAAATCAGAGCCTCCAGGTGGGGATGGGGCAATTAAACAGCAGAGGACAGGGCTAAGCAGGGGGTGGTCCTCAGTGCAAGCTGGGCCCTGCTGCAGCACTGTCCCACTCCATTGGCTATACTGTCACCATCTATCAATCCTTTACTCCCCCCTCAGCTCCCCACACACACTCCATCAGTCACTGCTCATCTTCTGTTCACCTCCTCTATTTTATACATCTTGTACCAATCTCTCACTCTCCCCTGAGTTTGCCATTTTATGTCTGTTTTTGCTTCTTTTTCACTTTTTAGTCATCTCTCTCATTTTTTTCCCCTTTAATTTCCTTGGTCTTATCTACATTGGCTAATGTCTCTTCTTTTTTGGTTCACCACCCAACTTGGCTTGTCTAATTATATATGTATTCTACAGTCATTTCAGGCAGTTTTTCTTTATGCTGAGTTTTGACAGATGTCTCCTGTGTCCTGATGTGAAATGTCAAAACAGCTTACATATGTTTTTCATGGAAGATGTCTTTGTTGTGTATTCATGTTCCAAGTAGCATTAAAAAGAATATCTTATCTAAGATGGTGTTTTTAATTGCAGGATAACCTAGGACTGCTCTTGAGATTTTTTTTTTTGTTCTGGTTACAAGAGTAATCATTCAAGCATCAATAATAGGTAATGAGTTTCTCACAGTTATGCTGAAGGCATTTGAAAATCAAATGCAATGTATACACCCAGCCTCGAGATTTAAAAGACAAACAATTTTAAGGCCAACAATGACTTTAAGGAACACATACAGCTCCCACTGGGCAAAGTTTATGGTGGCTCAGATCCAGGTCTGTGTAATGAGTTGTGGCCCTACAGCTTATCTTACAGTAATATGTGATTAAGGCAGTGTAAAGTGAAGAGTTATATCTGGACATAATGTGCTCTATCCAAAGAGGTCTGCCTGCCCACATGGCTGCCTCTCCTAGCTTACAGCACTCAATATTATTGATTACATGGCAATTGTGTCTGACTGGCTTTAACCTCATAGGCACCCTTCTCTATAGGGAGCGGTGGGCCTCAGCCGGCAGCCAAATCTGGATTATCACAGCAAATCAATAAGAGATTTCTGCCCGCCCTCAATCCTCATAAAAAAGACATCACTCATTAGCACAGTGATCACAGACAGATTAGCAGACATTTGGCTTTGTCGGGGAGGAGGGAGGGATGGTACTGCTCTGATGAGCTGAGTAATGTCTTCCTCCCACCCTCCTGATCTCTTCATCTCCAACATGACAAGACTTTCTGAAAGACTTACTCAGCAAACCTCACTCACATGACAAGAGTGCAGTCTAAACAGGATGGCATTTGGATTGCAGAGCATGCAATGCTCTGTGGGTAGAAATGTAAATCAAACTGGCACAGATTCTGAGTGAACTGCTGATAGGGTCATAAATGAACCTACGAGTATCAATATTCAACTTTCTATGCAAATTATTCCAATGTCATTGGAAAAGAAATTCAAGGTAACAATAAAAGAACATTATCTCCTAAATAACAACACATGGGAATCACACCAGCTAGGACATTTGATATGCAACAAACAGATACGTGGCACATGTATACTTATGCTCCTTCATAAAACACCAGTGGAGATTTACCTCCAAAGCAGTGACCAACACACAGTGTTCAAAGAGCCACACAAGTAGCCCACTCTTTTTTTCCGTATGATTTTTCAAACCTACCCCAAAATCAGTCCAAAAACATGTGGAAAACATGACATGAACAACTTCCATCTCAGCAGAATTGAAGCAGGTCCCTGCTGATCGGCCTCTTCAGAAAGCAGCTGGACGGAGGCTTCCCTTCAATAAAAGATCACTAACTCCCCACCAGGCAAACAGAGGATAGGAGGGGTGTAGGACACATGCCAAGACAACACTGTTCTTTCACGGGAGATGTTGCCGGTATCTTCTTTGATCCTGTATGGACTGACAGTAGTGCTTTGCAAACCACTGTGGGAGGGAGGGAGCAGCTTACACAGAACCTGAGGAGACGGTAATTATCCAGAACGGGATGAGAGCACTGCGAGGCGCCGCATTACAGCACCAGGTCACAAAATACTTGAGCATGCACAGCACATACACACCCGGTCCCGTGTTGACCAATCCCATGATGTGTGTTTGAGTGACAGAGGTGGGAGTTCATTAGTGTTCACTGGAGGTAAAGAGTAGACGCCTGCTGATAGGCCACACACTGAGACGCAGCAGGATAAGAGAGTGTGCTGCATTTGTCGAATGAGTTGCGACTGCAATAGGAGTGGTAGAAACCGATTAAAGACTCATGGTGCAGTGATGAAGTTAATATGTTGATGACTCTATCTTCAAAAAAAGTGAGATACTATACTCAAATTAAGCTCTGCCCTCAGTACGCTCAGGTAACACGAGGTAACAGTAACAATGGGGAGTCATTTATTATTTATCTGCATAAATTAATCTGAGAAATTCTTATTTCAACCCACTTTAACAGAGTACTGACATCATCAGTCATTTGGGCCATACAGATCGAATTGTCTCCCTCCCCTTCACTCCACGTGTTAAAATGATTGCTCGCTCAAAAATTTTAGAACTGGCAAATATTTATTATGAAATCTCATTTTCAGTGCAGATGATTTTATGAAGATGCAATAAGTGATAATATTTATTTGCTGTTGTGATTTTCCTGCTGCATTTCTGCTGATTTTGAAACTGCTCACATCCTCCTCACCAGTGGCCATTTGTATCATGTGTGAAGCTCTTTTCTGATATGGGATGCATAACATCGCTGCTTCATAAATCTGTTAAAGTGACGGCATCAGTCACTTTTACATGACTGTTATTCAAAGCTTCATTCAGACATACCTACTACAGTGACATACAGCCACGGTACGTTCATGAAATTGTAACACACACGAGACTGGAAAATATATCAAGTAATGTTTAATACATAATAATGCACTAATAAACCAAAGACTAAATCTGCAGCTTGTCAAACTGTCAAAATAACTAACAGTCGAGTGCATTATTATTTCCTAAACACTGAAAGTTCTCTCAGCCAGTGATGATAATCTAACTACTAGTTTACCAACAGTAAAATAAAACATCTTCACAGCTGTGATGGAGTTTAATGCCACTCTCGATTTGAAGACACTTGGATCTTGCTGGAAACAGCTGGAAGCAACAAATTCAACTTCAACTCCTGTTAACAGTCTGCCAAAACCTACATTAAATGTATTATTGGTGTCTCAGTAATCTGACCTGTTACTGTTTTCCTTACTGTTGCTTCCTTGAGTTTTAAAGACATTTCGGATTGCTGCACGTGTGTATTTGTATAGCAAAGTGAATGACAAAGGTGTTTTGTGATTTCAACAGCAAAATGTGTCTTTGACATTTTCTGTGATGTTCTTGTGCCAATATTGGTGCTGAAATGCAGAAAAACCTTTCCTCAATAGGCTTCACACAACTCCAAGCTTGTCAACTGCCATTGCAACATTTACAGAAAAGTGAGCAGGGTGCTCATTCAGACAAGAAGTCCACAATTACAGATGGCATCAGATTAACAGAAAGAAGACTCATGTCTGAAAGGGGCTTTTGCCTTCATCATACATGCAGAGAGAGGCGACACTAATAAATGTTCACCTCTATTCTGCGTTTTTTCCTGATCAATCCAAGATCACGACTGAACAGTTAAGCTACTTTTTATGGTTCTACTGTGCCAGAATTTTGCAAAATAAGAAACTGTGATGAGAATGTTTTGGAAAGAAAGCATTTTAGATTCATTTGCTAAGAGAAATGACAACAGATTACTGCAGCTATATTCATTACATTGAAAACAAAACATAAAATGATGCAGGCGCAACTCAGAAATGGACTTATGTGAAGAAAAACATCACAGCCAGTTGTCTCATAAGATAGGAGATTCAAAAATCACTGAGATGTGCTACAAAAAAGTGTGTTGGAACCAAACAACCATGTCTGCAGCTGCCACCTCCTTTTTCGCTGAGTGCAGGATGACAAAACAATTTCTGATTTTAGGCTTTTTGGGGACAAAGTGTGATGGGAACATAATGATACACTTCTTGACTTTTTCCTCTCATCCATGTAGCGCTAAAAAAAACAAAAAAAGCACTGATCAATATGCTGCCATGCCCCTCTCATTCCCTACTGTACTCCTTTTCTACTGAATCACAATGTTTTTATCTTCCCTCCTCTTCTCTTTGTAGACAGCCTATAACATTTTTATGAGACAATGAGATGTACTGTTACTGACATTCCCTTAGTTTATCCTGCAATCACAGCATTAGCACACTATTCATCTAAATATACTTGCCTCAATTCTTCACTAACCTGTGATTTTTCTCTCTTTCTCACAGTGCTATAACACTAAACAAATTCATATCTTCCCTAACGTGAAGGGATTGCTTCCTACCCAAATTTTGACATCAGCCTTAAAATGCGTCTTTTTTCGGCAGGCTTTCTTTTCACTTGGCCATTATTCGCTGCAATGAGCTCGGTAAAGCTGTCCTAGCAGAAGTCTGCGTGTATATCAGACAACATAAACACAGACAGCTGTGTCAGAGGGCAGCCGATAGCCTGTAGAGACTCATTCATCTCCCTTTGTCTCTCTCTTTGTTAGGATACAGTCATGCTCCTCTGCCAGCAGCTGTCTATTCTGGTTGAAAGATCAAAACACACCATTTAGTAGCTCCTCTCCAGCACAGATGACCTTTGCATCTCAACACTTCACCTCTCTCCCCATTCAGCCCTGCCTCCCATCTTCTCATCCTCACCCTCATTGTCTCTCCTCCCGCTCTGTCTTTCTCCACGCTGTTTCATCCCCACTTCAGGGCAGCGTTCCAGGCATAAATACCAGCAACAAGGATTTGTCACACAACAGAGCTGCCATTAAATTGCTGTTTTGTTTGTTTTACATGACATGGTTTATTTCAAGGGGAGAATGTATTTCGATATGGTAAACGCTACTGGCTTAGATATGAATCCCCAACGTTTTCACTATGAGAAATTAAAAAGCTTCAATCCATTCCTTCAGGATATTCCAATTTCTAAATTCCTTCATAATGGCTTCACACTTACACAATAATGAATCAATACAGGGATACAAGGATTAGTAGCAATAGACTACAAGGGGATTACAGTGGATGGTTGTGTTTACTACCATCTATTTAAGCTGTCATCTTCTCTAAAAATGATCAGATCCAATGTCAGACTTTTGAACTTCATTACAAATTTAGAGAAGAATAGTTTCATGTCCTTAAGCATGGCGGCATGCAAGAACTGACAGCTCACCTGTAAAACAACTGGCTGAGCAAAAATCATCTTCTCAACCCTCCCTTCTTCTCCAGCCTGTTTTTCTTCAGTTCTGCCCGACTGCCTTGCCTGATTTAATGACCACACACACACACACACACGCACGCACGCACGCACGCACGCACGCACGCACGCACGCACGCACGCACACACACACACACACACACACACACACACAGCTGGACCAGGCGATCGGTGGGTGTAGAAATTGGAAAAGTGGGAAGCGTACAGTGATGATAATTGCAAGTACTATGTATGCTGTGTAGATAACCAAACAAAGTAGAAAAGGCAGGAAGGATTTAAGGTCCATGAGTTCTGTGCCAAAAACTGTCCTATCTATTCCACTGTACTTAAACCGCAACAGTGCATCATATGTACGTCAATTCTGTCTTCTCAAATCTAAGAATAAAAATAATATGTAATAAACAGCACACGAATTACATGAAATGGGCCACAACCTAATAGTTACTCAAGAGCCTCTATAGTATAGCATAATGCTCTCATCTGGTAATTAACGCCACACTTGTTAATCTGATTTCACTTGCGATTTCCAAAGATTGGCAAAGATACAACAATTATGGCAACGCCATGGGACAAAATGATATGCTTCACTTTAATATCTATCCATTTCCCACAGACTTCATTGCCTTCCAACTCTGTCCTCCTCCACAAGTTTGTCATTCTTCTATTTTACTGGATTGCTATCCGTTCTTGTCCTCATACCTAGCTCTGCTTCCTGTCTGAGACCTCATAAGAAAGTCCAGTACAGTCACTGTATCTGCAATTCATTCCTCTATCCCTCATATTGGGTTTCATTTGAGCCTGTCAGTCAAGGTGCCTGTCAGATATAGACTCTCCATTTCAGTATTTTTTTTCTTCCTCCTCTATTCTGAATGAATTTAGAGTGACAGAGATTCTGAAAGGGCAACTGTCAGAGGCATGCTTTTGACCACGTAATGCATGAAACACTGAAGCAGTTTCTCTCTACTTTATCACTTACATAATATATAACATCAGATTCTCAGAACATCAGGGTATCGCAACAATTGTTGAAAAATAATATGCATTCATTCTCATGGTATACTTCAGTTTCAGAGGTGACAGCAGCTTCTGAACAATACACTGCTGGAATACAGTAAGCATGACAGAAAAAAAAAACAACATGGGAATACCAAGTCCCAAATCTCCATGCAGTGTAATGCAACAGGGGAAGTGACAGCATATCCTCAGGGACACAACAAGCCTGGTCACTGCTCTTAGGTCAGATAATTCTGATTCCTTATAATCCATCTATGAAGTGCATTATTATATGCACAGTTTAAGCGGAAAGATTGGAACACATTTGATCATGTGTGTCATGTTGTGCCATAATAGGGATGTTTGTTGCATAGATTCTCAGCTATCGAAACATGTTCAGGTACCAAAAAAGTCCAGTTTTCTTTTACTGAAGCATTACAATTGACACACACACACACACACACACACACACACACACACACACACACACACACACACACACACACACACAGGAGATATGTTTAGTTTATGTATATTTGTGAACATATAAAACAAATTGTTCACATAGATTTTACACATCAAAAGAACCCATTATATTACCCAGACTAAAGGTTTAAAGTTACAAAAATTAACTGAGGAAAATGTAGGAGCAGTCAAACAAGGAGGTAGAAAGACTCCGGAAACATGACAAAAACCTGCATTGCACTGCAAAGCCACTGCTGCATCAGCTGTATGTGAACAAACCCAGCATAACGCACTACAGCACCATCACATAAAGTGTCCAATAACTGATGGTGGTCACACAAAAAAGAGAGTGTAAACTGGCATTAACAGTTACATTCTTACACTGAGAGGTTCCCCTTTAACCTGGCGTTGCGTGGCTGTTGCGTTCAGGTGACACATGAATAAATAAGTGGGCACCTCGGCGCTTCCCAGCAGGTACCTCTGGAGTCGCCACAGCTACCTGAGATAACACTGTACACCTGACACCTCTGCGCAAGCACGCACATTACCTCACTCCTTTAACTGCTCTGATAAAATACCAATTGATGAAACAACAGCAACAGTTGGAGGGAGACATTATCGAAAACGACGCAACTTGAATGAAGTGGGCGCAGGTGCGATTTTATTCCACTATAACCCAAACGACCCTCCGATTGCACTAAAAGCGCATCAAAACACCATGTAAATGATACTCAACTACTTCTAAAAGTCCACTTTGGTATGTAAATTCGGAAGACACTGCATAACCACATAGCAAAGTAAGAGAACTGGGCTTTCAGTGAGAGAAAAAGTCATGAATTACGCACGGACGAATGAAATTAAACACTACATAATGAAAAACATTATCCTTAATGTGAAAAGCTCTTTCTGCCGCAATCATCTCCCCAATTTTACTAACTCAGCGCAGCATGATCATGTCATTATCATATTGTCCTACCTTCCTCGTCCGTGTCCGTCGCTGGCTGAGCGCCTTTAGATTCGATTGCCTGTCCTGCTGTGATGCGTTACCAAGTATCTGCTCCCCTCTCCCTCGCTCCTTCTCTCCCCCCCCCTCTCTCTCTATCACCACCAACGCCCTGGTGATTGCAAATTTCACTTCCCAGGGTTCAGAATTACCACTGCAAACCCACCGAGCGCATCATAAACCTTCTCTTGTCCGGAGCTCCTACATCATGTCCCGTTTTATACCCGCTCCTTCCTCAACCAGAGTTACACTCCAGCAAATCCCACTGCTTACAGGCTGGGCATCACAAGTTTCTAATGTTGCTCCTATATGATTCTCTCTTTTTCAATTAAGAAATCTTCACACACACAAACTCTGTCCCTAAAAGGATTTCTATATTTTGCCTGTGATCTGGTTTTAATTAATTATAGGCTCTTTTGCAGATAGGGAATGTAACACATGGCCCTGCCGCCTTCATGGCAGTGAAAAATGTAGATGTGTTGACAAATCATCTGCAAGCTTCACCAGAGACTGCTGAATTCAATGAGATTAAAGAGATCTATTTATGAGCCTTCTAAATAAGCTCTGGAGCTAATACATTACACAGATTAAATTTGAAATCCATTATTTAATCACGGAGGGTCATGGAACTGAGGGGGATAGCCAGTGTGCTAGTACCACCTAGTGTATAAAAGAAGAATTACAAATAAAAGCAAATGCCATAATATAAAAACGAGACGATACTTCGGGAAACGGATGCCTTCACACAGATCTACCCTGATTTATATTGTATATTATAGTTTATATTGATAACAGGAAGTATTGAAAGATAGTAAAAAAAATGTCATGGCAAAGCACATAACATATTTCAGATTCTACATTTGAATCTAAATCTCACAAAATTCTTGCTACTACAACCTAGTAGTCATTGGAAGTCTCAGTGGTCACTTAAAAACTGTACAGTTAATTTGGTAAATCTCTAGACCATGAAAAGACACACGCTAACATACAGCTGTGACACATGCATTACATGTTACTTACACATGCATGTATGTGAGAATGAGAATTCTGCAAGTATTAGGGTCTTGTGGGGTTTTTTTTGTGTAAAAATGGGTTCTACCTTATTTTTTTTATAAGACTTACAAACTTGGTTTCTGAATCTTTTAAATAAATAACACATTTTTGTAATGTGGATTAAGATTAGCTGAGGTAAAGCTGATGTACTGTGAAAAACTTCCAAACAAATCGCAGCTTCACAGCCTTGAATCCACGTGCATTTGAAGTCTTGACAACACTCCTGATATCATCTGTCCTCTGCATTCATTTGCACAGATGAAAGACACTCCTTCACTACCAGTGGTGTGAAATACACTCCTTCCATTCATAAGCATGCTTATAACAATTGCTCAAATTCCTCAGCCAAGTCAGTCACACAAACTGTGACAGATAAGCTATATATTTTAGCTTCATGAAATTCAGTAATGCCTAAAATACAAGTGGCTCCCAAACAAAGTGAAAGTTAGCGCTAATTTACATAAAGCAGGGGCAATATCAGCCTCCCTTGCTGCCAACCTCTTGTCCCCATTACAATGGTATATATAAAATGCTTCTAGCAGGATGCTGTACTATTTACATCAAAGTGATGTTGCACAAAGGCAATGGAAAGGAAACATACACCCATCGGCTGCAACACTAAAACCTCTGACAGATGAAGTGTATGACATTGATTGTCTTGTTACAACGGCACCTGTCAGGAGGTGGGATATTTTAGGCAGTAAGTGAACAGTCAGCTCTTGAAGTTGATGTGTTGGAAACAGGATAAATGGGCAAGTGTGAGAATCTGAATGACTTTGACAAGGGCCAAATTGTGATGGCTGGATGACTGGGTCAGAGCATCTGCCCAAATAGCAAGTCTGTGGGCTGTTCCTGGTATGCAGTGGTTAGTAGCTACCAAAAGTGGTCCAGTGAGGGACAACTGCTGATGGGCTCTGTGCGCTGAAGTCTCAGGAATGGGGAGCAAAGGCTGGTCAGTGTGGTTTGACCCCACAGAGGAGCTACAGTCGCACAAACCTCAATGCTGCTATGACAGAAAGGTTTCAGAACACACAATTGGGCAGAGTGCCCATACTGACCTTTCTCCACCTCTGAAAGTGCCTACAATAGGTATATTAGAAGTGGACCATGGAGCAATGGAAGAAGGTGTCCAGGACTGATGGATCACATTTTCTTTTACATCATGTGGATGGCTGGTTGAGTGTCGATCCTTTACTTGGTGAAGAGAAGGCAGCAGGATGCACTATGGGAAGAAGGCAAGCCAGTAGAGGCAGAGTGATGCTCTGGGCAAATCTCTAGAGGAAAACATTGGGTCATGGTATTCATGTGAATATTACTTTAATACCATCTACCTAAACACTAGTGCAGACCACATACATGCCTTCATAGCAACAGTATTTCCGGAAAGGGCCTCCATCAGCATGGTAATGTTCTCTGCTACACTGCTAATAATATGCTAAAGAATGGTTTGAGTGACATGATAAAGTGTTAACTCAGCATCCAAATTCCCCAGATCTCAATCTGAGTGAGCTTCTGTGGCTTCACTGGAGAAAATCCAGTCAAATCCATGGAACACCCACCTTGCAATGGACAAGACTTAAAAGATCTGCTGCTAATTTCTTGGTACCTCATACCACATGGCACCTTCAGAGGTCTGTGGCGTTCATGGCTTAACAGGCCAAAATTGTTATAGCAGCACAAGGAGAATCTACACAATATTATGCAGGTGGTTTTAATGTTGTGGTTCATCAGATGCACAAACATGTTTAAGTTCCATCCATCTGTCCATTAACTATACACCGCTTAATCCTCATTAGGGTCGCAGTGGGGCTGCAGTCTATCCCAGCTGACTTACGGTGAAAGCAAGGGACACCCTGGACAAGTCGCCAGTTCTTCACAGGGCTACATGTACAGACAAACAATCACACTCGCATTCACACCTATGGACAATTTAGAGCTACCAATTAAACTCAGCATGTTTTTGGATTGTGGGAGGAAGCTGGACTACTCGAAGAAAACCCATGCATTCACAGGGAGAACATCCCAACTCCATGCAGAAAGATCCCAGGAATGCCGGGACGCGAACCGGGGATCTTCTAGCTGCGAGACTACATGTTTAAGTCGGCAATTAAACTTAGAATAAAAAGTCACAGTTTGTAAATGTACTCTTTCATTTTCCCTCATGCTGCACTGTGCACAGGTTCTTGTCAAGAGAAAATTCTGAAAAGACTGTGATTATAACATGCTACAACTTGTTAATATGCAACTAAATGCACTTCTGTAGTACAATAAGGAAACAGGCATATTCAATTCAATTTAAAAAACATTATTTGTCTCCTAGGAGCAATTAAAAAGGGCATACAAGCTGCTTAAGAAGGACAATCAAGCAAGACACACAATTGCACACAAAGAGACAAAATAACATTAAAAAGAACATTGCAATTTTAAAGAACATTGTAATTTTATTGTCAGATGAAAACCCATTTGATTTGTTTCTATGAATGCAAGAAGTGCAACTAACAGCCTAATAACATACACACACCTGTGCCATGGCACCAAAACCAGTTCTTAGAGAACATATATATGCCACTTTGATCAAAGCAATATTTTGCTGCTCTCTAGTGGATATTTTGCTCAACTACAGTCTGCCAGTGTTGAAGCTGTTCAGCAATTGCAGCCTTGAGAAAGGTATCAGTTTATCAAGATACCCCAATTCTAATGTTGAGATTAATGTAAGCAAAAGACCTATGACAACTTCAGCCTTTGTAACATTTTTTCTTAAAGACGCATGATTGGTATATGCAAAAATATTTTATTTTCAGTTATTTTTAATAACAGCAGAGAGGAACAGGAACTATGCATATTATGCAATATTTGGATTGGCATAACCTGTATTGCTTGCCTATATATATATATATATATATATATATATATATATATATATATTTTTTTTTTTTTTTTTTTTTTCTTACTTCCTACAGCACCAATCTTTGACCCAAGCACTTGCTCCAAGATTGCACAGCGTCTAAAGTGTTGAAAGACAGAAAGCCCCAGGCAAAGTAAACGCTTAACCAGAGATTGGTACTGATGCAGATTTTATCCACAAAGTAGAGAAGTGATTGCCAAAAGAAAGAGGTCACATGAAAAACAGGGGGTCTCTGTTAAATTGATAGCAGACAGATACACTGTGTATGTGTTGAAAATTTGACTGAGAAGTTACTTTTTTACACTTTGCCCTGTTAAAACTGGAAACTGCAAGCATATTGAACTCAGCTGCCCTTATTACATAAATAATATGGCTAAATGTAGTTGGTGCAGACACATTAAAGAAATTGACCAGAAATAAATGTGAGAACACCAAAAATGAGGATTTTACCTCTCCTTTCTAAAAGACACTTGTGTGTTTTGTAACAACTGAACTTTGAAAGCATCCAGTCAGTTGTCTTGCATAGTTAAAGAATAATTTGATTTTGACTTCTAATATTGCAGTTATGACTCTCTCTCTCTGGCCGTTAGGTAGGAACCTGCTGCCCCAAATTAATTGTGTAGGGGTGTTGCCAAGATGGCAGCTGAGGGGCAAGACCACCTAACTGCTTACAACTTTAGCCCGTTAGCATGCAACTATTAGCAAATTAGCAAAAAACGTGCACTTGCAGTTGATGGAAATTATTTTTGCATGTATTTATTCAAAAAATGGAGCAGAACAAACACATAATATAGTGTATTTAAAATGACATATTATTTATTGGTTAATCCTACCCACATTTATATGTGGTTAGCATTGGCCAATATTTAAATAGCTGCATTGCTGGCTAATGCTAACCACATTTAAATGTGGTTAGCACAGCATTAGCTAAAAAAAACTGAAATGCTAAACCTTGCTAGTAACCTTGCTAGTTATTACAACATTAGTGGTACCAGTCAACCAACTTAAATTTGCAAAAAAAAAAATATGTAACTTACCTTTGTCGTATTCTGAGGAACATGCAAATGTGCCTCATGACTGCTGTAACTTTTATATGTCGCTGTGCAGTAGCAACATGTCCTGTCCACTGGCTGCCATTTTTACCTGTCAGAAAAAGAATATCACAGGTGTAACAGATAAAATCAATCAATGATGGCTGTGAGTTCATTTTATGTGTCAAAGTAACTCATGCTAGATGATTGACATTCACACAACAGATGCTGTTAAGTTAATTAGCATAAGTGGAATGAGGGTGTTATAAATGCTTATAATTCACTCCACCTGTGCTTTTTCCTGTCCTGACATGTCAATTGAACAGCTGTGGGTGAAATGAGAGAATGTTTTTAGAAGAATATGTTCCATCTTCCAGGAGCGTTCAAAAGATTTGGAGTATCAATACAAAAGAGCACTGAAGTCTTGCTTGTGGCATGTATTGGCTAAACAACTTACTTTGACACTTTCTGTTGCTTTTTTCTGTCATTTTTCACACCTCTGTATATTCCTGCAGCAACACACTACATTTAAATAGCGATAATGACTGTGAGTCTAAGTGAAATTAACACAGCAGTAAAGCCTCAGTGTAAAAATAGCAGGCTATGTTTATTGTGTACTTGTACATCGTAGAATAGATGTGAACATTTGCTTTTTTCCTTCATGATATGGGCAATGTTTGTTTCTCTCCATGCTTGCACAGTTGCTTTCAGGCTTTTAGTTGCTGTGTCTGCAACACTTTTTATGAAACTGAAAGGCAGTGCCAGAAACATAATGCTACTTGGCAGTAGCCGCACCAATTTGTACTAAATAATGGTGTATGTATGTATGTGGGACTGTAATTTAGTGTTTGGACTGTAAATAATGTTTAGCCTAACCATGACAGACATTGTTTTATTATTTTGATTTGAATGAGACTTTAAGTCGATTAGTATTCCCCTTTAAGATCACACAGCTTGGACTGGACATGCAGAAATAGCTGCTCATTTTTCATATTGTTTAGAGGCTGAGCTGAGCTGTTGTCCCCTGAAACTCTTTCCGACATCGAGCAGCAGCATCTTTACACACCGAGAGAGAGAGGTCCTTCTGTGTTTTGAAGAATGTAGCAGTCTGCTAATGACTTCCCAGCTGTCATGTGGAAGAAGCTGGTGCCAAAATGGGCAGGAGGGTGAAGAAAAGCTGTGTCTACTACACTGGCACTTCCATGGCAGCTTCCCTTGGCAGTCATGAATACCCAGACAATCGCTGGCCCGGGTTTATGTGCACCCCTGTTAGTGGCGGTTACCTAACACCTTTGGAAGGACTCACCGCAAGACCATGCCAAGCAACAGAGGGAGTTCCAGTATTTGCTCCTGTTATTGTTCTCCACTGAAGGTGTGTCTTTTGTCTGCTGTGCTCTTTTCAGGCCACTGCTGCAGACAGGAGGAGGGCTCACCTTAGGAAAGCATCCGTGATAGAAAAATATGATGCAAAAGAGGAATAAAAAACTATAGAAAATGTCTGATTTGGGTGTTAAAGTATGTTTATAAAGAGATAGAAAAGAGAAAGAAGAGTGAAGAAGTTGCCTCTGGGTTTGACAGTCAGTGGCAGATCAGAGCGGCCTGCACAGTCGAATGGAGCTGGAAAGAGTTGACGTCTTATCGACAGATTCTGCAATTAACCATGACAATGACCTTTGCAAAGACACAATGGCACAATGGAAAGGTGTCATATAGCATGTCTGAGGCTGGGAGATGGAGTTCTATCAAACTTTAGACTCCTATGATCACTGTTTCAAAAGCCTTTCACAGCTCACATTCTCACCTTTCCACTGCCTCATTTCTTCAGTCTGACAGTAAATGCTTCTGCCCTCTAGTGGACAATTTGTGTAACATTAACAAATAGAATATGGAATATTAAGCATCATTGTTTTAACTCCTGTGTGTTTTTCTGTATGCCATTAAGCTAAACTTTGCACCTCTGGTTATACTAAAGCACGAGTACCGCATTTCAATATTTTAACAAAGATTTAACCAAAGGCAAATAAAACCAGAGTGCTCTTTAATGTGCAAAATTCAAAAGTCAACCCCAAGTGTGAGCTCTAATGATGAAACATACCTCAACACTCCTATCCCGGTTCTAATGAGCTGTTTTTTATGCAAGAAATTCTATAAACTTGTATAATAGTAAGGCATGGAGGCATAAATTTACTGGAGTGTGGGCAACTTATTTCTGACTGTGGAAGAGAAATGAAATGATCCAAACACTTTTAGAGTTGATTAAATTTGTACTGTCTGATGTCATATGTCCTGTGAAGCAATTCAGATTTGTAAGCATCTATAATTGGGACCTGTATGAGCTTGTAGGGCATAAATCACTTCTAAAAAGCAAAAAGGGCATGATTCTAATTGCAATAGTGCGCCTATGAAACAGAAGTGCCTGACACAATGCAGCAGAGAGAGTAATGCATCTAGGTTGGTTTTTGACAGACTTAGTTGCGATAACAGATGGCAGGTTGAGTTCTCATGAATAACAAGGAGCATGGTAGACCTTGGCGTGTTTCTTCGAATCATATTACAATGAAATTACTGCAAGCAGAATGGCATGGAAGGAACGGGTGTAATTTGCACAGAGAAGAGAAAATGCACATGCAGGAAGGATAGCTGTCTGTGTTAGATACTCATCCTCCTTCTCTCTCTCTCTTTTTTACTTAATTACACATGCTCAGGCATCCCATTCTTAATGGAGTTTCACTGTCACCAGGGAGTTAAAATTAGAAACACTCTTGGGTAATAACTTTAACTGGAAATTTCTGCAAACATGGTGCTGTTTTTATTTTAATTTTTTGGTTTGCTCTTTATGTTTCTGCCAGTGTGTATTCATATATTCGCTTACAACTTTAATGTGAGTTTATTGGATTTTTTGGCTTTATTACGCAGTCAAAAGCAGATAAACCAGGAATAGGAAGATGTGCTCTGTGTCCCACATACTCAACAAAACTTTACTACTTCATTTATTTGTCTCACTGTTAATAGCTCCACAGTTTTTTTTCTAATTTAGTTTTTATGATATAGCCATGTATCCTTCTTTTATTGCTTGTAAAGGAGACATTAAGAATGAACTTGGTTTAAACACTGGTTCCATGTTATCACCAGATTCACACAGGGAGTGTCGGCCAGAACACCACTTGAGTTCAGTTTCTCCAGAGTATGGGACTAAAAGAAGCAGAGGCATGGTTGATTGTCTATTTACTTGTAGTTGTGGCTTTCTAGAAGGAAAGGGAAAAATAAACATATCTTATTAAACTCAAATCTAAAAACATAACCTTACTCCAGTAACACAAGTATTACAAATCGAAATACAATCAAATGCTCGACAATCATGAGCTAAAGTATCCTTCTACACATAAACACCACCAAATACTCATACTACCGCTATCTGAAACACTGCTGTTTAATCTGAAGTGTCATTCAGTACATTTATTGTATGTGTCTTAGAAGCACTAAAATTAGGGTTATCCTTTAATGTGTTTCCAAAGTTTTAAAGTCCCTCTACGGTCTCATCTCTGTGAGTCATCTAATCAATTCCTATCTTTAAAAAGGCTTAGATACAACTCTGCAATGTTTCGTCCTTGAGAATGCGTAGAACTTTGAAGTCCATGCCTCTCTCTATATATTCACGCCTCCCAAGTCTCTGCAGCTGAAGCACTCCAGCTCACCCTTGACTCTGCTCACTGTAAAACTAGTCTATGCAACACAAAACAAGTTGCAATATTGGAGGTATCTGGATATGTATGTCAGAAGTGGAAATCTGTCCTGAACCCCCTTCCTGTAAGCTGACAGGATTGTGTCTTTAGGTTTGTTGCATACAACACCTTGATTGTTTGAATCTGTGTTTTTGAGAATGTCATCTTTCACTACAGTTTTCAAGTGGAAATGCTCAGCTGTGGTGTTGACAGCTTATTTGTCTTCAAGCACATTGAAAACACCATATGGACATGTTAACAAGGTAAAAAAAAAAAAAAAAAAAAACCAGTTCTTTTCCCCAGAGGGAGTCTTTAAATAATATAAATGAAATGAATGAAATCATGTTAGAAAAAATTTGTATAAATAAAGGAGGAGAAATGTGAAAGTGTCACTTATACAACCAGGTGCACACAACTAACCACTGGCACACTATGAAGTGAAGCACTATTTGCTCCCATTACACCATGTGGGAACGTGTTAGATTACTTTATCTCCCTGACAAAGTTCACACTTGTTTCATTAGTTACCCACAGCATATGCTTAATGCATACAGAGCTCCAGTGCAGATTGCTGTAACTGTGCAGAAAGTGTCAGACATTACTGCGTACAGATCCATTCCCAGACCTTAAAGGAGCAATTAGACTCCAGTGACAAGCTGAAGGTAACAAGAGTGTCATCACTGACCTTTACCAAAGAGTTGTTCAGCTGAGCTGAAATAGGATTCCACACTCATGTTTTTCAGTTAATCAGATAATAATATCTTTTTTCTCCACAACAGCACTCTCATCTAATAAATTTTCAAGTGAATAGCAAGAACAAGAGAAAATGGCCCAGTTGTACTGATTGTAATAACTCTTCTGGATGCACTTCATTTAAGTGTTAATTCATGCCATCTCTTTTTCAATTCTCAAATCTTTTATTTTTTTCTTGGTCTCTTTCCTGGTTCTTAAAAATGCCACAATCTGTTCTCGTTAATTTTTTCTTCATTTTCAATTCGACAAAAAACAACACAGGGTCAGTTGGAGAACCTCTGCCCAGTATGGATGTGAAGCTATGGACTTGTCATATAATGAATATTACTATATGTATTACTATATGTGAAGTATAAATTTGACATGTTGTGTGCCAGTGCCTTATAGTAGTGTATGTACAAGCCCAACATATTATGGGCTGGATGGCAAAAACAGTGTAAAAAAAAAAAAACATTAATGCATAAATGCTAAAAGGGTCTATATTGTATTTGAATTGCTTATGATTTGAACATGCAAAATAATCATTTCATTGTCCCATAAATTAGATTCAAATCATTGAGAATACATTTAAATTCCCCACACGGCCACATCGACTGATTAGACCTCAGGTTAATGTTAGGTGTAGCTATACTGGGAATTATATAATGCAAACAAAGCTAAGAAGAGACTGCAGGCTACTAATATGTTTAATGAATACATTTGATACAGCATGTAACAGAGAGCTAAAGTGAAATAGGAAATTCCAGGTTCTGTTCTACAAATAAGAAACTGGAAATCAAAATCCCAACACATTTTTAATTACACTAACTAAGCTTTTAAAGGGAGAGCCTTTCCTAACATTATGCAATATGATTCGCTTCATATATTTAAATTAAGCATTAACTCTGGGACTGAAAAATTAAGCCAATGTAAAATCGCAGTTCTTCAAATGTCCACTTGAGGCTAGCTCGAAAAGTGAGTCAATCCCCATAGACCCCAATGTTAAGATGACCAACTGTACAGCAGAAATAAACATGTTTACAGCCTGGAACAAACAGCTTTTGTCTCTACAGCTGATTTCCCAGTTCATCACAACTCTATTGGGGTCATGCCATTTGTTTAAACACAGAGAGTAATTTTTATTTTTTTGGAAATGTAATATCAATGTTTATTCAATATTTATAAACACTATTTCCCATCACTGGAAGTTAAAAGGCAAAATCAAATGGTTTGACAGGACAGAAGAGTCCACTGCAGGACAAAAAAGAGCAAACAGGCTGCAGAGAGTACAGCTAGTAAGTGACTAACAGTCTCATAGTGAGTAAGCAAGAAAATCAACTTTAGAAACCAGCTTTAGTACATTTTACAAATATGGATGAAAATGACTGCTTTGAATATGTAAAGTAAACTCCAGCAAGAGAACAGGGAACGCAATACTCAATGACAGATTGCACAGAGAAACGAAAGGCAGGGCCAGGCATCATGACTTCAGTTTCATTTAAAAGCTGCCTCTGAACAAAACCCAGTGATTTGTCATCAAAATGTGTTTGTTTCAAAATGTAACTGGGAAGAAAAGTAACATATAGCCATACTTTCTAAGAGACAGGGTTGCTAAGAGACGGGAGAGGCTAATCACACTAAATTACCCTTGAGAACAGGGCTAATCAGGTAGATGAAGTGAAAACACCTGTGTGCATGGACCTTGACTGTGTAGAGGCCTAAGTTCACTCAGAGACACTTAAGGAATTGACCATTTAAATAAAACTGTTAAATAGTAAGATGAGGCAGGAAAGGATCTGCCCTTTGAGAGAAAATCCAAGCAACAGTGCTGGTTCCCTACAGACATAAATCATTGTTAGGTCACTGCAGTCAATTTTGTGAAATTGGATAGACAGAAATCTTACTTTAAATTCTAGATCAGTGTCGCAGTGAAGGTTTGGGTGGTGGAGGAGGCTGGAATGGCTGAATAGTGTGAGGGTTAGGGTTAGGGCCATAGTGGCCACACTGCACACCTCCATGACTAACTGGACATTACTTGTCAGCTACCTGCCTGGGATATGGTGAAAGAAACAGTGATGGTGATGCATGAATGATGCAGTTGACACCAACTAAACAAGACATTTTTTAGATTGTTTAGAGTCAATAATTTGGTGCATTTCACATTTGTCACATTATACAGACCTGCCAAGAGCTGTGAAGAAGGTGACAAGACAGAAATTATTATCAGGCAGGGAAGTCTGAGGCATCAAGAAGAAAATTCACGGTTTTTATACACAAATTAAGTCTTTTGGGGAATTTTGAGAGAAGAAATCTTTATAAACAAATATGTTTTATTGAGCTTGTATTATTTCAAACACAATGTTCAACTAACTTTAAAATTTTCATACAGTAACTTCAGGTACAGTGACTTCAGCTACAGCAACTAATGCTCATGTTCTCTGTAACTCTCATTCCACATCAGACCAGATGTTCCCAATGATCCAGACCAAGACTGGAAGGAAACAACACTAACAGTGAGGAAAAGATCTCCAAGGTTCTTTTATTTCATACTGCTGGAACATTAAATATCAGAGTGATAACAGCAGGATATGAATGTAAAACAATAGTGTTGTGTTTTTTGTCCTATTTTTTAATCTTATGGAAATGTCTGTTTTTGTGGCCAAAATATTTTACTGCCTTAGATGGACAATAAAGTTTTTTTCTTTTTTATTCCAATGTATCATTAGCACTCTGATTACATGAGCTCCATACAGTTATCTGACCATACACAGTTGTAGAGAAAAAAACTGCTGTTCTGTTTTACATTAAATGCCAGCAGAAAGTAACTATCAGTCCCCTATGTGGTCCAGTGTGATGGAGGGTAGACCTCAGTAACTTTACTGCTTCTGAAAGAATCATCGATTCTCAGCGATTTGAACAGAAATTGTAAAACTTAAACTTAAAAACAGTCTGAACCAAAGAACAGAGATATTAACTCAGAACTGAACTGTTCTTCATTCATTGAACTGAGAGATAAGCATTCATCAGTAACAGAGTTCTGTGGAGGAACATGAACGTAGATTAATTTATATCTGCTGATCATTAACAAAGCATGTAGAGATAGCAATTATTGATCCGTTATGATTGATCAGCTGTGACCTGCAGGACACTTAGCTACAGCTAACAGTTAACTAATTTATGATACTGACAAACCTGATTTAGCATCAGTGTTAACACTAAGGAAACGTAACCTGAGATTTACACAACAACTTTAAAACACGATGTTCGAACATGTTTACCATCAGAAGTTACAGTCTGATGTTAACTTAAGGCAAGATAGGCTGTACTGTCTCCAAAGGGAAATTTGCTTTGGGCAATAGTACAGATTATCTAGCTTTGTACAACCGCAGACTCCCGATAAGGAAACAAAAGTTATACAACTACAGTGGGTACAAAATAGAGTTATACACATATAAAACCATGTATGACAGTTAATATCTAATACATACACTACCGTTCAAAAGTTTGGGGTCACCCAGGCAATTTCATGTTTTCCATGAAAACTCACACTTTTATTCATGTGCTAACATAATTGCACAAGGATTTTCTAATCATCAATTAACCTTTCAACACCATTAGCTAACACAATGTAGCATTAGAACACAGGAGTGATGGTTGCTGGAAATGTTCCTCTGTACCTCTATGTAGATATTCCATTAAAAATCAGCCGTTTCCAGCAAGAATAGTCATTTACCACAATAACAATGTCTAGACTGTATTTCTGATTCATTTAATGTTGTCTTCATTGAAAAAAAACTGCCTTTCTTTCAAAAATAAGGACATTTCTAAGTGACTCCAAAGTTTTGAACGGTAGTGTATATACAGTTCACAACCACACATACATACATACTACATTTTTAAGAGCACTGTATTTCATCTTGTGTAAAATAAAGAAATGATGCCAGTATAACAAAAAACATCCAGAGATCAATCTCGTACATCAAATGCATGAGCCAGGCACATCAGGAACTTGGACTGAGCTGTTGTTTGTTGAGTGTTGCAACAGGAGTAAGAATAAAAGGCAGTTCCCTGTAACGTCTATCTGATGGTAGCAGTTTGTAATCTGAAAATAGAATGTGTGAGGAGTCCTTCACAAGCTTGTGTGCCTGTCTGACAACAGCCAGATTTGTTAATTTATTCTTGCTGAGATTCATATATTAGTTTTTATGTTTAGAGAAATAAAAAAGTAGGCTTATTCTTTTGAAGGCTGCTGAACTGCAGCCCCACTGCAGCACATCTCAATCGTTCGCTCAGTCAACTGTGACATTTCTAATCATACAATTCCATTTAATGCAGTCATCTTCCTTTCCTGCCAGCTACACTTGACTTTTTATAAAGTAAAGAGTAAATAGACTTTGAAATATAATGCAGCAGACTGAGATTTACAGGCTGGGTTTTCTCATGTTCCTCATAATTCATTACAAGCACAGCCATATTAGGTTAAATTATTTTGAATTATGTATAGGTGTAGCAGCAGTGCAGTTAATTTTCTCTATAAATTACTTTATAGTTCAGTAGTACAAATTATTGACAGGCAGTGGATGAGAAAACCTGGACCCTCCGATGCCTGCATGTATGAGAGAGAGAGTGAAGAGATGTGGACTAGTAATCACAGCCTAGCCTACTGCATGCCATTTTTCCGCAACAAACCCATGATATTTTCTGTTGAGCTTATCTGAATCCACCCACTTCGGGTCGCCTGCAGGATCTGAGCTTTACGTGTCGACCCACGCATCACTATTTGACCACAGGCTGGTTGCAGGTAATCAAACTCGACTCACAGCAAACTCTTGCACGCCACGGTCAATCATTCTCACCTAAATTCACTTTACCCTGAGCAAATATAAACCTGCAGCATGCGCTCAGAGGATTACAAGCGTCACAATGTATATTAATGTTTGCTAAAGCTTTTACATTCACCTTTGCCAAATCCTCAGGAGGGAGTCTTTGAGTAGACTCCCCCTTTCCATTTATAAAAACTATTTGGATCCACAGTGCTATGAAAAACAATTTGCCAGGTAGCCTCTATTTTTGCATATATTTCACACTTAAATGCTTCAGATCATTCAAACTAATTTTATTATAAAACAAAGATAACCTAAGAAAGCACACAATGCAGTTTTTAAATGATGATTTTATTTATTGATGGAAAAATGTTGCCCAGACCATCTTGCCCTATGCAGTAAAGTAATTGCCCCCCTAAATCTTGCTGCTAAGGGTGGTTGGGCAGCAACAACTGCAGTTATCTGTTTGTGATAGCTTGTGATCAGTCTTTTACATCACCATGGAGGAGTTCTGGTCCACTCTCCTCTGCAGAATAGTTTTAATTTGGCCACATTTGATGATTTTTGAGCATGAGTTGCCCTTTTAAGACATCTCAGTTGGATTCATGTTCGGACTGTGACTTGGCCACTCCAAAACTTTAATTTCGTTCTTTTTGAGCCATTCAGAGACTTGATTGTGTGCTTTGGGTCATTGTCAAGTTGCACAGCCCATTTCTGTTGAGCTTCATGAACTGATGGTGGATATCCTCCAGGAGGATTTTCTGGTAGAGAGCAGAATTCATGGCTCCATCAGTTATGACAAGTTGTCCAGGTCCTGTGGAATTTGTTTCACTGGAATGCAGTATTAGCTTTTTGCCAGATATAATGGACCCATGTCTTCCAAAAAGTTCCACCTTTGACTCATCAGTCCACAGGATGTTATCCTAAAGTCTTGGGGCTCATTCAGATATATTTTTTTTTGTTGCAAATTTCAGACGAGCCTTTATATTCTTTTTGGTCAGGAGTGATTTGCGTCTGCAGTTCTTTTGATGTTTGTTTTGATTCTTCTGTGACCTCCTGGATGAAATATTGATGCGTTCTTTTGGTCATTGGGCCACTCCATTTGTGGCTCTCACTGTGGTTCACTGGAGTTCCAGAGCCTTAGCAATGACTTTGTTACCTTCCAGACTGATAAATGCCAATGACTTTGCTTTGCATCTGTTCTTGAATCTCTGTAGAACGTGGCATCATGACCTGCTTTTTGAGACCCTATAGCTATTCACAAGGCCAGACAGGTTCTATTTAAATGATGTTTAGGTTCAACAAGCCTGCCAGAAATTATATGTGAGTGTGGCTGGTGAATGTGAACCCAACCTCCAAATTAATTTGGTAATTTGGTAGATTGGTAGCTAAGGGGGCTATTATTTTTTCACACAGGGCAAGAAGGGTTTTTACATCATCATTTAAAAACCACATTTTGTGTTTTCTTGGGTTATCTTTGTCTTACATAAAAATTTCTTTGATGGTATGACACATTTAAGTGTGAAATTAGCTGCAGAGACCAAAACTATTTTTGCACAAGGCTGTAAATGTGTTAATTCCTACTTTAAAGTTGGGCATTTTAACATGGTGGTCAATGAGGACAGACTCTTTTTTGGAGCTAACCTCAAGCGGACATTTGAAGAACTTCAGTTTTAGAGGTCTAGAGGTTGCTGGAGGTAAAAAAAATAAAATAAAATAAAAATAATAGTAGTGATGTTGACAAGACCATCTGTATTTACTTTCTATATGTGGTTGTGACCAATCCTATAGAGCCTAACATATGACTGCAGTGGCCATGGAGTCATAGAGAACTGTTATGGAATCAAAACAAGAGACTGTTTACTCAGCAGCAGTACAGCCTTGGGTAAATCAATGCCCTTTCTGTACACAAAAAGAAAGTACATCTTAGGGGTAAATCAATGTATTTTCTCTTTGCCCTTGTTCAAAGCAAGAATTGTGAAGCGATTCTAAACTCAAAAAGTGCTTTGTTTTGTTTGTTTTTTCCATGTATCTCTTGGTGTATCTGTGAAGCTGAGAAATCTGATTCAAATAGTTCACAGTCACACTCTGTATATGTGTGTACCAGAGTGCATGCTGTGTATAATATAGTTTGCAAAAAAAATGCACGGAATATTGTGAAAAATATGTACGTTATGGGCGCTTTACATAGAAGTCCTGCACATGCACATGCTCTGCAATCTCGTTATACATTGTATAATGACAATAAAGAATATTCTGTTCTATTCTATTCTATTCTATTCTATGCTGTGAGAGCATTAAAACACAAAACAACACTGTAAAGGATACAGTCACTTCAGCTGTTATTCACTTTTTTTCTTTTCCTTTTGGATCAGCATTTTATCTACCCAGAAGTAAATCCCACTCTGCTTTAGCTGTCCAAGAACTTGCATTACAATAAGACAAATGGATGACACTGTGACAGAGCTGCAAATCAAATAAAACCACAGTGGGCCCTGACCAGACAAAAAGAGCTCCATGAATATTCCTATTCTTGTCGCAGTTTAATATTTCATCTCTGTGTGCCATTTTCAAAGGCAGAACTAATTTCTCACATTAATTACTAATTTCACTGATGGCATTAGCACTGATAAGTGTGATGATGATCGGATTAGTCAGGCTGTATTATACTTAAAGACCCACAGCGAGATCATGAACACACTGGAATGGAGGACACTGATAGGAAAGAGTTTGTTCATTACATTGCTTCATTTCCCCATTTGCAGCATCTGAGTGACTGATTGTACGGGTTCAGTATAAACTTACAAACACATTTACAGCGTCAGAACCATTCAAATATGTTTACTTAGGGCTTATGTGTTGTCTGAATTCAAGAACTGATCTTTTAAACAATACAAACTTGTTGTTTTATGTATCCAGATTATATAGAAAATGTGTAATTGGAACAGTACTGCAAAGACATGATTGACAACTATCTGGACAGATATATTCCATCATACTTTCATACATTCATATTTTATCGAAAGATAATCTTCAATGAACCAGTCCCATGACAACACCTTCTACAGATTTTCTTTGCTTGACTGCTGCTAGTCAAAACCGAGACTGAGAGAGAAATCTAACCATTGCATTCTTTATAATTTATAAAAGCTTTGTTTGAAATCTGACAGCTCACTTTTTAATCAAAGTTACACGATGTTGACTGAGACAATCACCCACTGATGAAACTACATGAAAATGTCGTTGCATTTATAGTATTGGGTCATTCCATCTCAAAACATCAGAGGCCTTCTGTTCAACCATCTTGGATTTACTTGAAACCTGTATATATATTTAAATATACAAATATTTCATATGATGCATATTATTGATGATTGGCTTTTTTGTTTTTAAACTGGCTGTCGACCCACTTTTATGACATTTTGCACATTGAAATTTGAGCCTATGTTTGAACCACAACATCTCAGTAGTTATTGAAGATAAAAGTCTGAAATTTTCACTGTTATTTCTCATCATGCCATTGATTCAGAATCAGTAATATTGGACATCAAATAGTCTCTAATTATAGTTGAGCTGAATTATGAAAATTGAAGCTGTCCTGAAAAGCCCCATCTTTGAGCAAACCCTTTGAAAACAAATAATGACTATAATAAAATGTCAATTAGTGACATTTTCTAAACCATATGTAGTTACATGGGACAATAATACAAAACATATAGAATACTTTGTAATATGCAATACTTAATCACAAAAATGAAAATATAGTGATCTTCACTGAGCTTCTATAACTGATTGAAGAGGTATGACAAGTTGTACCACAAAAAGCAAAAAAAATAAATAAAAAAAACTACTGGGGAATAACCAGAGTTCTGAGGTTTTAAAATATTTCCAGGCTTTTGTCTTTCATAGTTTGTGAGATATTATCATTCAAACATTGACTCAAATTTCAATGCACGATAAACAAAAACCTGAAAGTGGGTCGATGGGCAAAGTGTTTGTTATATCAAAACATTTACAACTATCAATTTTCCAAATATCTTTCCAAACATCCACATCTTATGCTATAAAATTTTCAAGCAAGTTGGAGACTTTAAAGCATAAATTGTTCAAAAGATTTGTTGGTTTGAGATGGAATGACCCTATTAAAAATTCATGTTTTCAGGGACACCCCCATTCAAAAATCACGAGCCACGCACAGTTAGTCACATGTTCCATCACCCAGCAGTCATCTTTCTGTCAGAAAAGGTAGGAGGAGCTACTGACTGTCTTCATCTCACCTGGGCATGAAGGAGTGCACTGTTTTTTCATCTGTTTATTATTCATGGTGTCAGAGGACTCCCTTTTCTCCCTTAGTCCCTTTTCACTTTCATGTGTGGTAACCTCGAATTGTTATGGAGGAGTGGCTGAGGTGCCAGCTGCCACCTGAATATACTTCAACTGACTGTCAAGATCACACAGTGGAAACTGGTTGGACCTCTGAGAAACAAACCTGAAACAATCACTTATAGCCATAGATGCCACCCAAGAGAACAAAACAAGAATCTTTGAAGCTGCCATTTTAATTCAAGTCCAATTTTCCATTACAATCTATCAAAGCTTGGTCAAACCATAAACTGTAAATAGAATATGGACATAACCTCCAGGTTTGAAAATTAAAGCTAATATAGAAGTGACTTAAAGCTGCATTCTGTCTGGGGGCCAGCAGGTGGCGACTCCTTCCATGAAGCAATCTGTTTGTATATAACTCTATGAGAAAATGTCACTAATCATTGCTTGAGTTGCTACCCCGGTAAACATTTTCCTAATGAGTTTATGGTCTTGCGCGCTAGTTTAAAGTCGCCTTCAATACAGCATGATGTTCTTCTTGTAAATTCTGGTCCCATTTAGGGTAAAATAAATGATAAAGCAGAGTATAATTTAGGCTGTTGCCACCTTATGATTGACAAGCTGCCACTGTATGGGTGGATGTAGTGTTTGCAAACTCACAGATCCATCCTTCAATTGTCTTGTCTGGTTTAATAAAACACCAAGATGTTGATGGGAAAATTCCAAACTTGAGGCTATAAAATGCTTCTCTACAAACCAATGGGTGGTGTCACAATAATCTTTTACACAATGTCTAAAAGTAAAATATAATGGATAAATTTGTGTTTGAATTCAGTAAGTCATTACTGTCATGCTAATTTTGGATAGTTCAAGTCACACAGCTTCCTGTGTGTTAAAATAAAGAAGTTTAGTTTGGCTTGTTATGTTTTTTGTCTCCACCATAAACTTCCCACTCTGCTACTTATTCTTATGCAACAATCAGCTTCAGAATGATAATTTTGCCCTAACCAAGCTGTTAATGTCACACATCAGAGGAACTTGGACTCAAGTTGTTGTGAAGCAGTGCAATTCCACTAAATGGTCTATTGATCTCTACCTGCTCTTTGCCTTGGGTGGTTTAAAGAAAAATCCACTCACAGTCAGTGATTAAAACAGAGTCTGGTGCCAAAATAAATGGTATTTCAAAAGCACTCTGACTGGAGCAGCTTTCTGTCCACCTACTTCAAAACAACTCCAGCAGTTCAGTTTTATTCCTGTGGAGCAGTGATTCTAAGCCTTTTGGTTGTGGTGATCCATTTATTTAAAGCAGTTCAGATTCAGATTCAGATTCACACTACTTCACTGATCCCAAAAAGAGCAATTCCTTAGTTTTATTTAAATGACCAAATGAATAATAACTAATATATAATTGAGTCTGCTGTCAGTGTTTAACAGCTTGATAGCAGAAGGAATGAAAGACTTGGAGCAGCGTTTTTTCCTCCAAAGGGATGCATTATAATACCGGCCTGAGGGCAGGACTGTGAAGCTGCTGGACAGAACATGGTCAGATGCTCTGATAATTCCTTTTGCTCTCTGAGTCATCGGTTTCTCCCCAGAGAGTACAAGTCTCTTTGCTGGGCTCCAATTATCTTGGAGCAAGTTTTCACAAAACCATTTAGGCCCTTTTTGTCCTTCACAGACAATCAATTAAACCATCAAATGAATGAAAAAGTTTGAAAACTTTAAATGAATGATGGATAAAAATGACATAAAATGGTATCACAGACACCAAAAGAGTTACACTTCTGTATTAAGTTAAATTCTTAATCGTACACGCTTGACAGTCAACTGTGTTTAACTTAAGAGTCGACAATTTGAACATCCTCGTCATGTTTAACACTCGCTTTAGATTTGTAATATTTGTGCTTTAAATCAATGGCTACTTCCTTAGTTTTTGATACTTATCATTACATCATTCAACAAAAGCAGGTAAGGCACAATCATGATCTGAGAAACTTTCAAAAGGTAACTGCATTTCAAAAATTTATTCAGCTGTCTGTACAAATAAAAAGCAAAAGGGATGGGACACCACCCTGAGGTGAGCCCATATTTGACACCTTGGTACTGAATATATCTCCATTCATCAAATCTTAGGTGGATTCAGTTTATAAAAACATCTAAAAGCAACATCAAAGGCTGGGCAGGTAGTTTCAAATAAGAGGTAAGTTGTTCCATTAAATATGAGGCTTTTCACTTTTGACTCTCTGTTACAGAGTGCCTGTTGATGAGTTGGTGAGAGGAGCAATACATGTGTTACCGTTTCTGTTGTTTATAGTTTTTGAAAGGTAAATATATAGAGCTTAACAAAATTTTTAAAGAACATTTTCTACTTCAAGATCACTTAGATTTATCTCACAATCTGGTAGTGAAGCACAGCACAAAGGCCAAAGTACATCATAAAATCTCACTTTGTGAAACACAGTCAGATTTTCTGAAGGGATGCTGATGCCTCTCATACCAGTATTTGGTAGAAACTAGAACTTTAAACTATGTTTCCTGGGTATGTGTGATACACATGGAGAACCTGCTTCAAATAACTCTGAGCCGTTTGTTTCTCCCGAGGGAGTACACGCTGGGCTCCAATTATCCTGGAGCAAATTTTCACAATACCATTTAGGCCTTTTTTATCCTTCACAGACAATCCATTAAACCAGTAAATAAGTGAAAAAGTTTGAAATTTTTAAATGAATAATAGATTAAAAAATGACATAAGAGGATTTCACAGACATCAAGAGAGTTAAGCTTCTGTATTAAGTGAATTCACCCTTACTACTAACATACAATGTAAGTTTTAACAGAAGGACGAACACATTCTTCCTCTTACATGCCAAATGTTTAATTTATAAGCACAATATGGCTCAGTTCTTGACAATCACATATTTTAGGCAATTATTGCAGACTTCAGGACTTTGAGACACTTTTGTCCATCTGTTATAATACCATGGCAATTTAACTAATAGCTAAGAAGTATTTTAGAATTATTCCAGCTATTTGCAGTGACTGCTTCAACAGAAGTTACATAGTCTCACTTTCCAGGACAAATAAAAGAGGTGCATGTTTTTGCAAACATGAGATAAACTTAAAATAGCTTTATATGACATATGGAAACATGTACATGTTTGTATATACATACACAGAATTTAAAGCTTTTCCCCACAAAGTCCTTAATAACTAATCCCCATCTCATCTTAAAGACCTAATTGTGCCATATTATCCTAACCCCTATCCCACTTTGCTCTCGGAGTGCAGACTTATTTGTGTTTCCAAAAGTTTCCAGAAGCATAATGGGAAGCAGATCTTCCATCTCTCAGACTCCACTGTTGTGGAACCAGCTTTAAGTTTGGGTTCAGGAGGCAGACATCCTCTCTGCTTTTAAGATTAGGCTTAAAACTTTCCTCTTTGATAAAGCTTCCAGTTAGGGCTGCTAGTTATGCTGCTCTTGAACTACGCTGCTGGGGGACTTCCCATGATGCACTGAGCTCCTCTCCTCTCCTCTCCTCTCCTCTCCTCTCCTCTCCTCTCCTCTCCTCTCCTCTCCTCTCCTCTCCTCTCCTCTCCTCTCCTCTCCTCTCCTCTCCTCTCCTCTCCTCTCCTCTCCTCTCCTCTCCTCTCCTCTCCTCTCCTCTCCTCTCCTCTCCTCTCCAAGCATTTATATTCCATCTTTGCACATCATTACCCTGATGTCTTCTCGGTCCAGAGCTGCATGTTTCTGAACTGCAGTTACTGGATTCACCAACCATCCCAGCGCTTATCGTTCTCGGGTGTGTTGTTTGCCTATTTTCGCTCTGCTATCATGTTCTTTCTCACCTTTACCCTCAACCCAGCCTGTCGAGGTTGAGGTCCCTGAGCCTGGTTCTGCTGGAGGTTTCTTCCTGTTTATTTCTTCCCACTGTTACTAAAGTGCTTGCTCAAAGGGAATTGAAGGATTTGTTGAGTTTTTCTCTATAATGTAACAGTGTAAGGTATTGACCTCACTATGTGAAGTGCTCTGAGATGATTGAAGTTGTGCATTGACACTATAAAAACAAGAAAAGCACTCAGAGAGTGCACTACTCCACCAAGGCTGTTCATTCCCCCATATGGCATTGTCAGAAATGCAGCATTTTTTAATTTATTTTCTTTTAGAAATACAGCATTTGTTTATTAGTTATTGATGATCAGAAATCACGACAACATAGAATGTGGCCATTTAATATAGATGTACCCACAAACAAAGTTGCTCTGAGCACAGGCGTGTGTTATGCATGTGTATGTTATGTATGGATACTGGATTACATGACCTAAATATGTAGCTGGCGGTGGGAACTGATGGGACTTGGAAATACCCCCACACTTTTATCAATTGTTCCGTGTATCATTTCAGACAGATAAGTCTCAATAAGTTTGCAGTCGATTTGTAGCAGGATCGCAGTCGTGATCATCAGCAGGCAGCTGACATAGTGTTCACTTGATGTCATCGTTACAGTGAAGTCATGCCACTATCTTGCAATGATACAGAAATCTTTAACAAATCCATAGATCCAGACTATAAGCCGCATCACTGCCAAAATCTAATCACTTGGTCTTTGTGTAATTTCTGACCTTTCCTTAAAAAAATCATTCAAATCTGTTGATCTGTTTTTGAGTAATGTTGCTGACAGACAGACAGACAAAGCAACGCTGATTGTCACATAACTCCGCCGTGTTCCTTGGCGGAGTAATAAAACTGTACTGAACTGAACTGATGAAGAATGAATCTGCATGGTTGTGCAATTATCACAGTTGAACTAAACAGCCTTTACTTGGCTTTGAAACATTGGTTTGAAGTAATTTTATGGCCAGTTCTTGCCAGAAACAGTTCTCTTTATCTGATGTTGCAAAGAACACAAAACACCAGTTTCATGAATGTTACATCGTGACAAAATGGACAAAAATTGCTTGTTGAATAATTAATTTGTCATGTAATGTCACTTTGCAATTGATGAAAGATGCCAAACATTCGAAGTCATGCAATGTGTCTCTCCACTTCAGGGAGTTGCTGAATCGCCCGACACAGCTGGGCTCTTCTGGCACATTCACAGTTTTAGGAGCTAATTATAGAAGTTCAAGAATAAAACACAAAATGGGTGGCTTTTCTCCTAATGCTTCCCTTTATTGGGTTCAGAAACTACTTCATTTTCGGTGATCTAACACATCACTGCTTTCACATGTGGATGTGTTGTTCAGCAATACTGTCGGGGAGCAGGTTTATACAACAGCATCAAACTTTACACCTCCTCAGGTGGATCGGCGTGTAAAAAATGCTGTCCACATACACAACACTGTCTATAACACATGTATGAGGGATGTTTTCCCATAAAACCCAGCCCAAAGGGTAATGAGAAGTGATGTCCAATAAAGCTAAGCACTCTGGGAGTGATCAGCCAATCCCTGTGTGACACGATGAGTCACTCTGTCGCAGACAATATCCACAACACCGGATGACACATGCACCCATACCCATGGAGATGATTAGGAGCAGTTTGTAACGATGCATTCAACTTTGATTTGTTGGAGTACGATCTATTTTAGAGTGTGCCATATGTCCAATCTTACGGGGAAATCAGAACCTCGGGGAATGTGACTCACAATCTACACTGCAGAGAATGAAAAAACACAGAAATGGGTCGAGGAAACATAAGCATTCAAATGTTGTATGCAGTTATACAAAAAAAACCCCATTAAACGAAAGGTTGCTCTTTTTCCTATGAATCCTTTCCTATAAATTTCCGACAAATCCTATGTGTTTGCTTTTCAACAGCAAAGAACAAGTCAGAATGGTAATAACCAGAGGGAGCAGAGTAATATATTTTTTCTGTCCTCTAATTTGGTGTTTATGTCGTTCTGTGCTGAGAAAGTCTGGAAAACCTCTCTGACCAGAGTGAATCAGCTAAATCACGAGTCCTGTGATGCAGCAAGATAAAACAATGCTGATAGCTTGTAATAAACACGCCACAGTCTCTAAAAGCAGGAGAGTCTGATGGTTGCCAGAGAGCTTTGAAGCTAGAGCTCACCTCTCAACCTACCACTGTTTCACATCTCCTCTTGTTTTGTTTTGTTCTTATTAGGGAGCAGGTACACACTTCAGGCACATCACCTAGAACGCCACTGTATGCAACAAAGAAATTACATTGAAATCTCTACTGTGTGTCTACATGTATTCCTTCATTTTTCTACCTGGCTAACAGGATGCCTTGTTAACCAGCAGGAAAGCTTGATTTCTAAATTGCATCTACACAGTCAGCTTCCAGCTTGTCGAGATTGTGACCTAGAAAAGAAGGCAGAGAAGTTTTTGGGTCAGGGGCTTTTTTCCACATTGGTCTCCCCCACACTAGCACAGTCATTTAGACACAGAGGCAGGACTGGAAGGTAATGCAGGAGGGCCAGTTTAAGAGGGCATCAAATATTGATGTGGGTCTATGAATTGCTGGCCAGGTTTCCCCTGCCTGTAGGTATGTTACTGCCTGCGCTCCTTCATCACTGTCTTCCTGTGTGGACCCTTGGGTGCCAGATTCTTCATAGTGGCATGACTGGACACAAGAGGGGGTGAGCCAACAGAGAGCAGGGCTCTACAGGCTCTCTTTTGGCAAAGTAATGCAATATCATGTGTCAGGATGAGCATGGAGCCTAATACCGCTGGTGATAGATTAGTTCCACCAGCTCTTAGAGAGGTCTGTGCCTCTGGTGTGGTTTTCTGCTTTTGGTTGTGTCACATTTTACTGAGAGCTTCATTATGAGATGAAGCGATGAGCCTTGGCTGCAGAATAGACAGAGAGGACGCTGCAGTTCATCATGAGCGCTGAACTTGATTGTGCATCCTTTCAGGTCCAGAGGGTGTTCCAGAAACCTCTGGTCATCTGATTCTCCATAGTGAAGCCAAGAGATGAGAGAGAGAGGAAAGGAAAGGAGGGGGAGGGAGGGAGGAGAAGAGAGGGAGGGAGGGAGGGAGGGAGGGAGGGAGAGACTTTGACTCTCCTCTCGCTGATGCTCAGAGTCTCTCTCTTTACTTTGCTGTCTCCCTCCACTTTCCCTCTCACTACTAACCCGCACCTGTACCTTCTCCCATATCCCCCCACTGCTCCCCAAACTCCTGCCCTGATGAAGTAATTCATGGAGTGGCAGAAGGAGACTTTGAATCGATAGAAGAGCAGCTGTCAGCTACAGAGTTGCAACAGAGAAAACCGCCCGAGGGGACAGAAACAGACGGAGACAGGCGGAGGAGAGGGAAAAAGCAAAGACTGCTCCAGGTGACCGAGTTGCAATGGAGGCGCACAGCATGCGTGATTAGAGAGCTCCGCTTTGTGGAAGCGCCGGCTTTGTTCAGGTGGATTACAAAAGTGAAGAACCTTCACAACTGACCGCGGTCGTCTTTGTCCGTCTCACTTGATCGGATTTCCTTCAGAATCATGAATGTGTCGCCGCCAGACCGCAGGAAAAACGTGCGAGAACTGGCTCTGGAGATTGGCATCCGAGTTCTGCTGTTCGGAGTTTTTGTGTAAGTAAAACCCCATCCAGCTGAGTTTTCTGTCTCTTTGGAGACGTCCTGGTGGCATTCGGTTTGGTGACTGACGGTACTCATATTCCTTTGCATGATTCAGACGCCGAACTGCTGTATTGAGGTTGATTTGCCGCGGTGTGCTGCTGGACGAACAGGTCCCTCTGTCCGTGCGCAGATCAGCACCACGGACAGAGCAGTTCTGTGTTAACAGGTTGCAGAAAACAAGTTGAACCTCCTCCTGCTTCCGACTTCACCTCATTAATCATTCTTAATGATAGCTTGGGCATGTTGCTCTCTCTGATCACTGATGGTGAGACAGAAACAGCCTCTTTGACCACTTCATTCCACAAGACAGTAACACTAGGGGAAGCCCACAGTGATGCAAGAATATCTTGCAGTCTGTACTTTTTTTACAACATGACATTCTGCAAGAAGACTGTGCCTCACAGGCTTCAAAACTTTACATTTATTATTAATTGTTTGTGTAGCCTGGAGGTATTAAGCCCCCTTTGCATCATAATCGGCTCATTTATTGATTTTCTGCTTGACATGATCTGAAAAATGCCCCAAGTCCTGCTTTCTAAAATGATTCACCTTGCTGTGGCTTTTATTCCATCTCTGGGAAAATAAAGTCAGGAATGAGGCTTCTCTGATTTAGCCCATGTAGCTAAGCTGCCTGCATTCCCTGTGCATATTATCATTAATATCTGTCCTGGGGCTAAGTGTAAGTCTAACTCCATGTGTGCTGTCACACTAAATGGATTATGCAGAGAAGACAGAGCCTGATGCTGCACATTCACAGCGTTTGACAAACTCAAGTGGAGGGATTTGACCAAAGAGTGAAACATGTCAGAGCAGAGGCAACTTGGTTCAGCCCTTAGTGTGTCTATGTGTGCGTGAGTCTATGAGATCCACATTTCTGAATGATCTGCTGTTGTGAATGAGTGCTCAAGGCCACATAAAAAGCAATTTCACACAATATCATCATCATCATTGACTAACTGCTGCACTCTGCCACCGAAGCGCTAGCCATAAAGTCCTTGATCACTCTAATGAAGTGGGTTTTACTCCCCATTTTCTCTCTTTGCGACACACAAAGCAAACTAAGATGAATAAACTGTGTTCGCACGATGCTGCAACTTGATCTGCTTTGCTCTTACAGTGAGCAGTGCCCTTAAACCGACACTAAATTAAATGTGCTTACACCGCAGCCAGCATTAAATGTCCACACTGGGGCTGCAACTATTATTTTCATTGTCACCAGACAATATGGAAGCTGAAATCAAATAATTTGGACTTTTTTTTGCTTAAAAAACACCTGATTAATTGATTACCAAAACAGTGGTTGATTAATTTAATAGTTGACAACTAATTAGTTATTTAAATATCATGCAGCTCTCCACATGCTTAAACACATATACAGCCTTCATATTTGCACTGGGGGCTGCACAGTAGCTTGGTGGTTAGTACTTTTGCCTTGCAGCTAGAAGATCCCTGATTCACATCCCTGCCTTCTCGGGATCTTTCTGCACGGAGTTTGCATGTTCTCCCTGTGCATACATGGGCTTCCTCCTGGTACTCCAGCTTCCTCCCACAGTCCAAAAACATGCTGAGGTTAACTGGTAATTCTAAATTGTTTATAGGTGTGAATGCGAGTATTGTTTGTATGTGTTGCCCTGTGATAGCCTGGTATCCTGTCCAGGGTGTCCCCTGCCTTCACCCTAAGTCAGCTGGGATAGACTCCAGGCCCCCTGCAACCCTAATGAGGATTAAGCAGTGTACAGATAATGGATGGATGGATGGATGGATGGATGGATGGATGGATGGATATTTGCACTGCTCAGCGTTGAGAAAGTTGTAACCTTTTGGTTACAGCTTCGTACCTATATCTTGTGAACAGGTTTCAGGAAACTGCTGTCTGAAGCAGAAACTCAATGCTGAGGAGAACAAAGATGTGCAAAATAGGTTAATACAAATCATAGCTCCCCTAATTCTGAACATCATCCTCATCACAGCCAAGGCTGATAGAAACTTACATGTCCCTACACTGACATATTCTTTCCATCCACGTGTAAAGCTTTTATTGCATATTCAATCATAAATTGCTCACCTAAGTCCCATTGAGGCATTATTCCAAGCCTCCTCGCCCTAAAGACACAATGTGTCTTGTTTCACAGCTGTTTACTCTCTGGCCTGGAGGTGTGGATTGTCTAGTAACTAGAGATGTGACGTTCGCGAACAAGTCAGTTGTTTGAAAGGTTCTTTTAATTGAACGATAAGAACCAGTTTGCAATTGTGAGCTGTTCGTATGTGCATATTGCCCAGGCTTTCTTCACGTGTCACCTGTGTGCCCCATGAGCCTGAGTTTTCCACACTGCCTTCATGTGAACAACTAATGATATTTCTGAGTTTGAGTTGTCCACTGTGCACTCCATTCATGTGAATGCAGCTGCAGCTAACTTAGAGGAGGAGTGTGAGCATTGCCTGAGTCCGACTGACTGGAGATTGGAGCAGAGCCTCATTTACTGCTTTATCAGGGAGGAGGAGATATTAGCGACAGGGAAAAAAAACACAAAATGAGCCAGAGTCAAAGGAAACATAGGTAGAGCACAATGCAATATTTGTCAGAAAAACATCTCTTTCAAGTCCGGGTCAACAAACAACTTACACCGCCATATATACATATAAAACTCAACAGAGTATATATTGGGGGAATGTGTAAGTTTGAATTATTCTGATCCATATCGTATCTTATAGCTGCTACCAGTGATTGTTTCCCTAATAAAAACAGTTACCCCTGGTTGACTATAAATGACTATAACAACAAGCCAGTCTTTTGAACGGCTCCTCAAGATCCGGCTCCCTTCAAAGAGCCATCTCAACTAGTAACTTCCTTTAATTCAATGTAAGTTAGATGAAGTTAGAATGTTACTTGACTTGCTTCTGATTGAAAGCCCTGATTTTTGATAGCAAGTTTCAATCATGTATTTTGACAGAGAGGAGCATTCGGTCTATTACATTTCTTTGGGACTGGCAGTAATTGTTGTATCGAACAAGTTTTAATCCCAGCAGATCAGCGAGAGTCACCCTCTGGCCTTGAGGGGCAGCAGTTCCCTGTTCTTATCTCACCTCGAGGACCGAGGTGAAAGCAGGATAATTGGGGTCAACTAGAATCTGCTGTTTTCCTCAGCAGAGGTGTAACCGAGAGTTTTTAGCTATCGCCTTTTGTGCTTGCTGTTCAGTGTAGGTTCAGTGTAGGTGTAAGCACAGTGTGGATTTATTTTGGGGCAGAAAATGGCAGCCTTATTGGAGCCTGTTTACCAATAAGATTTAGCAATCATGTGTCTCCTTGCTTCATTACTTGGTTAAAATCTCATTTCTCCCAACAGAGTTTCATTTCAGTATTTTCCTCCTCTGCAGCTCGCTATTAAATATGAACAGGAGGAGAGGGAAAAAGAGCTGATTTTCTCATTCGCTGTTCTTATTCCTTCATAATTGTGAACATGTACCGAGGGATGCTGGAAATCAATTAATTAATCCTTTAGTTTGGGCTCATGAGCAGATATGAATACATCAGAGAGGTGTCCTTTATCAGAGATCATATGTGCACATTCAGTAATTCTGTTTGCCTTTGTTTCCAATTAAATAGTGCTGACTGTAAGATGGAAGTTCTTCTCTGTGCATGACTGGTCACCCATACAAACAGGAGAGTTTAAACCTTGAAGCCCTGAATTTAAAACATGATTCACACTCACATTTTTGCCAAAGACGACCTGCCTTTAAGGGAATGTTACTTTTTATCTGCCCTTGCTTGCCAAGCTGCTTGTCTGTTCCGGGCCTCAGGAGGTGCGCTGACCTTAGCAACGGGCCAAGTGTGTGACGTTAGGTTGACCCTGTGCTATGAAACCGCTAATGCCATGCCAGTCACCCAAGCTTGGCACCCCACGAGTCCCACATTTCCCGAGTGTAAAGCAAAAGGTTCAATCTAAATGGAAATGGATCTTTGACATTTAACAAAAGTGGGGGAAAAAACAAAAGCTGAAAAGCGACTCTGAAAAAGATAAAGTTCTTTTCTTTTTTTTTCTTGCGCTTAGCTGCTGAACACAGAAGGAGAGGCTAATGAGATTGCTGCATTTCACTTTCCTTGTAATCCGGAGGACAACAAGCGAGAGCTCAGACAACTACCAAGAAGTCATTTCTTTCTTGAGTGGTCATGTGAGAGAGCTCATGTCCTAAATCAAATCAATATAAGCTCAGAGGTAAAGTTTCTTGTATTCTGAAGTTCATTCTTGGACACCTGAATAAGCAGGTAATTCCCATAAATGTGAGAAAACTGAGTAGATGTGGAGCCGACGATGAAGCAGAAGGAACACAGACAAAAAGACGGAGGCAGAGGAGGAAGATAAGGCGGAGGACACGCAGTTAGGGAGATCTAGATTGTTTTGAGATTTTATAGATTAAGACACAGGCACAGAAAATAGAGAGGCACCAAAACCACTCTGAGAACTCTTATCTGTGCAATCTAAAAGCTTCTTGATGGAGCGATTGGCCGGAGAAGAGGGCAGCTGTTTTACAGGCTAATGTACACAACAAAATGGAATGGATTTGTTTGTGCCAAGAGAAATAATTTGGACCCAAGCAGATCATTTCATTGGAAAGAATTATGGTGATAAAGCAGGAATTTTGTTAATTGCACTAGCATTGAAGCATACCAGTCTGTCGAGGGTGTGATAAGTTTAAAAACTGTAGTATCTGATGTTGGCATTATTTTAAGGTTAATTTCTGATGGAGTTGTTGTCATAAGTGCTATGAACAACATGGTTCATCCCTGGAAACAGTGTTTGGTTCACTGCATATCATCCTCTCCTCTCAGAGGAAGGCTTAGGAGCAGCTCTGGGACTCAGCCCAGAGCCTTGGCAAGTGTCAGAAAGCCTTATGAGATGTTGGGAAGAGCAGAATGTCAGGCCTCTGACTCTTTAGGAATAAGCAGATTGCATAGCGTGCATGTTAAATATGAGAGCGGCTGTGCTTTGTTGAGAAAATCTTCTCATGAGACTGATTCCAGAGTCATCAGGACACATTGTCTCTGTAGTTGATAAGATGCTGAGGGTATTGCCCACATTGTTGTTGGATTAATGATGAAAAAGATGGATAAAACTAAGTTGTAATTCTGATTTCTTCCCTCCTGGTTGATTTTGGCACCACCTGTGATTGCCATGGTTACAGGGAGCGTAGTTCAATGGTGCAAAAAACATTCATTGAACAGCAATTTCAACAGAAAATTTGTTCACAGTGCAACCAAACAAACTTAGATTTTTGTAGTTTAAAAAAACAAGACAGCAAAAGACTATTCTGAGCACAATCTGATTTCATGGCACATGTAGCTGTCTGCACAACAGGTCAAAGTGGAGACGGCCGCCCTATTGAGGAGGATGTGTGCAGCCTGTGGCCCGCAGCTCTTCATCTAACAGCTCACTGTGGCTGTGCCGTCTTGTTCCATTAAAAATTAAATGGTCCACTGACAAAATACCAAAAAAAATGCTGAAATTTTTTGATTAGCCATTGCAGTCAGCGCTTACTGCAGTGACAAACACATTATAGTTTGGGCTTTATAATTAAAACCCCCCTCTCCACCCTCATGTTTTGCCAGTTGAATGCGTTTACCGTGAACCAGCATGTTTTGCATTAGCGGTAACTTAATAAAACTCGTCTCGGTGTAAAGAGAACAAACAGGAGACGGCGAGGCTGTTATCAGCGATATAAAATTGTGATGGATGACATGCACGCATGGGTTTTCTGTATGAGCAAATACCTTGTGCTTAGGTAGGGAACCTGAGTTCAGCCAAGATGGACTACAAATAAAGATTAAAATATATCAAAAAGTGATTACAGGATGCAAATATACTGAATGTCCAGTGCAGAAAAAAAATGACTTAACAACAACAATTACAAATCCCATTTGATTTCATGAAGATATTAGGGATTCTAATCATAAAGGGACATTTTTGTGGTGATGTCCTCACACTTAAATATTTCTGTACATTATTCCAAATTCCATTCACAGATATGTTAGTTTAAAATGTCAGTAAAGGGAATTTCATTCAAAGGCCACAGGTGTGAGCACCTTTTTCAGATTAAACGGTGTTTAATCTGAAAAAGGTTGCTAATACCGCAACCTCCCCAAATAGACACTGCAGCTCTGCAGCCTTCCGCTTTTTGTTTTTTATTTCACCCGTCTATATGATTTAGTCAAATCGCCTTCTCCCATGAGCCTAATTTCCAGGCTAACAAGCTCACTCCTGCACAGCAGAGTAAAGAGAGAAAGTAAATATGACTCTCCAGAAAGTCCAACATACAACATTTAGACACAGATATTGTTTTTTGGAATTCAGTTGACATAACTGGAGATATTGTAGAGACAAGTAAATATTAGAGTAGAAGTTATTGACTGGAGGATTCCAAAGGGAAGCCCATGTTGTGCTGTTTCTCTATATACACATTCGCCACTTGTTCGTTTGTTTTTGTGCGTTTCTGTTCTATCCTGGTCAGACATCACTTTTCAACAATGTGACTGATTTGGTCACGTTTCACTGCCTGTATAATTACTACAGTGTGTTGTTCTTAATTTTGGCTGCTACCATCCGAAGCACTAAATCAAAGGTCATCCAGTCTGTAACCCTCATTATGTGGGAGATGAAGCAAAAATCGATATTGCATGTTTTGTAACTGAATATGGTTGTATGACAATAGAGACTCTTCCCCACTGGAGGCAGCTGACAGAAATTGACTTGAGACTGATGGAATACAATAATTGAAAAAGCCTGACCTCTAGAAATGCTCATTGGATATCTGTTTAACGGGGAGAACATCCTTTGTTGTGCTTGATTTTAAGGGATGAAATAAACCTGATTGATTACTTGCTTCTTCAAGGAGTAGCCATTTTGAAGTGGCAGTCTTTTCAAGTACATCTAATTAAAGCAAACAAAGGAAAGATAATTCATCAAGGACACCTGAAAGCAAAGTACAAAGGAAACAGTGGGAGAGTGTGAGGTATGGAAAAGGGGTTTGTGTGCTGGATGCCGTCTTTGATTACCGACCACGGTAAATTGAGAATCTGAGAGGTCTGTGAAAAATACATGAAAATATGCAATATGATTAAGACGAAATTGGCAGGCAGAGGAGGCCAAGACAGAGAGAAGATTTATGTAAAGAGAAGATTAGCAGAAAGGCAGAGGAGGGGAGACAGGAAAGTATTGATCAGTAAACTAGACAGGTGCTGTAGCAGGAATAATCAGGATTCATATGAGAGCAGAGGCAGCTGACTGTCACACACCACGACTAGGGATTCCCTGACAGCTCGGTCTGCCACCGCTCCAAGCTCCTCTGGCATTTCATTCTCCACAATCGTTTGATCAGCTCATTATGTCTTGCTGTCCCTGCTGTCATCTATCCAACGCCATCTCTTTATCCCTCCATAGGCATCAGATCACCCAGTTGCTCTCTGTTTGTCCTTTTCACCACTTTCTCTAAAAGGAACACACCAGGTTTGTGTAAATATTACCCTGTGGGTCAACAATTGGCTGATGAAAATTTACTGCAGGCACAAGACTGATTGAGTAAGAGAAGAAAAACATGAACATAGCTGTTTGTTTGAATGCTGATTAGGGTCAACATGAAACTGCAATTTGAGTTCATTTATCTGAAAAGGGGCCATTTGCATTAATCAACATTCATTTACACTGGCACCAGCAGCTCTTTCCCCTGATGTGGCCTGGCATTAAAATTAATTTTTACATCACAATATGTACAATATTTAAACTTACCTGAATTCTAATAGAAGCATCAATGCCAATTAAAAAAAAAAACAACAAATACAACTAAACACAGCATAATATACCTAAATACACAGGTATATCATGAGTTAAAGGTGGAAGAAGAACAGCATCAATGTCAACAGTATTGCTTTCTCAATAGGCAATTTTGTAAATCTTGCATAAATAAATAATGGGATAGGGACTGTCTTATTGATTGTGGTATTGAATTCTATTGTTGTGATGCTTGGAAAGGAAACAAGGCCTGACTAAACGCAGTTTTCCAAGCTGCACCTCCAGTAGCTCTGTTTACAGCCAATTTGAAATTGATGAAGTCCACCAGAAGAGGAGGAGCTAAATGATACATGATCTTATATACTATCCTCCGTCCATTATCTATACACCGCTTCATCCTCATTAGGGTCATGGGGGCACTGGAGTCTATCCCAGCTGACTTGGGGCGAAGGCAGGGGACACCCTAGACAGGTCACCAGTCTGTCACAAGGCTACATACAGAGACAAACAATCACACTCACATTCACACCTATGGACAATTTAGAATAATCAATTAACTTCAGCATGTTTTTGGACTGTGGGAGGAAGCCGGAGTACCCGGAGAGAACCCACGCATGCACAGGGAGAACATGCAAACTCCATGCAGAAAGATCCTGGGAAAGCCGGGACGCGAACCAGGGATCTTCCAGCTGCAAGGCGAAAGTGCTAACCACTACATCACTGTGCAGCCCCCTTATAAAATATAAATAAGTAAATTTAAACGTAGACGTCAGTCATAACAGACATGACATTTGCATGCTTTTTGTTGTGAATTCATTACATTAAATCTGAAGAATATTCAAGTTCTTTTGCTATATCCAGACAGTTCTTGTATCACAAAGTAGTTTTGGTAGAAATCCAAACCAATTTTTCCAACTTAATGTTGTAGTCATTAGTGTATGTGACTTAATAATTCATAATATTTTGAAGAGTTGCAGTTGCTTCCTCCCAAATCTCCCCCCATAGCCCTCATTACAAAGTGAAACTAATAATATGCTGCAATGTTTACAAGGGGACATTTCAAAAATCAGAAAAGCCCCTCATTGAAACTGTAATCACAGTAAGGGTTGTGTTTCATAGGTAACGTTTTCAGCTGGAATTATATGCTGGAAATGAACTACATCTCTCATACAGTTACATTTTACACTGCTGATTCTGTGGGGAAAACTCTGATAGTGACAGTGACAGTGATATACTGCGGTAAATTGTAGTGTCTGGACAACCTTAATGGTCCAGGTTCTTCATCCTGATTAAAGTGGATCAGCAATCTCAGTTCTCCTACCTGTTGTTTAGAGGTAGAAGAACTGAGATTGCTGAAAAGAGCAATTGTTACTGTTGAAAATGAAACGTGTTGCCGGCTGAGAAACCTGCTTCTTGATACTTGATGAGACTTTAAACTGTTTTAGATGATGTAGACAAGATCGAGGCCTTGAACATTTTCCACAATGCTTGGTCACTCAAACTGAGATTTTTTTCTAACCTCTTCTGAAGTGCAGATTTTTTAAAAACTCAATTTGTGTGCACCTGAGTGAACATAAAAGAGTTTGTTAAACGGCCACTGTTGCTTTGTGCAATGAGCATGTGCCTGAAACAAAAACACTGGTGGAAATACACCAGCTTCTTTAAATTTAAATGGCATTGCTGCACTGTTCCACCAGCACACACTACTTCTGTACCCAGTATTATTTTTTCTACAGCATCTGCAATTTACATTCTGCAGAAACGATGAAATGCCAGAACGTTCTTCTGTGGTGTTTGATGTATTGTTGATATGAACTGGACAGGCATTCTTATTGCAGCTTTTATGATTCTGTTTATGTGTTTATGAAGATATTTTCTAAATTAATGGCTGTCGAGACAGAAGGTAGTTTTTTAAAAATGGAGGAGACTCAAAAAAAGGGCTCAAAAAGTGCTTTGACAGACAAAGAAAAAAGCAGGAAACCCAGAAGACACGATTTATATGATAAAGTTAAAACAAGAAGAATTACAAAGCACAATATAGCAACATTAATAAATACTAATAAAATAATAAGAACAATAAAACCTCAATCAGACATAAAAATCTTAACAAGCAATCAAAAGACTACATCACATTAAAGCAAGTCTGTGATAAAAATGTTAAGACGTGATTAAAAAGACGTTACAGATTCTGCAAGCCTCATTTCCTCAGGCAGGTTGTTCCAAAGTTAACGCATTGTCATAAATCAATTAATTTGAAAGAAGCAAGCATGAAATAAAGTTTCAACAATTAAGAATATGAAAACGTATGCCTATATAACAGCTGAACAACTCTAAGCCCTGGAGATTTAAATGTTGGCAATGATTTTATAAGGATAAATGACATCATAGTAAATGCAAAGTATGTGCCTCCATACTGTTCTATATGTATGGAAGTGTTCCGTAACAACTAAAGTTTCCCCATTATTCTAGCTGTTGAAGAAATATTTGAACCATGACTGAAGCTCAGGAGGTGTGGGCTGAGTCCTCTGAGGTGTGGACGCTTTGTGGAAGTGACAGCTTCTTTCGGAGCAGAGAGGAAGATCCCTGCTCTGCTTTACACTTTCTCACATCATGCTGTGTCTATTCTTATACCTCCCTCTGTCACTTCTTCCCTGCATTGGCCTTTTCACAGGTATTTTCTTAGATTTGCTCCATTACTGTCATTTCCAGCATCATAACTTATCTATATAAAGACAGATGAGGGACTGAGGAGATGAAAAAGCCTCCCTCCAACACACTCACCAGGAAATTTGGCAGTCTCCTGGCCCAAATCTCAAAATATGTATCAAGCAAGCCCTTCTCCTTCTGGAAAAGCCTTCCTCACGTCTGTGTTTACGTCCCTCAGGTCTCCAGGTTTTGCTGTCAGACCACTCCTCCTGGATGACTCTTCTGTGGTTTACTTTAGACACTGTACCGTGAAGTTATGGCTCACTTTTTGCCACAGCAAGGTGAATTGCAAGCGGCACACATGTCATGGTGGAATCATGATCGCGGGGGAGGAAGCAGACGAGTCTCAGTAACTTTCAAAACTGTTAGGTACACAGATATTTTGTTAACAAAAAAAAAGTAGAAAGAATAGAAAGACAAAACTTGTCGTGACCAACCACGCTGACTATGGGATGATATTGCAGATGGAAAGACAAGAGCAAAAATTCACCATATAGGCTAAAATATTAAAGCGCCACTGTCCTATTATCTATGTGCTGATAGCGCTGGAGTTACACTAAGTAACTACTATTTACTGTTGTTTTGGTGGAGCTGACATCACAGTTATAGCTTTCATATTCCGCACTACAATGAAAAAAGAAAGACTGAAAGGGCCAGTTACAGGGCTGTCCATGTAAAGGTTTGTGTCACTTCACAGCTGCCTCGAGTTCCAGCAGTGGAAAGGTGTCTATTGAGAGGACAATAAGATTGGTGCTTATTGTTCTTTCCAAGTTCAACCAATCAGCATCAGGACCCACACTGCAGTTTTTCAGGGCCGTTCAAAACCCACTTTTTTCTACACCGAAAATCTGTAACCATGGAGGAGTTTCTACAGCGGGAGTTCCTGCAGACAGCATACATCAAGTGGTGGGCCACACTAAAGTTTTGTAAGTAGCTAGTTGGTGCAGTCAGACCATTCTCCAAGACTGACACAGCTGTGGAGATAGATCTGGATATGCAAGACTCCAGGGTTGGTGAACTACAGCTTAGCTGTGACTCTGCACTGACATCTGTTTAACAAATCATACTCAGTCATTCAAGGCACACAATGCTATCAATATCACTCTTACTGTTGTCAGACAGTCCCACTGATTAGTATTTCATTCATTTCCTGTACACCTAGAGAACCTATCAGTTCACATTTTTTGTTGCAAAAGTAAAACAGTCATAATTAGTATGACTTACAGCGAGTCGATCAAGAAGTTTAGAGTCAGATAAACTTTTGGATTTTGTCTTCCAGTTGACAACAAACATTGGTCCTGCCTAATTTAACCTTTTATTTTGCAAATGCCACACACACACACACACACACACACACACACACACACACACACACACACACACACACACACACACACACACACACACACTGGTATTTTCACTTAAATTAATTAAATCAATTATCCTGATTAGATCCTCATCTCAGTGCTGTGTTGATAAACACTGCTTGACTGAAGTGTCCTTGACAACAGCAGTGCATGTATGTGTTTGGAGTTTGGTGACCCCTGTTTGACTAAATTATGGCAACACTATCACTGATGTGTTTTTACAAAGTTCTGACTATAAGAGCCAGAAACTGATTACTGCTGCTCCAGAGAGGACCTTTCTTTACTCTTTTGACATTCTTACTTTTCACAGCAGGAAATCACACAGTGTGTATCTAATCACATTAATGATGCCTCCGTTTCATTTAGGTGTTTTTAATAAACCATGTGAGTGAACCAGCAGGCACAAAACCCTGTCTCTGTAACTGAGAGACCTGAAGGAAACAGAGGCATACAATCATGTTAATGCAACATAACATAATTTAACATTAATTAAATGCTAGGTTTAGTTCATAACTACATTACTTTAACAAATATATTATACACAAAATGCACTGCAAAGAAAAATCTAATTAAAAATGCCAAACTTCAACAGTGCCAGAAAAAGAAGTTTAAAAATGGTGGAATACTGAAAAAAAAAACCCTGAAACAATGGATAATATCTGTTAGATAGTTTTTAAATAGTAGTGGATTTTAGTGGATTTAATACAATAAAAGTGTATAATTTTACATACAGTACAAAAGAGCAAATAACTATTTGTAAAAATAAAGATTTCTAGTCATAGTATGGAAATTATTTACAGTTGCACCCTTTTTATTTACAGTCAACATGCAAATTCATACTTTTTTCTGATTTTATTAGATATTATTTGTAATTCAACAAAACAGGGAAATCTGTAAAATTATTTATTCACCATTACATAATTCCTTAAAATACATATTTTTTTCTTTCAGATTCTTTCCAAAGGTGAACATCTGTAAATTACTTTTTTTTTTGCTGATATAGATACAGTGCAAAATAGCTTAAATGTAAAAGAACAAATTACCATTAACATGAATTTTTTAATTAATTGATTTTTTCTAGCTGTTTTCTGTAAATTACTACTTGTCATCTATATTTAACAAAACAGACAATCTGTAAAATAACATTAAATTGCTCTTAAAATTGTCAGTGTTTACAGTGCTTAGAAACATCTCCAGCATGACTAACAGTGTTGATTTATGTCCACAAACCATTTCAAAATTAATCACTGATAGAATAAATATGATGGGTGGCCATGTGGAGCCTCTCTTATTATAACTAAAAGACACAAAAGATAAAGGCCCTGCACAGCCAAGTGAAGCCACTTCTATTCTTTTTTTGCTAGTTAGAACTCTTCTCAAGGCTGTGTGGATGCATACAGACAGGGTTTCATTGATATCTGCCTCACTCCCCAGTTAGTTTTGCTGCCTTTACTATCTTTATTTTATTATCCTTATTATCCTTAGTTCTCAATTTCAGAACGGTGGCTCTCTTTTAACCTGTTACATGGTAACTGATGCTGCACCGATAACCTGGTTCTGTTCAGAGTCTGAAATTGAAACTGGCTGGGAGAATTCACCAATTATTTCTCTAACAATGTATGAGCGACACCGATTCTCATGCAAACACATCCTATCTGTAAACCAGTTGAGCTGTACATCAATAGTGCCACTGAACAAAACAATGCAATTACAACAGACAAACTGTATGTGTCACGTTGCCATGAGAACCAACATTCAGGTGGTGACATGGAAAATGCAGAGATATGTTTTGTATTCTTGGTACCGACTTTACCCTGATTACTCTATTGGTATTTAGTCTCATATAGCCAGATGATGCACCTCATTATATTTAAACCTATGAACAAAAAACAGGCCCTAGCTTGTTTGTATGTCTTTAAAATAATAACAGTCATATTGTGTGTAAGTCCAGGATGAAGCGTAAAGAGGCAAGCACTTTTATTAACATGGCTAGTTAGCTGACAAAGTAACATGTTGGTAGGGGAATGAGAGGAGAAAGTCCCATGAAATGCACAACCAGTGGCAGGATTATACCCACAGTTTACATCCAGGGAGTCAGACTAATTGGTATTTTCATCACAGAGAATAATCCATCAATAAAATTAATTTCAGTTTGATTTGGCCAAAAAAATTAAAGTGATTTTCATTTGTATTATAAAACAGTGTCAGAGCTAAATGCACTTCCTGAGTAGCATGTTTAAATGTTTGACGATTAAGAGCTTTAATGTGCAGCTATCACAATAGAAATAAGCAGCTGCAGTGAGAGCGTACAAAATGGCAAAATCAATATAACTTACACAATTTTATACCAGCATTCCTTTCTTGCCTTATTTTCAGTGAAAGTGCTTCTTATTGGGTTTTCATATTCTTCATAGCCCTCCATTATAACACTCTGTTCCTCTTGATGGAGTTAAGCAGCATGCAATCAGTCTACTTTGTGTGGAAGCTACCAAATGATACAGCAAACGCCTCTGTTATGGGAACTCACCCAGAGCCTGATGTCACGTTAGGTACCACAAAGAAAGCATGGCTATATTAAACTTGCTTCATAGTGCATTCTTCTGGTAATTCCACCCACTGTAAGGACTATATGGCATTTAGGCTGTATTATGTAAGCTATACTACATGCAAAGCTCATTAAAAACATTCTTTAAAGGGAGGAGATTGCCCTAAACTGATTGTTCGTTGCGTTGTCTATGACTGACAAAGAAGGCAGTAAAAATGGAGGGCATCAGAGCTGCCTGAACAGATTCAGAGGGTAGTTTGGTCTCATTGACATCTTGTCAACCCCAGTTTTTCCCTAAAAGAGCTTGAGCTGAGAAGAGACAGGCTTGATTCATCCCTGCAGCCCTATGTGTGATCTGCATGTGCAGTAGGAATCCACAAGTACTGTTTTTCTTTCACCGAAGCAGATTGTGGAAAAAAGAAAGAAGTAATTTAATTTTCTTGGACGTGACATATTACCGATGGCTTCTAAAACAACATCACCACGATGAAAAGGGGTGATTTTCATGGGTGGAAGGAAAATCCAAATGATAATAAAACTCATCACACTGAGGAGCGAAAGGCAGTAAACAAAAAACAAAAAAAGGCAAAGGAAATGAAATGCACTCAAACCTCAGCCATGAAACTTAAATAGCCTGAGGCAAACAAAGTAAGTAAAGTGAGAATGTCACAGGGAGAGAGAGAACCTTTGGAGCTGAGCAGATGTATTTTAAGTAATTATACTATATATCTGTGAAAGTACACAATCACTGTGTGTCTGTGTGTTTGTAAGAAAAAGGAGAGGTATTTGTGTACTGCAGTTTAGCTTCAGATGCTGTAGGTGCTATGAGAAATGTGTACATTCACTCTTTCTTCGAAAGAGCACAAAGCACAAATCTTTCTCCCGCTGCTGCCGACTTTGACATTTGCTCGGATTAACAATGAGCATGACAACAGTGATAAATGTCATCCTCGTGTCCCAGTCCCATATCCGTATCCAATCTGTGTGAGTGATCAGGATGTTTAATTCCTTCAGCATCCCTGCTTCCCTCCCTTTCACTGTTCTTCAATACTCCCAAGCGTGGTTACCCATGGTTACTACATACCGAACTTGATCAACGTGGACACACACACACACACACACACACACACACACACACACACACACACACACACACATGCACCCACCTACTCCTTATATACCTTCAACTGAGCGTTGAATCACTCACGCTGAGCTGAACACAGATTTCTTAACTTCACAGGTGACAAGAGATTTCAGTTCTTCAGCCTGCTCAATTAATTATCTGTGCCTGAACAGACCTGTTTTGATTTTTTTCGATAATCATCAGTTTCAGAGCAGGAGCATGCGGCGAAAGTTTCTAGAAGATAATATTTCAAGGTGAACTGATAAATACACAATTATGAATTATGTGTATTTACCCTTCAGCGCCTGTGGTTTAGCTAAAGGTCACAGGATAATTACAGAGCACTGGGGTGAGAGTTGATGAAATATATTTGTCCAAAATGTAGAGTAGGTACAAATCTTATTAGCAGTAAGTAGGAGTGTTCTCTCTCAGAGATATCACTGACAAATATCACTGACAGGTATTTCTGCCGGTTATCCTTCTTTTCTAGCTATTTTGAAATGGCTTGTTTACTAGAGAGATATGCCAATATCATATTAAGTATCTGCTGTGGAAATAGCATTCCACTATCCATGTACTGTATACTTTAGCAGTTTGGGCAAAAGTCTTATTCATTTAAATTAAATGCAAGGGCTGATACCTAAGTCATGTCTGTGTTTTATGGACTAAGAATTGGAAGTTACTCTAACAGACATATGCCACGTGAACTGTATTTAACAAGTCGAAACATGACAGTTTGGACATGTTTACTCACTACATGAGTATGGGCTATTAGCAAGTGAGCTAAGGGAATAGTTAGTAAATATATATTTTAAGAGAAGAACGGAAACAGTACAATTCAGATAAACTTCACCAATGTCACAACAGGTTTGAAGAAAAGTACTGTACATAATGTTCGATGAAAAAAATCTCTCTGAATTAGTTCTGACGTAGCCAACATTTAACTCACAAGCTGTTTCCACTTCTTCCATTGTGTTAGTCTCCAGATAACGTGAAACATGGCTGATACCAGCTGACAAGGAAGAATTAAAATAAATTTGTTATGATTATGTTCCTGCCCCTGTTCCTTCTTCCTCTTTCTTTCTTCCTCCTTGTTTTCTGTGTCTATTTTGACCTGTCTGTCTTCCTCTGTCGTCTTTCTCTCCCTGTCGCTCTTGCCCCTGTGTCTCTCTCTCTCTGTCTCTCACTCACTCCCCTGCTTTCACTGCCTGAACTGCTGATTGCTGGGATGAAAGTCAGCTGTGACAATGAGCTCACCCAACTCACCTGTTCTCCACCTCACCTCCAGCTATTTAAGCTCTGTGCCTTCATGGACTCTGCTCCCACATGGACTCTGCTTTTGGACGCTGTTTTCCCCTCCACTGGATTTCCCTGACTTGGACTCAGTTCTTCTTTTGGATTCTCACTACCCTACTTTTGTCTCCAGCTAGTAGCTCTGTTCTCGTCTCCGTTCGCCCCAGATTTCCTGAGCCTGCTTCCCTGCCCCTTCTGTTGTCAGTTCCCTTGATTTTGTAAGTACCCCTCCTTAGCTTAGTTTTGTTAATTCAGTTTAGTTTTGTAATCTTCCGTTTTTGAATTCATAGTGTTTGTTAGTAGTAGTTTGGTTTAGTTTTGTTTCCTCTCAGTTCAGTTCTCCATTCATGTATTGTTTTAGTTTTCCGGTTTAATAAAATTCTTCCCTTAATTCACCTGTCCGCCAGTGTCTCTCTGTCTGCGCCTGGGTTCTCCAGCTCCCCCTGTAACAGTATGATATGGCCACAAAAGAACCCAGCAGACAGAAACCTGCTTTGAGGCGGAGCCAGACCCATCACCTGAGGTGTTTTTTAAGGATGATGAATCTTATGAATTTTTTGAATCACAAGTTTGTCTATATGCAGAATGGGAACGAACTCAGAACCAGCCATACAAAGATGCAGCTATCTCCAGAGGCCGCAGACTGGCCACACAGACTCCCTGGCTCACTGGCCATCTGCCAGATTACATTTTGGATTATTTGAATGCACCTCTGTCTTGTCAATCACACCCACCTGCTAGCCACCCACCTGCTAGTCCACCTGCTAGCCACCCACCTGCTAGTCCACCTGCTAGTCCACCTGCTAGCGACCAGCCCACAAGTTCGAGTAATCATGGACCACCACCTGATTACCCCTCATATCCTGTTTCCCCTGGCCCCATGGCCGATGATTGCAGCAAGTCTCCTTTCTGGGGAACCCGACTCACCTTTAAGCCCAGCTCTGGTGGAAAGTGGTGTCCCCGACACAGGGATTCCCAATCACCCCCCATCTCCACTTCCTCTAGCGCCCTGTGTTCCTTCCTGCTCGATAGAGCCATTGGACTGGACAATTTCGACTCCAGCCAGATCAGTTCCCCACCTGAATCTGGACCTCAGCACTCCAAGCCACCCTCCAGAAAGTGTTCCAGAAGGAAGCGAGGTTCCAGGAAACCCCAGACCTCGCCGCTCCCCAGCAGCCGCCGTGGTCCCGCTGCCGAGCCCCGCCGTGGTCCCACTGCCGAGCCCCGCCGTGGTCCCACTGCCGGGTCCCGCCGCCTCACCCGTCTCCGAGGGGGTCAACGATGCCGCCTCAGTCGTCTCCGAGGGGTCAACGACACCGCCTCACCCATCTCTGAGCGGGTCGACGCTGTTGACGCCGCCTCAGTTCCCGAGCGGGTCGACACTGTTGACACCGCCTCATCTGCCTCGGACCTGCCTGGGTCAGCTGACCAATCCCCTGGGTCAGCTGACCAATCCCCTGGCCGAGAGTCTGTAGAGCCCACGTCAGCTGACCAAACCAGCAGCAGAAAAATCGAACTGGATTTTGCTGACAAATCACCTGGCTTTGAGACTGTTCCGTCAGCAGACAGTTTCCCCTGCCAAGAGACTGTTGAGCCTGTGTCAGCTGACGAACCTCCCGGCCGAGTGACTGTTGAGCCTGTGTCAGCTGACGAACCTCCCGGCCGAGTGACTGTTGAGCCTGTTTCAACTGAGGAATTCTCCGGCCCAGGGAGTGTTCTGCCTGAGTCAGTTGACCAACCCCATGGCCAAGAGACCATTCTCCCCAAGTCTGCTGATCTATTCCCAAGCCCGGAGAGTGAGCCTGTGACAGCTGACAAACCCCCTGCTCCTGAGTCTCCGTCCGCAGTGGCCACCCCTGCTCCTGAGTCTCCGTCCGCAGTGGCCACCCCTGCTCCTGAGCCTCCGTCCGCAGTGGCCACCCCTGCTCCTGAGTCTCCAGAGGGATCCCGCCTTCATCGGTCCCCAGCCCGGCCTCCAGAGGGGTCCCGCCTCCAGAGGGTCCCAGGGTCCCCGTGTCGTCCGCCGCCGCCGGCCTCCAGAGGGTCCCCGTGTCGTCTGCCGTCGCTGGCCTCCAGAGGGGTTCCGTCTCCTTCGTTGCCAGCCTCCAGAGTGGTTCCGTCTCCATGAACCTACTCCCCAGCTCTTGGAGGAGATGCAGCCTCTGTGTCGTCCTCCGGAACGGCCTGGTCTGCCTGTCCGGCCAGCTTGGCATGTCTGCCAGACGAGTGTTTCTACCTTTCAGTTATGAATTAAACAAATTTACAAATAGCCGATTAGTGATGTATAGAGGTGTATTTTTAAATTCTGGAAAGCATAAATTTATTTACTAGGTTAAGCTAGCTAGCTGTTGGCCGTAACAGTTTTTTGTCTTGCCACTAAGCAGCCACCATTCAGATGAAAAATAGTCGATGTGATAAAGTGCCAAAAACTGCAGTTCCTCGAATGGTCCAACTGAGTCAATCCCCAGAGGCCTCCATGTTAAGATACCCAACTTCACAGCAGAAATAAACATGTTTACAGTTGGTGACAAAAACAGTTTTGGTCTACATTTGCATGGCCCACGACATCTTCACTCTCACTGTCTGCCTTTACAATCATTAATCAGAATTTAGGAGTCAAACATAAAAACTAGTGCTGTCAAACGATTAAATTTTTTAATCATATTAATCACATGGTTGCTCTGGATTAATTTCGATTCATCGCAATTAAATATCATTCATTTTCAGTCTATATTAATCGTGTTCATTTTGCGTGAGGAAACAGATTCAAGAAAGAAGGGAATATATATGCACTTAACATGCTTATTAAACACCTGTGCTTCGGTGAAAAGAAACCTCCTTCCTGCAGAGTGTTCATATTACTGAAAGTTGGTGGACTGTTCCGTCTTTGGGGTTGTTTTGTATTCAAAAAGAGGGCCAACGTGCTGTTTAGCGCAAGGGTATTCAACTAAAATTCAAAGAGTTCCAGTCAGAGAAAATGTATTAAAGCAAAGGTTCAGAAAATCATAATGTCTAATTTGAATTATTGTGATATATGTTGATGTAACCTAGTAGTTAAATTAGTGTCTGCATGTAATCAATAACTGGTTGTCAAATCAAATAAATTCAGTACGGTTCAAAAACATTTTGACAACATTTATTAATAAATAACTTTTGATATAACTGTACATCTGGGGGAAAAAAAAGTGAAAAATAATGACTGAACAACCTGAACCAACTTATATACATATTTAACAAAACCTAAATCTCAAAAAATTTAGACAGTTGAACACTTTTACTTTTTTTTTCTGTCTTATATCTCTCCCCTTATACCCCTGCTGCTTAATGGGAGGACTGAGCTGCCAGTATTCTGAATCATGGTCTGAATGGTGTCAGGGTCGTTCTCAAACACATTTGGAGCTCACTGGTAAGTCTGGAACCATATTTAGTTTGGATTATGCTCATAGTTGAGAAGCTGGCATGGTTTACAGCTGTATGTGGAGCCAAGCATATGAACAGTCTTGGCAGAGCACTGCACTCTCTGAGTGTTTTTCTTGTTTATCTTTTTGTCCATCCGCCTCTCGTCTGTCCCTCACCTGTTTTCTGAACTCAGCTGAGATGTTTAGGCTGGAATGCAGAGACCAATTCATTGGCTGAGTAGCGTCACATGAGATGGCTGAACTCGTACCTAATTGGTCTGTATGTTTCCTGAGCGGATAAACGAATGCTGTAAACACTGGAAAAGCTGCGCTGGTAAAATAGAAGCAACTCATCAAATTTAAAATACCAGAAATGCCTTGTTTCAGGGATTTTGAGTCATTCTGCACTGCAGATGCATTAATTACGTTGAAATTTTTTATCTGATTAATTATGGTGCTGGATTAATGTGCGTTAACGCGCTAATTTTGACAGCCCTAATAAAAACTTTAAAAAATTGATGTAGTTTTCGGATCTCATAGATAAAATACCATAAATAAATGTTCTTTCTAAAGCTAGTGGCCTCTGGTTGGATAAAGAAGCCAAAAAAGGTCTTTGAAAAAAAAAATCCTTATTTTTCCCTCAATCTCCGTACCTCCATCAGCAGTTTTATGTCTCGTTCCATACAGGGTTAAATGAATATTAAAGCAGAGTATGTATTAATGGAGGGCTTTACTGCCTTTCAGTCATATTCCCCCTTTGCTTGTTATGTGTGGTTTTAAAAGACACATATGACGATGGCCAAATTCCAAACTCAAGGCTTTTAAACAGCAGTCCACTTGGATAACATCATAGCAGCTACGTCTAGCTTTTATATACAGTTACTGCTAATTTGGTGGTCTACGCTCAGTAGCCAACATGAAAATTGCTGTTGTTTTGAGGTAACAACATTAGGTCGCTATCTATCAGCAATTTCAATGTTTACTGTAACATAAAAAAAACAAAAAACAACACCACTGAAATAATTTGGTGAGTTTGCCCCAAAGTAAAGCTTATAAAGTGTTTTCCCTGAAGGTTATACGTCTATACACATACACACTATGCATCATACTACTGTCAACCTTGGTGTTATAGAATTCTCCCATGAATGTCTATTCAAGAATATTTAAGTGGCAAGTCTCTCCCTTGTAAAGTCTCTGCTGTAGCTCCATATTTTATCAGCTCCAGCTCTGTAGTTAACATTTGCAGACAAGAGAGGATGTTCTCAATCTTTTCATCTAACTCCCAGCAACAGAGTAAATTAAGGATATTTCTCAAAGTGTTGAACTATTTTTTGAAAATGCAGTCGGTTCTTGGCTGTTTTTTTCACACTCTCATAGTGAAGTCCTAGTGGGAAATAAAGGGAATGAAAAACTGAAGAAAAGCTGGCTACATAAGAAAAGTGAATGACAGCTTTTCATCACAGAATAACTCCTATGTCCTACAGTAGTATGTAGAAGCATTAAGGGTGGAAATATCCTCTGTGCAGTGCAATAGCGAGAGAGAGGAAGCTCAACAAATCTGATGAGCCAACACCAATGGGCCGGTAAAGTCAATGCATTTACTCAGCAAGCTCAGTGAATATAAGCTTTGGACCTGCGGAGCATTTGCAAAGCCTTCTGGCAAACGTTCAGCGCGTGGCAGCCTGGTTTCTTTCTTTCCTGCTGTGGGTTGGGACACTTATCTCAGCATGCCCCCCCCTACCATGCTTTCTTGATTCCTCAATCCCTCCATGTCTCTTTGGCCGTGTCCTGTCAGTTTCAGACTGCTGCAGTTCCTAATACCTGTCTCAAATGCAGGCCTCTGACCTTTGTGAAAGTGTCTCTGGGGGTTTTATCATGAGCAGACACCTGTAGTCTGACCAGGCCAGATCTTATTTGGCTTCTCATTAAACAGTGGCTTTTTAATGCCTTTCTGAATTATCCAATAGAAATGGGTAATTAGAATTTTAAAAAGACCCTGCATTTTCCACTGTATTCTCTGCCCGGGTTTTGTGTGACAAGCAAAGGGTGTTATTTTCTCATTTTTCTCTTCCCTTTAGCCAACTTGAGAAGGGATACCTCCAGGGAATCCAGATCTAGCTGAGTGTCACTCAGCATCTCTCGCTCTCCCTTCCTGCCTCCCCTGCCTGTGATGGGCTGATGCTGTACATTCCCAACACGTTCAGCTGAGGCCCTGACTGTAACACTCACACAAACAGAGACAGAGAGCGGGCATGTGACACTTAACGCACATGCAAATTCTGAGTTTCATAGCAGGCTGCAGTATAAGATGCCTGTAGGAAAATAATTTGTTTGGAAAACATCCCATTAATTACTTTGATTAAACATGATTATATTAGATATGCACTTTGTGAGTGCACTCACTGTGTTAGTGATTCTGATGAGGATATTAATATTATGTGGGTAAGTTTAACACAGCAGGTATATGACTTCATTTGTTGGTTAATAATATAATTTAATTATCAGTTTCCATTCCAGGCTGAGACTATTATGTTGGAAAAGGCTAAATAACTGATATGGTTCTCCTCAGAGGCATAATAGTGGCTCAGCTTAAAGCTCCAGTCCCCGGGCCTCAATTCTGTTTCCAAGGTTCAGCCTTTAAACCCATTGCCACAACCGGTCACACAACCTCACCCTCCAAGCTTAATACCTTCTGTTTTCACACAATTCCCTACTGCCTGGTCTCTGTTCAGCCAAAAAAAAAAAAAAAAAAAAGCAGCCTCAAATGTCATTATTTTAGGTGCCCTGAATGCGATGGGAATCTGCCCAGTAGATTGCACGCTAGCCTGATTGGAACTTCTGTTTGTAAAAAGTGTCACAATCCCCTGTCTCCTGTTCATTCAGCAACACACAGAAGCACTTTTTAGTTGTCAAGATGCCAGTGCTGTGCTCGGGTCTATGGGTCCAATAATGAATGAAATTAAGTGGCATAATTAAATAATGAATGTCTTCGTAGTTTGTCAGTCAGCTCCCCTCTTTTTCCACTGTGACCTAGACCTAATCGAACTGCAGCAGCAGCACTTTATTAAATCACAGATACCCAGTTGTCTTTATTTTAATCCAGTCATGCCAAAGGAGTTAGATTTGATTTATCCTGGAATAGCAGATGCAGGATTTTCTTCCTGTGTGGTGTAAGAATTTGTAACTTGAGCAAAATCTGTGCAGTACTTTTTCCTTCAAGCAGTGTTGAGTGTGTAAGTCGTGGATTTGTGATAAATCAGGGCTCACCTGCTGTGACTGTCACCCATCACAAATTTCTGTTTTGTCGGTTAAAACATTGTCACAGCACATTTCACAGATGCACATCTTTCGAAAAGCTGATGTCATATTAACCGATCTGCACTGCAAAGACATATTAAATCAGTGCTTCTGATAGGAAAAATGTTTTTGACCCACTTTACTAAGTTTGTAACTTGCACTGAAACAGAACCCAACACAGTAGCCTAGCAATCAATATTGCCTTTGTGTATCAAACAAAATGGCATCCCCTGTCTTCTCCTAAACATTTTTCCTTGACCGTAATGGAAAATGTCATGAGTTCAAGTAAAGATATGTGGGACAATTCATAAGGACACAGGAAAAGACAACTGTGGTGCTAAGATCCAATCCATATCTGACTGTACATATGCTAGTAGTCATGCAACAGTGAATGTTTCTAACATGGATCTGCTGTGGATGGAGCATCGCATTGGATGCTGGAATTGTGGAACAAAGCCATCTAATGTCCGTTTTTCTTTACAACCAGTGTATCCTCTGCAAAAGGCGATAAGAAGCGAAGCACTGAAACACATTTCTTTCATGACTGGAGAATTCGACCTGCTCTTACTGGCTGCCACTTAGATACTTCCGAGTCATTTCACTCTACTTAAGCAAAAAAGACTATTCAGCCGCAAAAGTCTTCCCTTTTCTTTGTGCCAGATCATCTTTGTACTGTATGTCGAGTGTTCTGCGGACCAAAATGCAGTAGAAAAACTCACTTGCACAGCTTAGGCCATCTTTGTAAAGGAGAAGGAAACCAGGGGTATGAATCAGATGAAGAGGCTGTCGCTGGTGAGTGGGTTAGGTGCACGATGCTTGATGGCCGGTGGTTCTGAGAGTGGCGTACGACTTGGTGGATGGCTGATTGACTGTTTTGAGAGGGAGGAGGTGAATGTGGCATCTGGTACGGGCTTGAGCTTGGTAGTGGGAGTGAGCTGGTCACAAGATAAGTGGAGGAAACTGAAACCTGATGCACAAACAAGCTGCAAGTTAGACTGTGAGCAAAACAAAGCAAACAGAGTATGAGCAATGATACTACTACGAGAGCTCTGGTGAGGAGTAAAGTAATGAGTACTGCAGCAGATTATTACTATATGATTCTTAGATGTGTCAGGTGAGGAGGAACAGGTAGCTATGCCCACACACCAGAGGCATCTTAAAGGGTAGAAAAGGGGCTGTTATGGCATGAATAAAATCCCACTGGTCACCTCTTTGACCACCCCAGATCTGACAGGTCACATTCATTCACTGAATATGACATAGTGGATGGAGGCGCACACACACACACACACCTCAAAACATTGACGAGAGCTTAAGATTAATTTGCTGCCTCCAGTTGTTTATAGAAGACTTTTCTTTGAGTTTTCCAGCTACATGCTGCATCAGACAGCAGTAGGATCCAAAGTGTTTCCACAGCAAGAAGGGCGTGTGCATTCACACATTACACAACACAGCAGCAATGCCATTAATTATTACGAGAAGTTGCCCCCAATATGAAGACAGCATTAATCAGGATCTAATGGCAAGTCACACTGTGTATTTTCTTCACCTCAGACAGGTGAGCTGTCACACAGTCACAGTTTATAAGCCGCAGTTAAATCATTTGTACAGCTGATTCCTGAGCACCATCACAGCTTGATGTTATTTTTCTGTAAAAGTCTGATCTGTTTACTGAAGTCAAAATATTTTTCTGTGATATCAAGTTTTTCTTTCGGTGAGATTTTGCCATTTCACAGCAGGGTATTTGCAGCAGTGACATTATTGTGCTTACAGATGCGATACAGAAAGGAACCTTTCTAATCATTAAAATAACTACCAAAATATAACAGCAGGTAGTAATGAACACACATTTTATTGTACCAGAAGTTACTGTAGTTTGATACATTATCACCACACATGGACAAGAATTTCAATATATGTACATATGTGTATATAATGTGTTGTCTATAGGTGAACTTTTTGCCCTCTAATACTCTGTAGCATCCTTGCCTAATTTGATTGGTGGCTGCTCCAATAAGCAAAATGTTAAATGTATCTGTATTAGTCTAAGCACATTAGATAGTTAATAATCCTACTTTAGAAATAGAAACAAAGGTATGTTGATAGTCAACCCCAAGATTTGGCTTGACACCCTATAAAACATTTCTAAAGGCACCCATGCCAGGGAGAGACACATATACAGAAGCTTACACAGAGGACAAAGAGGGATAAACAAGAGACAAAGGAAGAGAAAGACAGCAGCAGAAACCCAGAATCAGGAACAGAAATAATTACATCTTGACATGATCCACCCTTTTGTTTTTCCATGTAAATCTCTGTTTTCTGACTCTGCCTGTTTCTGTGGGACTCTGCTTTAGCTCATCCTTTGCAGGAGACTGACTGATAACCTGTGTACTGAAGCTTTGTTTTTAACCCATGTCAAGACTGCCTTGTCTTTGTTGGTTAGCGGTTGTTAGATTCTCCCATTTTTGTGCATCCAGCTTGTCCGGTTCTGGGTGTAGTTTAAAACACTGTGTAAAATCACCTTGAACAAACATTTGTTCTTCTAAATCATTAAACTCGATAAAGACTATCAGTTACTAAAAGGTTCTGAAGTCCAGCAGTGGATATTTAAACATTTTCATTTTACAGTCTTTAAATTATCACCCTTTTAATTTGGAACAGCTTGAGCTCAGAGAATCTAGAGAGCCACTCAAGGAGTCCGTTTCTGATTTGGCCATTCCAGAGCAGCCCGTGTGTGTGCCAACCACCGCTGGGACATGACGCAGCCAGAAATCAGAAAGCCAGCAGTCTGCTCTTCTAGTCTCCCCCTTCATAGCATTTATTATTTCTCCTAGAAAAACTCACTTCCTTCTACCGTTCAATTTTTTAGACATAAAACACGCTGAGTCCCGAGCTCTCAACATTCACCGCTGATCATTTAGGTTTATCGAACTGTCCAATTCTCTAGCTGCATTTCATGGCGTGTAAGAGGAGGAATGAGAATTTACCAGTGGTAAATGAACCAGAAGACACACTAAACAGAGAAGGATGGCAATTTCCCACCGGGCTCAACACAACCTTTGATCCAAATAGCGTGTAAATCTCATAAGTCACTTTTCAATAGCTCCCTGCTGTATGATTAAATGACTAGGGTAATAAGTAGGAGATGACATGTGGATGCTATCAGACTGAGAGAAACACAGAAATTATCTAATACTGTCCCAAACCTGGCAGATGGCCAAACAACCCCCCCAGTCCCTTTACTACGCACACAACTAGCTCCTAGTAACTCATTTGATTGCCAAATAAGCTCCTCTTGAGAGTGAAAATGTAACCAAATGTGAATGAACAAAACACCCTGCATCCTTGTGAATATATCCCTGGACTGCAGCAGGTATGGTAGCAGTTGTAGCAAGATGCAACAAAGTGAGGAAAACCAATCCCACTTCGGAAAGGTAGGACTCACTCAAGAGTTAAATCTGAGACACTGGACCAGACTGTTGGCGCTGTGCAGTGCCATGAACCTGTGTATCGTGGACACTGTAAAGCTCCCTGATATATTCCATTCCCCTTGAGAAGGTGAAGGTCTCACACTCACTGTCTGCTAAGTGAGCTGTCCAGTGTAAGAACTGCTCAGTGGCCTCCTGCACCTGTAGATAAAAGCTGCGTGATGGTAGTTTAATAAGGGTTCTGGGCATTTGGCTTCAGCTCAGCCAACCTCTGCTAGCAGATATAATGCGATCAATATCGATGAAAGGACTCAGTTTCTGTTTGGATATATCTACGAAAGGCTGAAGCATGGACACAGTCACACACAGACATTCAGCTCAAATATCACTTTCAGGCTTAGTTTTGTGAAAATAGGAACTCACCTAAAGTTAATCCAACTGAGCTATTACACTTTTCTGAACGCCTAATTTCTTCACTGCAGATCTATCTAATTAAGGAGGAATTTCTTGACTTTTTTTTTTTTTTTTTTTTTTTTTAACACTTTCTGTCATGGTGGCACAGCAGTAGATATGTATTCCCAAGGCCATAGCCACAAATTCAGCCCACAGTGCATCGTAAATCAAGGGCTTTCAAATTAGCTGCATGTATTGTTCTTGGTGCTGTTGTGTTCTAAATCTCCCAAGTGTTTCCGTACAGTGGGGAAAGAGACAGAGAGAGGAGATCTTGAGAAATAATTCAGTTCTGTTTCTTTGTCTGTGCCTCATCAGATTTAGGATATGCATCTAGCAGAGATGGATAGGAATTGGTGATGATAAATTGGCCCAACAGCAGAGCTCTAATGAAGAAGAATAGGGAAGAGACAAAAATCGAGAGTTGTTAAGTTAGAAAACTTTAGATGTAAAGATTCCAAGCCAAAACTAAAATGTAGTGGTGCACTACTCTTTATTAAAACTAATGTGGATGCACCCAGTGTCCTCTGAGCATAAATGACCCCTACAATGAAACTATTGGCAGAAAAAAATGAAGCTTCCCACAGCTGTTGTCGAGTTGACAGTTAATCTATAATGGTTGGGCCCCTACAGAAGCCTTTATAACTTTGCTCAATAATGTTTCTACACAGAGCAAACAGAAGCTGATAAAACAGAATGCTGATAAAACTCCCCAGGCAGCCAGCAGGCGGTGCTGAGTTCAGGGCATTTTGTGTGCCTCCAGTTTATGGGCACTTAGAGAGCTGTCTATTCTGGCCAGAGATTGTGACAGGGGGCCTCATTGGACCAAATGAATTTGCCTTTGTGGAAAAACTGTTTTTACACTGTTGGTGGTGCATTTCCACAATGCCTTTCTCAATATTTCCCTATTATCTTTGACTCTTTTTGGTGACTCTGTATCTTCAGGTTTCAATGCTCTTTTGCTGTAGTTGCTGAAAACTTGCTGTGGGCTGAATAACTAGGCAGATTTAAAGGGAATAAATCACAAACAAAAGCCATAAATCACAGCATTTGGCTGTTAACCAAACAGTCCGCCTGTCTAAATGTATCTATTCTAACTTTATTTCTTCCATAATGCACCCTGCCACTAATTTCCACCCTTGTTTTCTCTCTTTTTAAATCAACATGATTATAATTATTTCCCATCAGGATAAATTGGGGCACATGCAGTGCATGTCATTACCCCTCTGAACTCAGACATTAGCTGCACTAATGTGGCCGTAATCCACATTGTCCTTCCTTTCCTCACGCAGAGAAAAGAATCCTGTCACTGTCATGTAAATGATGAGCTTCCCACTGTGTTCACCTCAGTTTCTAAATCACAATGAAGGTGAATTTAATTTCCACACAGGCCAGGCACTCCCATCCATAGAGACAAGCATAATTAATTTCAAGTGTGTTTTGGAGCCTGGAGCCCTAAAAGTGTGCCGAAATCATATTGGAGTTTATCTTTTAATAAAGTTTATCATTGGAGAAGAGAGGATGAGGCAAGAAATTCAATCTGAATTTCTAGCCAAGAGAAATCCTTTGAGGGTGGCATTGATTTGTTGGGGGAGATTTGATAAAAATTCTCCAGAATAAAGAGGAATATTACATGTCCAAAAGGCATTTTATTTTGAGCTTATGAAACTGAGCACTCATAGCAAATACAGAAAAAAAAATCCCAAAATACACAGTGGAAATTGAGGTATCTTTTGCCAGCAGTAGCTGAATATTGCTGCATGTCAACAAACGAAACTGATTCTACCACAATAAGATATGAATTCTTATTATCATTATTGGTGGATTGGTACGCTCTGCCACAACCAATTAAAACTACTATGTAGAGAGGTGGTTATACACTACAGCAAATTCGTGCAAGCTGTGCATTCTCACATGACCCATGAAAGATATTGTGAAGATAAATTTTATCTGTGAAACCACCTTGGGGGAGTGTGAGCCTCAAACTCATTAAGACGTAAAGGGTTGGTTGAAAGATAAGCCTTGCAGAGTGACAGGTAGCTCACTGCAGTATTTAATGACCTGAGAGCATTTTGTGTGTTTATAACAGAGGGTTAGTTTGTCCATTTGTGTGTGTGTGTGTGTGTGTGTATCAGAGTTGATGCTGGGGTCGACCAACTCTAGCTTTCTCTGCACTATCTTCCTGGGACTAAAAAAAACCCATCACCGTCACCAACGCCTAAGAGCTGAAGAGAGGACAAGCTGAGAAAATGGAGTAATTCATGAAGCATATTTTGTGTCATTAGCACAGTATAATTTATTGTGCACCACATACCGTGAATGTAATGCTTCTGAAGTGAATCATGCATACAGACTCAGCAAGGTGTAAAATGAGCCTGTACTGATTAGACTGCTCTTTTGCAAAAACATCATGACACAATTATCAGCAGACCAACAAACAGACTTTCCGCGCTGTGTAATATGATGCACGTCTTGTAGAGAGATTAAAAATGCATAATTGATTTTCCTGTAGCTTGAAAAGAGGAGAAACAAGAAAAAAATGATGAAGGAAAGGTTTCAGAAGACCCATGTGCTCTTCAGCAAATAGCCTCATTCACAGTTGTGTGGTTGGATTCACACAGAGGAGTTGCACAAGATGCAGGATATCCTCACATTTCTGCCGCTGGCAGTCAGCATTTCTACTGGAGCAGATAAATGCCTTGCTGAAGGGTGTGTAGTGGTTGGAGAGAGCATTAGTCAATTTCTGTTTCTTCCTATAGATTGAAGCATTTGGCCAAGACCCAAGAATCCTTTTGCAAAGTTCAGGAAACTGCCACATTATTATTAAGTTATAATTAAACTTTATTGAATGGCATCCATGACTATACAAACAGTAGAGAGAAGAAGAAAGAGAAGGCATGCAACAAAGGCACAATCATGTGTAGCAATTTATGATATATATCTTGGTTTCATGGTATACATGTATACAAGTGTCATAAATTTAACACTGAAGCTCGTAACCTTTAAATGAGGAATGAGCTGCATTTAATAGGCTGATCTCGCTTTGTGAGTAGCCAACAGAAAAAACATGTTTGGAACTTGGTTGAAATGAATTATCAAAGACATTATACTTATAACAGTATTTTTTATCATTTGTGAGCACATGAAAAGTGTAATGTTTCCTTGTAAGGTGTCAGGTGCACATGTTATGTTGACTGCCATCCTCACCCAGATACCCAGATATATAGAATTGCAAAGCAGACATAACAAACTCAAAATCAAATTTGATAAATGTATTCCACAGTAACTAAATATTTCTATGTTTCTGAAATGGTATTATCACCAGATGTGTGTGTTTGTGTGTGTGTGTGTGTGTGTGTGTGTGTGTGTGTGTGTGTGTGTGTGTGTGTGTTTGAAAGCATTTTAACTTCAATCTTCCAAATCTTAAAGCATCTATTTAAAACAAATAAACTTCTGCTATCCAACAGCATTGTGAGGCTAAACAATACGACCCTTTAACTGTGCAAATGTGGTATAAAAATACTAAAACTGATGTATGTAATGTTGCAGCTGCAGCCCTTAGTGTGTTAGTACAGAACTTTTGTATTTTGTTGCTTATTTTGTTGCTAGAACACAATACCACAGCAACATTGCGTATTGTAAAACACAACTTTTGTTTCAACTTAAAACTATGAGTGAACGAGTTGCATTAGAATGTGAAGTTTGTTCCTCTAATGCCGCAAAATGTTCATTAATTAGGCATGGCATGCCTAACTACCCCCTGTGTTAGTTTGGTTGATTTAGATCTGTAAATGTATTGAAATCCTTAGCTTGTTGGTTGGACTTTTGCTTCATTAAAACAGTCTCTTGTATTGATCTTTGTCTTGCCTATTGGATTCAAATCTGTTAATTTATTGTACTTGAACATTTTTTAAATTTAAATATCCATTTCAGCATAACTAATGTTGTGTAAAGTTAGATTTTGTTCATTGTCTCGGTTCATTAGTTAGCTAGCCACTTTGTAATACAAAGGCCACATGCAAGGCTGCTCCCAGTGACTTTGTTAATTGTGGACAAAGGAGCTCAGGGGAGAGACTGAAGTCAATACGAACATTCAGCACTGTTTTCATTATGCAAAGAAATAGAAATATATTTTCAAATGAAACCCCCTTTTTGTTTCAGTGGCTCTGTAAGGTGTCTTGGAACACAGCTGTGGAATAGAACAGAGTTTGAGAGAGATTGAATTGTTTTAGAGTTCACTGACAAAAAGACCTTGTTGAAATGACAGAGAACAAGGTCGTGTCTGACAGATCACTGGGTGGCCAGGGAGGGCTGGAGGAAGCAGGAGCATGCTAATTTGTTCACACTCTGTAAGTGTGTGAGACAGCAGTGCAGGTGATCTCGAGTGAAGTCGTCTTGTTCATGTGGAGAACCGTTGTCTTTGTCCTCATAAATGATCCAACAGGTCCTCTTTGTCCTGTGCTGTGCATAACAGCGAAATCTGACGTTCTGTTAAAGTGTACAGTGTGTCACTCGTGTATTAAAGCATCTATGTGTTTAATGTAAGGGACTGATCAGTGTGCTTTTGCTTCTTTGCTACAGATTTACAGAGTTTCTGGAGCCTTTCGAGAGAGTGATTCAACCAGAGGAGCTTTGGCTTTACAAGAATCCTCTTGTTGAGTCAGACCACATTCCCAAGAGGGTCATGTTCGTAAGTACCTGCTGTCTAACTGTGCATTCTACTAATTACAGACTTGATTGCCACTGAATACTTGGTCATTATTGCAGTCTCCATGAGCCATATCCTCTGCTTAGTTCTTTCTAAAATGTGTGGTGCAGAAATCCATTGATTGAGGATGATCATTACCTATGTGTTTCATTTCTACTGTTGAGGTGAGGCCTGAATCATGTTGATGGATATGAAAAGGGCTTAAAGGAACTGTGGTGATTAGCACTTCCAATGTAAATATAATCTGCTCTTGGACAGCAGTGGGTGGTTCCGAGTTAAAATGAATTTCTGACTGACACAGCATGGACTGAAAATAATTTTCCTCTGCCTCATGCTGGAAGCCTGAACAAACAATTTGAAGAATCTGTTGCCTCATTTCTATCCAGGGTCTGTGTTCATTTTTTTCTCAGTGTAGATCTCAGCAACAATAACTTGGCCTCAATACACTTAAGGCACACCACAGTGGGCATTACAGAGAACATTCAACTAGTGATGTGGGTCATGTGTTGTTTTCAGACTCAGCAGCAGAAACTATGTAGATGGTCCTATTTTCAAAGAGCGATTAGGGGAACATTGCCTTGAACTTCATGAAAGATTCATAACACATTCATGCAAGTACCTTGTCTCCCAGAAATTATGTGTCAATACAAGTAAACTGCATTCTGGAGGAAACTTTTCTCCTGGACTACATATCTTTGCTATTCATGGTGTTCCTTTCAAATAGCCACAGGGTCAGTGGTAGCTCAGCAGTTTAGATTTTGGGCTACTGGTCTGAAGGTCAGGGATTCAAGCTCCTGAACCACCAAGCTGCCTCTGTTGGGCCCTCGAACAAAGCCTTTTACCCTGTCTGCTCCTGGGGCGCTGTACTGTGACGGTGCTTTGACCATAACCTCCTAACAAGCTGAGATATGCCAAGACTGCATTTTATTGTACTCTGTGCAGTGACAATAAAGTTGAAACTTCTTTTCAGCCAACCAATCAAATATTTGATGGGATGAGACTTGTTACCCCCAAAATGGGGAAGAAGCTTCAAACATATTGTAAAAAGATGTATTTGAACTCAAACCATGATATTTTCATAAAACTAATCAAGTAGTTTTGTTGCCTAAACCTAACCAAACAGCAAGTAAAAATGGAAGTGGAAAAAATAATGTTCCCACAGGGGAAACAAACCCTCAGTCTCCTAAGTGAAAGTTCTGTTTTGGACCAGCCTCCCTTTGCAAGCACATTCTGTAGAACATATTGATCTGCATGCACCACAGTATTATTCTGCTATAAGCAGGGGGGAAAAAACACTGTGCCGTATGTCCTTAAACCAATCACAGTTGTCTTGGGTGGCGTTTGATGTTGCTTTGGTGTTCACTTAAAAATAGTGATAAGTGGATTTCTTTTGGAGTTACATTTTCACACAGGGAGATGAGCACTGTCATTAAAATAGATAATCTACCAAAATAAAAATAACAACCTAGCAGGGTTGCCTTAATGCATTATCCAAATTCTTAGCTAAACTTGAAATTTTCACTGTGGCAGGTTGTAGCTCAGAAGTTGTTGATGTTCCCCCATAGTGAAGAAAGTAGTAACATGCAGATAGAATGGGAAGAGGACAAGGAAAACTACAATGAGGAGCCAATGGAAGGCTTATACCTGCATCCTACATCCAGTCTGTCACATTAGTTTTGGACTAATACAAACACTGTCCTCACATGGACTTTGTGGATATTTGGAAGTGGAAATGTTTCCGAATGTGTTATACTGCCTCCTCACTGGGCCAAAATATATTTCTTTAAAAATATTGCAGTAAGCAATTTAGTTGTATTGCAACAAAATTTTAAAATTGGTGCACAAAGTATGACGCTAGAGTGAGAAAGTAACTAGGTTAGTTTTCCCTTTGTGCCTTCTGTGGCTTAGATGTAACTCTACACTGCTGCTTACTCTAAAAATGTGCAGATCTGTGAAGTCCCTTCACTTTTCTCCAGCCACACCTCCCCACTCACTGAAGCTCAAGCACACCAGCTCAGCTACATCTCCGCTCAAAAATTGGAAAAATTATTTACAGGAAGCTAATTCTGAAGAACAACAATGATGCTGAGATCTTTACTTCACAAGTTGAGTTGACAGTCGACAAATGAATCTGTGTTTTGAACACTGCCAGCGTTACAGTGCAGTTTCAAGATGAAAATGCTCAGCCATGGGGCTGACTGATTGTTACATGCATGATGCTACTTTCAGCAAATAGAAAACACCATATGGATATGATAACAAGGCAAAAAAAAAAAAAAGAAAAGAAAAAAAGTCGATTTTCACATGATGAGGACTAAACCAAGTCCTGCCAATACCTAAACACTGCTAAATAATAACAGTCTAAATAATGCAAATATAAAATAATATTTTGGTGGGAAACAAATGGAATAGGTGTCAGTGACCATATTACTGATAGGTTCCATAGCAATAATTTTGTTACTTGCCATTACATAAAAAAAGAATATTCATTGTTTTCACTGAAAACGTTGTCTTATATTTCCTTTTAGTTTGCAGATAAAAGAAATTTGTACAGAATTCCAAAGACCAAACAAAAGCCGAATACCTTTGCAGTTTTAAACAGAAATTGTAACTATCTAAACCTGAACAACAGGCACTCAGGAAAATGGTCTCCATATGAAAGAGAACTGCCTTTCAGTGAAGCTATATTATGAATACCTTCAAAAGTTTAAAGGTTTTTATATCGGAGCTCAAGGGCTGAAATTGTGTCCTGATGATGATCGCATTATGTGCTACATCTTTTATATAATAAATCTTTTCCCACCAAGTCAAACAGTGATCAAGCTATCTTTCACAGCTATAACACTGAGGTATTATGTGGTAAGTGACTAGGGTGACTGCACATAATGTTCATAATGTCATTATTAAAACAGAAAAACAATTACAAACTAGTTCCATTATGTTATGAATTACCTTGAAAGTTCCTAGCTTCACTTCATTTCTCAGACAGGTTGATATGTGTATGTAACTGTACTGTATCTTTGTCAGCATGCTGCCTTGTCAGAAGACCTTCTATTAAGTTTTGACTGTTTAATCAACATATGACACAAAGACTTCCCTGCCCATTGCTTATTTAGCTCACCTCTTTGTGTACTGTCAGCAGCATTTGAGTGACTGGCTCCTCCACTCCATCCCATGCACCTCCACATACATCCGTCATCTTATTATGGACGGAAACAGCTGCAGAGTAGGTGGTGAGCTTTAACTGACAATTATGTCAAGCTAGGAATAATGACAGCTGCTATAAACTTTAATATATGTAGTGTTTTTCTCCCCATATAAAAATGCCTGAACAGATTTAATGCCAGCAGTAGGTGCTTCATATTAAGCCTAAGCTTGTCATCGCTTAATGATGTTTAGAAGCCTTCATACACACAACAACAAATGGTTAAAATTATAAGTGGATTTGCTCATAAATGTGAAAAAGAGCAGTAAATTACTCATCAGCAAATCATTTGATGGCTATTTTGCGATAAGTACTTGAAAGTGCATTAGTCATAGAAAGCACCACCAATCAAGCAGTAAACACACACACACACACACACACACACACACACACACACACACGCACGCACGCACACACACACACACACACACACACACTTACGATTCCAGCACTCGTCTGTGCAACTGATTGTCCAGTCTGAAGCAATACATTAACATTTGAGTTTATCTACAGCTTGTCTGCACTCTATTATTTCTATTTCCTTTTGGGACATGCTTTATAAAAATGTTGACATTTTACATTAACTTCAGTGTTCATAGATCTTTTGCTGGTGACAGGCCTCTAAATTATGAGTTGGAAAGTAAGCCCCCTCCCACACCTCCCACCTATATGCCTCTTGGGAAAAATACTCCCAGTGTGCTGACACCCAACAGTCAGACTTCTTCAGTGTCATTTCTCTGACACTGGCCCTGAAGGTGTGGAGAATTTATCTGGCCATTAAAAGAAGTCCATGGAAGGGATTTACATGGAGCCACACTGACTCATTGTGACCTTCATTAAGATACGTATTGTATGAACTTGTGTGCAGAGTGGTGCTTATTATGAGAAATTCTTTGTATTTGTTGTTGGGCCTCCTAATCCAAACTTAACCTTTGGATTAGGAGCTTATAGCTTCAAATTAGTGTCTGAAAATGGAAATCGTAACTGTTTTCATTTCTGCAAAGCTCATGTAATAAAATACTCCTGTTGGTGAAAATCAGGTTGTTGTTTTTTTATGTCCTAGATGACACAAGAAAAACAACATGACTGTAGAGTTACATCTAAGCCATTTTAAGACAGAACAGATTAGTTTAATGGCAAAAAAACAACAAAATATGTAACTTTGACAAACTTACATGATTTTAGGGGTTAACTGAACAACCACAGAACGACTCTAACAGGAATAATTAGGCTTTCCAGAGTAAACTTAACTAAATCAACCGAGTGTTCTGAGACTACTTGAGAACTCCCTGAGTCCTTCCAGTGTAAATGGGGTCTCTCCTAATGGCACTTGGTGAACAGATCTGACCAACTGCTTAATGAGAATTACACAAATAAGCTTGAGAACTTAACTTTTTCAATCACAAGACAGAGGCAGGAACTCATAATTCTGAGCTCTGATGAAACTGTAGCAGTAAACTTATATACTGACAGTTAGTAATCTTCATAGATCTGTTAAATAATCGTCCAAGGGCATCAAAGTGTGAAAAATACATCTTCCAAAGCGTGTCTTCTCTTTTAATGAAAAGATATAATCCTCTTTTTTAACGGTCTTTAAATTGTCCATAAAATATTAGGACATGATCATCTATTCATGTCAAGCATTTAAGATGGTTTTGGATACTTTAATGTGTTTCTATGGCAACAGAGATCCTCATAAGTGCTGCTCTCCTCATTTACACTTGACTCTTCTCATCTTTGACAGCTGCATTATACTCTGAGGATTCCATTTTAGCTAAAAATACTGTCAGGATCAGCAGCCAAATCTGCCCACAAAGTCAGACAACTGTTCTGTTATAGTAATGTCCCCCTGCATATGTGGAACTCATAATCACTGGGGAAGTACTGACATCCTTTCATTAAGGAAAAGCACTAATACCACTTTGTAAAAGCACAATGTTGCAAGTAAAAGTCCTGCATTGGAAAGTTTACTCAAGTTAAAAAATATAAGTATTATCAGTACTGATATGTACTCAAAGTATTAAAATAAAAGTATTTAATGCAGAAAAATGCCACTTCTGACTGTTCTATTATTATATATTATATCATTGGATTATTACAATTCATGCATTAATGTAAGAGCAGGATTTTACTGTTTTAGTTGGCTGAAGTGAAGCTAATTTTGAACTATTAACTACATTTATCTTTTCATTATGGCTTAAAATGCTGATTATTTGCTCCATTAACTGTGTGACTGGTTTGCTAAAATTCTGGGGGAAAAAAGAGAAATGCTGTCAGGAGTCAAATGATTGTCAAACTAGTTCTCATCTTAAAAAAAAAAAAAAAAATTGGCTAACTCATCAATTCCAACTGTTAATTTAATAACAAAACATAATTTGGAACTATTTATGCATGGGCATAAATCTTAATTTGTTAAGTAATTAGTGACTAAAGCGCAACAAAGTACATTATTTCTCTATAAATTATCAAGGAGTATAAGTAGAAACTGTCATGAAAAGAAAAGTAAGTGCCTCAAATGTGTGCTTTAATAGAGTACTTGTCATGGACAGCGTGTGACCTGCCACATTCCTGGTTGGCTCATCGGCTTTTGCTCCTCTCTCTCTGCTTGGTTGGGAGAGCAGCTCTGGCAACCCACACCTGTGGCTAATCACAATCACCTTGGGTTTAAAAGGAAGCGCCACACATCGTGCAGTATGGGATTATACTGGTTGTGCAGTGGGAGTACCGTAGGTTCTGAGAAGACCTCCAGATAGAGGTCCTGGACCCCCGCTGAAGTCCGGAATCAGCTCTGGCCTCCAGACAGAGGTCGTGCCTCCCCCTCTTCGCTCTTGCGAGTTTCTGGCCCTAGTGACTAATTATTGATTTGTCAATCAGAATAAAAGAGATGTGATTATACCTGTCTGTCTCCTGCTCTGTGTACTTCTCAATTTGGGTTCCAAAATTACCACTCCCTGTGACAGTACTTGAGTAAATGTGCTTGATTATGTTCCACCACTGGAAAATTTCAGCCAAACAATGATGGTTTTTTTTTCACTGGATTTGCCACAACCTCCGTGAGAAAGTGATGGGAGCTGCTGTGATTCAAAGGGCACTGATAAACAGGGTGCATTTTTGGTAAATGTGATGGAGGCTACTTGCTGCTGATTCACCACAACCTCTTGTTTCAATCCATTTTTGCCAGGAAACCTTTTAGTGCACTCAGACTTGTACGTGATTTGTGGTACATTGTGATAAGGCGTTAAATTCATTTCCATCCACAGAAGCTGCCAAAAATATACTGAAAAATCATGTATTGTGATACTATACACATATTGTCTTCCTTGCATTTCAAATTTGCACTGTACAGTTTGAGTTTTGCACTATGTATTCAGAGCTACAATATGGTGTCTGTATTTTGTATTGTATCCATGTCTGCACCAGTGTCGCAAAAACATCAAAAAACAGTGTATTGTAATCTTAGATTCAGAGAGCAACTGTTACTGCACTTATAAGTGAATCCAAGTGTGATCACAAGTTTGAATACAGCTCCTTCAAGGGAATAGTGAGGTGTAAAATTAGCTCATAATTGGCAGAGATACAGATACACATACGGCTGAACTAATAAACTACACTCCAGGGAAATGCAATATTTGTGTTATAATAATGGAACTGAAACTCTGCCTTTGTTTTTCTTTTAAACCTTTGTTGCTTAAGGCAAAGGAAATATACTGAATTCGAACAGAAAGAAATTAATACATTCTGATGCATGAATAATTACCTCAGTGCTTGGGAGTGACAAATCTCTTATCAAGTTAGGGGCAAAATTCTCTCAGTACAAGCATGAGGAGCATCTGAACAATAAAGAGGCCCCTCAGTTTGCCTCGTTAAAATTAACTTTGTGTAATGGATAGGTCCAGGTCGCTCCCTGAGGCAGAAGTCATTTTACGATTAACCTGCAAAACAGGCCCAGTGCAATGGTGCAGTGCATCTCTAATGTCACAGTAATAACCCTACATTTGTTATTGTGTTTATTTCCTCACAGGCAATTTCTTTCCTTACCCCACTGGCGGTGATATTTGTGGTGAAGATAATTCAGAGGACGGACAAGACAGAGATCAAAGAGGCATGTTTAGGTGCGTGGAGCCGTTTTCTTGGTTGATAAAAGTCAGATTAGTCTGCAAAATCTTAAAATGACAGCATATTTTAGTGGAGCATACTGCATTGGGAGGAGATTTTTAATAACTGTGCGAAAAACCAGTCTCTTTCTAATTTTCTTGCGCTTTAATGCCTTTCATTTTTCACCAGTTCTGCCTGGAAGCATGGGCTAATTGGCCACATATAGAAGTGCTTTATAATGCTTAATGGCACAGATCTTTCAACTTTGTGCCCTAGTGTTGCTGTCAGTATGGTCCCGCATAAGTTAATCTCAATTACGGTAGCCATGAGTGTATACCCATTTAAAATTTCATGCTATTTGTCTCATTCTCCAGCAGCATCTGGGTGTTTCTCTCTCACTGACTTTTTCCCCCCGTTTGCCATTTTCCCCTGGGTCTAGAGGTCTGCGGAGGCTTTGCCACATCAGACGGCATTAAAAAAGTTTAACACAAATCCAATTAAAGAGACACACGGAGATGAATCAGGTGGAGAGAGGGTGGCTCAGTGCATCAGTGCAGAGATTACAGTGCTGTGTAGAACTTAACAGACCCATTACCGCCTGCAGAGAAGCACTTCCACAAGCTGCACAGGAAAACAGCTTTCAGGAGAACAAAGACTAAAACGAAGACCATTATTCTGACAAGTTTCTACATGATCATAGATCTGACTGTGGCTTTGAACCAAATTCTCGACCTAATGAGAAAGAAATATCAGAGAGCAGTACTTCTGCTGGATGTGTAGTAAAAAGGGGCTTATTTTTAACTACCTACAGACCTATTTATTTTTGTTCCCAGGCTAAATCACAGAAAAGCAGTCGTCCTGATATTTTCGCTAATTCAAGGAGTTCAAAGTTGTCCCTGAGGGTCCTCTAATTCCAAATTCATGAATCAAATCTTCAAACAGATATAATTGAGCTCGCATAAATTGTGGCTTTTGAGATAGATTTTCACTCTTGTAGTACCAATGGGACTTTGTTTTGCTAATGCAATGTGTTTACTGTTTGATGCACTGCATTCTATTATCTCATTGCCTCTTTATTTTTCTTTGGAGTAACAAGGAACACGGTGTCATCTTTGCAGAGTGGTCTAATAACCCTTTATCATTACCAAACTCCTGCTGCTTAATTACGTGATTATCTATCAGTCAGGATGTAATGAAGCCATTTTGGAAGTTTGATTATATTTTCCAAAAGGGTTCACTCTGAGAATGGCTCTGTGATGATTCTGTAGTAATTGTTTTCCATTTTGGAAATAAAGCATGAACAATATTATTCATCATTTGAATATGAGATCGCATAGCAAGCAGAGGCATGATTGTGTTTGGGGACTAATCTTCAAGTGAGGTACACTGATAAGTTTCATTAGTGCAACAGTGTCTCTACATATTTTTACTGATGTGTCAAAGTTTCCACCCTCAAGATATAAAAGTAAATTATTGAAAAGATTTAAGCATTTCTTTGTTGGATATTACTTTCAAGGTTTTCTCAAACTCAAGAAATCAACTCTTGCAGGAGCTGAAAGGGAGGAACTTTGGTGATGTAATGGCAGCAACTCTGTCTTTTTTCAATAGGCCCCTAATTTTCCTGAAACTGTGCCCTGTTGCAATCACTAGACCCAACTCTAGAGCCTGTGCATGTGAATGTGAACAATTTTGGTGATCAGAGGCACAAGTACAACTTAAATGTAGCACAGCGCGTTTTGGCAGAGAGACTGATGCAGGTTGAATACATTATTAGGAGGATGAATACAGCAGGTGCTCTTATGGTGGGCTTTAAAAATGGCAAATCTCTCCCAGTTCCTCTCAGATGCTTCAAAATGAGCAGATATGAGGAAAGCTAGAGCTAAACTGGAGAGACAGAATCAAAAATTGGGAATATATAATATGTGACATGACTATGTAGCAGCCAGTGGCTGTATCTTCTTTGAGAGTCTTAGCAGCTAATCACGCTAATTCAGCAGAAACCAGCCCATTTGATGCCAGCAAATTAACAAACAGTGGTAATTGCAAAAACATTGACTGTCAAACAGTGCCAGTGCTACTGTTGGCTTTGGACCTACAAAAAGTTCATTAGTCCACTAATGACTATCAGTAGGTATTCCAGGGCTTCAAATACATCTGACAGAACTAAGGTTAATCAGTATTTTTATACACAAAGTACAAAGTCTGAGAAAGATCTGTTAAAGAGAACACATTGCAATTTAATGTCACATATTTGAACTAGTCAAGCAGATCATATCTCACTTTTGGCTTAAATCTGATCTCCACTGAGTTTTCCAAATTAACAAGCTGTTAAATAACACTGACAGTGTTCTCCTCAGCAGCACATGAAGAAAACGCATGAAAGGGCTGCCAACGTGGGGTGAATCCAATTCCCCTGGAGATTACTGGGATTAACCTATGAGGGCGAGCACTCTGGCTAATGATGAGTCCTGGTGGTTTTCTTTATGGCTAATTAAATGAACGTACAGCTACGGTGTAATGCCTACCTGTCAACCAACTGCAGTCCTTCTGTTTTCATTACGGACATTAAGCTGCAGCAGTAATTGTTTCACAGTCAGATTAGGCATTCAATTGGTGCAATCATTTTGTCACTGTAGGGTTACTTAGTTCACCTATACCTCCTTTTAAGAAATCTAATAGGTATTTACTAGCTTTTGGCAGCCTTCCTCTGCAGGAACTCAGGGCAGGTGAACATTTACACAAATGATCCCTTAACCAGCCTTTCTCTTTCCACTGGATCTATTGGATGCAGTCCAATGATAACTTTGACCGCAACCATAATTCTCAGTGTGCCAAAACAACAACAACAAATAGTAGTTGCTGGATGTAATTTCAGCTTTATGAGCACATAAAAATACAACAATAGGGGGTTTGCTGTGTTAGAATATGTGGTGATTTTGTGTTTAGGATAGCATTGTTAGATAGAAGACAACTGCTGCTCAGCAATGACATATGGAGAGCAGAAAAATGGCATTCATTGCCCTCTTAGAGCTTAACCAATTAGCACTGAGACCAGCTCAGTAGTGTTTTAGGGCCGGTTAGAAGCACCTACCCAAGAGTAGGTACTTTTCTCCCTCAAATAAGACCTCTAGGTTGTACAAGCACAAAGGTTCAGGTTGTCTTAAAAAAGCCCAAGATCCTGCAGTGGAAAACTGCCTATGTGTGCATAGCTTTAATTTTAGGGACTTATATTTGGCATGCATGGTTCTGTGAATGCACACCACATCCATGTCCACAGTGCCACTGCAGTGATGCATCAGTTGTCGTGATATTTAGCTTGACATTCATGCACTATGAGGTTCAGTAACTGTGATGATCCTCTGACTTTTGCTGGTAAAATTTCAAAGTGTTCAGCACTTTGGTTTATGCTAAATACTTGCAAAATCTCACTCCCATTCCCATAAACCTAAATGGCACTTTGAATTCATTGCTAATGAGCTAATGTTTGTTAGCTAACACACAAACACAACATGTCAAACATTAACATTTTTGCATGATCACTATATTTTGTCATTGTGCATGCTGAAGTTAGCATTTCACTAAAAGCACCACGGTGCCGATGAACAGCCGCACAGGGCTGCCAGTGTAGCCTACACTGTGTTTAAAACCTGCTTGCTGCTGTTGCTGCCTAGACATCATGAGAGGCAGTTTCACACATAAATGCTGACAACCATCTGTCCAGCCATGAGGCAAATTCCCTTGGACCTACATGGTTGTTTTATTTGTTTATTATATCAAAAGATTTGAAAGACTGCCAGAGTCTATATTGCACTAACAGCGAAATCCATTCATTTACAACAACACAAGTGTTTCAATTAAGGCTTCTTATGCTGAAAGTGTCAGCTTCATCTGTATTACCGGTTTCCACATTAAACAACACTAAAGATGCCTTTTTGTGTGTCTCTTCCTCTCCAGCTGTGTCCCTGGCTCTTGCCCTAAATGGAGTCTTCACAAATACCATCAAGTTGATTGTTGGCAGGTACGTAAAACAAACTAAAGCATTTTACCTGCTCTGTTGGTGATGCTAAATGTTTAACTGTAAGCTCATTAGTTCACCTTCTAGATATAAGGTCGATGAATTGACAAGTAAATTAGATAATACTGAAACCAATTTTTGGATTGTATTTCATTTCCAGACCTAGGCCAGACTATTTCCAACGTTGTTTCCCAGATGGCCAAGTGAATCCGAAGATGCTGTGCACCGGGGAACCTGAACTAGTCTCTGAGGGACGCAAGAGCTTCCCCAGCAGCCATTCCTCCTGTGAGTATCACGAAGCAGGAGATGCAGATCACTGCCAGCACACTCAACACAACACCAAAAGATATCAGAACTCTCACACTGACTCATTAAAACTGCATAAAACAGTAGTTATTCACTCAGTTTGATCTTGATGCTCTGAGCAACACTTCACCAAGTAGAAAATGTCCATGTGTGCTGACTGGTTGTTTACAAGGTGTCTCTTGTTGCTGCTTCTCTTCAAAGGTAATTACAACATGTAGCGATGAGTTATCATTCAATTTACCGATTCATCCTGAGGCAGCTTGTTGAGATTGCATTCATTCTTCAATAAGTGAGAGGTGAATACACACACACAGTTTTAACCTTATTCAAGTTTCTGCTGTGCTCAGCTGCGCAGACCAATGTGGGACACTGGGCATCTTTTCAACCATATTGCTTTCCAAGCTGTTTTCACTACAGCAGCGCGCTAAATAATTCACGTTTTTCTGTTGTCCACCTGATGAATGTTAAGTGGTATGCATGGAATGTATGCTGCGGGCCACCCAGATGCTAAAAAAACTCCTCAGTATTATATGGTACACCAGGCATGTAAAGACAGCATTTACAAAGACACATCTTTGAAAACATCACTTAATGGTCTTACCACCATTGAACATAAAAGATGTCACTGCGTGGCTTTGAAGCTTTTCCTTCTTTTTAAAGTCCACAACATAAAATGCCTACATTGAAATTATACTGAGCCTCGTGCCATTCATTATTCAAAATGAAAGAAAAACTGTATATCCTCTAGTAAGCTTTGCCTCGACTGTGACATACTTGATATTTCTGTGTATTGCTTGCTTTTGTTCACATTCTTATTACACTTCCACTCTGGATGCATGCTCACAGTTTACAAGATAGTCTTGCAGAATTCGTAAGTACTGCAGGAAGGTGTAAACAAATGTTTGCATCCTTCTGAAGCATGCAGTTCTCACAGACAGGTTGACAAAAAGTGAAAATCCTTGAAATCTTGAACTCTTTCCGTGTTACATAAGTTAAGAGAGAAATAGTATGGAGAGGTGGGCGGCTTATGTGTGTATGAGAAACATAGTGTTTGTAAGATGGTTTGGGAATGTGCTTTATCAGTGTGACTGCACTGACCTACTCTACAACAGGCTTCTAATCAAACAGGAGATTATTGGATTTTACATGTTACAATAGTATGCCAAGACACAGTAATGGATAAGATGACTTAGTGAGCGAAAATTCATTGATGTCAAAGACGGCTGTAATTTCACGGTCCACTCTGATTTCAAATTGATGTTTTAGCATAATATCTCAGTTTAATGCTTATAACTTCACCGACACCTGCGGTAAGACACAAATGCTTTGAAGTGCCGCCTATGTCCCATTAGAAATGGCAAAGAGGGACGGTGCTCTGCAAGTGGCTGCAGCATTGGGTATGGATTACATTCATCAGTGCGACAGCTCTAATAGCCTTATGTTGTTGCACTGTGAGTAAGAAAGTGATTGAGAGAACAGTGCGATGGGGACACAGGGAGCACCCATATGCCAGCACGTCTAGAGAGCAGAAGAAATCCAATTTCCTGTCTGTGTCCCTTTTCACCAGACAGTGCTTGTTGGACCACGCATAAGTTACAGAGCTTTTACCCAGACAAATGTGGCAAGGGACAGAGGAATAGGGCCAGACAGATGACAAGAGTGAATGTAGCCTTATTTAAAGTGGCATGTGGCTGCAGCACAACACGACTTCTGGCTGGTGTGAAGCCCGAGGCACAGACGAGAAGAAAAATAAACAGTTTTGCTTTCAGAGACCCCAAGATGCATTCAGACAAGCAGATTATAGCAACACAAGATACTGTAATCTGAATGGTAAACTATTACCCAGCCTAATCCATCAGAATCAGCCAAGACAGAGATATAAATATACACCAGACTACTGTTTTAGATGACAGCTATTTTTTAAAGCACTATTATTACTGCATTTCAAAGTTTTTACAGCAGACCGGGTTCTCTGTGATTAGATTTCTTTTCTTCACTTCACAGCAAAGTAAGAGAATAACAAAGATTGGAGGAGACAAGTCCCAGAAAGAGAAAAACAAACAGATAAATACCAACTCCCTTGAATCCGCTGCACCAATATACACAGCAGTAAAGCAAGCAGACCCTCAAGCATTAGCAGTAATTGTCTGCTTCTTATTCATATTCATCTCACTATTTCCCCTTGTGCATATTAAGCCATTAGATATGATCAATTAATATACACTTTTCAAAACCATCTGTCATCTTTACCATCTACATTCTCTACCATGCCTAAATGAATCCTGTGAGACAGATCTAATCACATCTTGGAATCTCCACATTGCTTCATTGACTTATGCACAACTGTCTATTTTAAATTAACCATGGATGCAATGTCCATCATATTAATTCAGCATCTTGAGAGAATTGAAGTTCTGCAAAGTGCGCCCTCATATTATTACTATAATACCGACAGGCACTCTTCAGCATAGTGTGAGTGAAGCAGCAATTATGCAGTGCTAATAAGGAGTTTCTGTTGAGCTTTTGTATGTTAATGGATAAAACAGCCTCTGTGCCCAAGTGGTTGGTTAATATGCATCACTTCTGGTGAGAGTCAGAACGCTGTCCCGCTGTTCCCTGCAGGGGTGAAAGGTCAAGGCTGGAGGGAGAGCAAGCAGAGAGCTGAGCGATGGAAAGCATAATAATATACATAGGCATTCTACAGATCTTTTAGCCTTGAGTGTGGTGTTGAAGGAAACTGTTCTATCACAAAGCAGCAAATAAGGAAATAAAGACAAAGCCATTGATGGAGTAGAACTTGAACTTTTGTATAATCACAGTTGCTAACAAGACAGGCACTCAGAGAGTGCAGTACTCTGCCAAGGCTGCTCAGTCGTTGTATCATTTCCAACGGAAATGTCCTGATCAGTCTGCAGCGGTCGATTTGTAGCAGGATCGCAGTCATGTGATGGTCAACAGGCAGCTGACATAGTGTTTGCTTGTTGTCATAATTATAGTGACGCTGTGCCGCTATCTTGCAATGATACGGAAATCTTTAACAAAACCGTGGATCCAGACTATAAGCCGGATCACTGCCAAAATGAAATCAGGTGGTCATTTCTGACCTTCGATGAAAATTTCATCCAAATCCGTTTGTCCATTTTTGACTAATGTTGCGCACAGACAGAGGGATAAACGTATGCCAGTCATCACATAACTCTGCCACGTTCCTTGGCGAAGTAATAAAAAGACCAAAAGTGAAAGTCTACAGCTACAGTGGTGGTTCTTTGTGGTTCCTCAAGTGTGCTGAGCAAAATGCCAATATCAGCATGTTAACATACATGTGTTAGCACTGTTAATGTGGACGTTTAGCAGGGATAATGTTTGCTGGCAGGGGTTAAATCGGAAGTTTGAATGTGGGGAGTCTTTGAGGTTTGACAGGAAACCAATTTCCATACAGAGAAGCCAACATTTTAATCTAAAACAACTGATAGACATTAATCAGTATAATTTAACTATAAACTACAACTATGATGTGTTAACAAACCTTTCTTTAAAGGTACTCTCTTGTTTATCAGTATCAAAAATAGGAATGACAGTGTGAGTTTGCCGCTAAAGGAGGAGAGCATAATAATATGAATGAATTAATATGCACAGACCAGGCATTTCAATGGGTAGAATAAAAGGTAGATCATTATATATATTCTAAAGTATTAAAATGTACACTGACATGAATGATGTTACAGCTCAGGAAAGATCAAACCATCTTACATTACGTTGTGTAATTTGAGGTTCTTCCATATTCTGCTCAAACCACACTAGCTTGCTTCAGTTTAATGTAAAAGCTAGCTTGTCCTGAACAGGCCTACATCTTGTGAAAAAGCAGTTAGTAAAAATCAGCATTTAAGTTATTTAAGTAGCATATCAGTTTTTTTTTGTTATGCATTATGTTATAAAATGAGGTCTCCTATGTGAGTTTCTGACCTCTGAATCTACTTTTCTGTTCATCTATCCATGCTAGTAGTTTAAGAATTACGTCATGACTTGGGGGAGGCCACTTTTTAACTTTTTCATGGCCAGAAATGAAATATTTATAAAGCATTAACGTTTAACGTTTATGTAGCATTTTTCATTTAACTAAGAATATGAATGACAAGAATAAGAAAGCAAATAAAAAGTAGCTGCCACTCCTGGCTGCTCTCATCCCCACAGAGGATTATGTTTGACGCTTTTTGTTTTACAGTGTTCAGCATCAATAAAGTTTGGTTTTTGTTCTAATCTTTGAGTTAAAGTAAGTGAAGTTTATGATATTGTGCCACCACACTGCAAGAACAGCACAACTCTCACTTATGCATGAATCATCTATTAATTACAGCCTATTTTTTTACAAAATCTTTGATGATGAAGGTACATCAAAACAAACAAACAAAAATGCCAAAAATAGCATATTGTCAATATTTTAGAGACTCCCCCAAACCAGGGGAGTTCATGTCTTACTAAGAGGAGTTGTGCTCCCCTGTAGTTCTCACCTTGGCTGCCATCTGCACCTCCTGACAGGCCAAAGAGAGGACTGATCTGCAAGGTGGTTTACAAGGAAACCTACTGACAGTGTAAAGGATGAAGAGCTTATGGTATGAGTGAAATCACATTTTTGTCATTGCTTGACAAACTGTAAAAATATATACATTCTTCAATATGGATGCTGAGAGTTTGATTGTTCCCCATTGTCTTAGCCTCAATATTTTCAGTCAATTCAACCACTGAATAAAATGTTCAGTCCTTTTACAAACCACTTGATGACTATCAGTAAACAAAATGTAACTTAGGATGGCAATGTAATTAGTCTGTTTTGTACAGAGCATATGAGCTTAGTATAAGAAGAATTTAGTATGTGTACTTTTGCCAAAGTACTGGACAAATGAAAAGTTCAACCTGATGATGGTTATTGAAGAAAATTCAGAGGCTTAATAAAGTTAATGTAATTAAGGCTGAAGGGCACACAGGTGGCTTTTGGTAATTCACTGAACACTCAAACATGGTACAAGAATGCTGCTGCCATACAAGAAGTAACTGTACAAAACATAACAGAAGACTCCTAATGACCAAGTTATATCTCGGGGTAGAGTAACCACTTTCAGGAGAACATTGAAGAAAATAAAAATGCAAATTTAAAAAATATTTTTCCGATTGATTATTTCAAGTGTCGAGTAAAAGCAATAAGTAGGCTTTCATGTTGTTGACGCACAAAAAAAACAAATGTTCCATGTTGCTTGAAACACTGAATGCACCTAGATGGGGTTACGAGTGCCTCTGATGTTTGATAGATGTTTGATTGATTTTCATATTCATGGAGTGACTGCTTTTTTAAATTGTCATATTTTACAGAAAAGAAGGCAACGATGTGGCTGAAAGATTTATTTTTTATTATTATTATTCCTTTCCTATATTATGTCACTGGTGTGTCAAAATGCAGAAATCCATTCCTCCCATTTGCTTTGAAAAAGTGCAATTTGAATTGGTTGAAACTTCTGAGCAGACCTTGAGCTTGTTTGAAGATGAACAAAGCAATCACACTGTGCTCATCACTCTCATTAGGAGTCTTTGTTTTCTCTCAAGGGAATTACTGTTAGAGGCTTTTGAAATACATGAAGCGGATTCATTACCATGACGATGTTTTTGCCTTCCATGGCCTCTTCTCTGTCCTCTGGCCTGTCTTGGACTCCTGCTGCGTCCCGAGGAGCATCCTCCAGCACATATCGAATAAACCGAACATTCATTGTATAACACACTGGCTTAGTTAATTATGCTAATTTTACATGAAGAAATGTGTCTTTGCATTTCTTTGTGTGTCCCTTGTGCGGGACACATACTAGCTGTTCCAACTTAGTGGTTTAATCCACAAGATGTTGACTCACTGTGTCTGCAAACATATTGGTTGTGTGTAGAATTTAAAACAAAATATTCCTGTTACTGTCCAAGTTTCTCCTGCAATGAGCCATTTCCATTCAGATGCAGATTGCTGTTTTTGCAGATGGCTGGTTTTAATCTGTTCATGCTTTCTGTCAGTAATTTTTTTTTAAAAGGTGCAGGAATGTTTTAAAGTTTGTATTGCACATAGGTTTAAACTGAGCATTAGCTCAGTTTAACGCCAAAAACTAACAATGTCAAAGTGTTTGACTCAAGCAGCAGCTACAAGGACATACAAATACGCCACAAATTAGCCAGGACTGTAATGTACATTTTAAGTTTTCGACTGTGAGTGCATGAGTGCGTTCGTCTTCTGACAGTTGGGTGACCTGTCCAGGGTGTTCTCCTGCCTCCCTCTCAATGCATGCTTGGACAGGCTCCAGCTCCTGTCATTCTGAATGAGTAACGATAATGGGTAATAGCAGTTAACTGGATCACTGCAGCTGTCTTCACAGAGAAATACCATGTGGGAGATGATTTTCCATTCATAACCGCAATACAGAAGAAGACTTAAAGCAGGCAAAACACACATTATAATATATACTGGAGTCAAAGAATGTAGGTGAAGTGGCACATTATGATTCACTGACGCTTTTCTTTCAGTATTCAGGTAATGCTATGGTGATGTGGGATCAGTGCTACAGACCTACGAGGGGATATCTTGGAAATGTTTGATTTTCTACTGTTAAACTGCTCTTTTAAGGTTAAAATGTTCAGCCAGAAGACCGAGTGTGTGGCTCATGGATAATTTAGTTCTATCTTTCCAAACGACTAATGACATTGTCTTAGCTGTAGTTAAAGCTATTAAAATGAATGGTGTGAGCTGCTGCACTACTGTGTGACTGGGAATGTGCAGAGGTCGCCCAGAAGTGAGATGGATGGACACTGAGGGATGCTGAGGCTGTGCATCTTTGCAGACTTGTTCATAACCTCCGAACAGAAGGACTGATGAAGAGAGCCTGAAAAGTGATGTGTTGCTGTCTACAAAACCCATGTGGTACACTTTGTGGGTGGTGATGATGACTATGTGCAGTGTTTTATAAACCACAAGGTGCCAATTAACTTGCAGCATGATTCATATTTCCCCTGTTGTTATGGATTGTTTCAACTGACTGAATTAGTTAACTTTATTTATTGGTGAATTCAGTCTATCATCTGCTCGCCCACTTTAAAGCTTAGGGCTAATTTTCTATAAGTGCCCACCCAGCTGTACAGTTTTAATATTTTTCTTTTGGGGTTTTGGATCTGGGTCCACTTCGGTCCCAGTGATTCATTTTCAAGTCTACCACTAAGCTTGTTGGAGGTGCAGAGCCGTACAATGTGTTGTTAAGAGTTGGCAGAGAGCCTCTACAATCTACCAGTCAACCAAAACACAATTTTCTTTGTAGATAAGCAGAAATATTTGCATATCTCCTCCCAGAAGCATAATTTTTGGATTTCTGTGCTCCACAGAATTTGGGAAAGTTTACTTATCCAGCCTGTGCCCCCTTGTTGGCCACATTTAACTCACATCAGCTGGACATGTCGGCTTGCAACAACAACAAGATGCCGCACACAATAGTGGAGTCCAACCAAAAAGCTCACATTAGACATTCCATTCAGTCCTGCAAAGGAGTTCAATTTAGGAATCCATTTTAAACGAAAAATCCAATCAAGCAAAGTGTAACATATCCATAACCTCCAACCTGTAGAACCATTTGGAAATAAAAACCCAATATCAGCCTAAATCACCACACGATATATTGGTGCACACCGCCTAATGGAAAATGTTGAGTTTTTTAATGGAACCAACCCCCCCTCCTTGACAGCAGGACAGTCTCTGAGACAGCTGGACTTCCTGCCTTCTCTTCCCACCATCCTTCCTCTCTCTCTCTCTCTACGGGCTGCACACGTGTTCTGGTGTCCTTAGTATTCTTGGCCAGTTTGTGGGTTGAGTGACAAATGGGCAGCTGATGGGTGCTGATGGGTGCTGTTTGGCCGGCTGTAGCAGTAAACTACTGGCCCTGTCTCAGCACCACCTCTTATGGCTCTATCACACAACCTTTAATTCGTACAATTACACGGCTGCTGTTTTTCTTACACTAACCACCATCAGCTAAGGCAGGAAGGGTCTCTCCACTCACATGCATTTCTCACACAGGGCTTTATTTTTCACTGTGAACTCAACACACACCGATGCAGAGGAGAGTTCTTGGATAAAATAAAGGTTGTGTCGCAACTGTGCACAAATAATTTATCAACTCCACAGATCTTGAAAGGTGGTGTAATTTGGGACATATATAGTCCCTTTTCTTATCTGTCTTAGGCAGTAATACGATTGGAACCAGTCGTTAGTAACCTAATTTTGAGATGCGCAATGCACACTGAGGCCACATACACACTTTGTGAGAGATTGCATATTGTTAAATAAGTCTTCTTTAGTGTGTGGTTTGTGCTTAGTATAGTTCTGTAAATGTAGTTGTCTGCTCTCAGGCACCCGCAACAGTGATTTACTACAGAGGTTTTTCCCCTGACAGATGGCAATTCCATCCCTCAGTACGATTAACCGCAGTGGACAAACTGCAACACTCCCATCAGCTTTCTTCATTACGTTTTTCTAAAATGCTTTGTTATCACACACACGCACACACACACACACGCACGCACGCACGCACGCACGCACGCACGCACGCACGCACGCACGCACGCACGCACGCACGCACGCACACACACACACACACACACACACACACAAACGGATTCCACAGTCAGGATGACAGTTAATAAAGCTGAATGCTGATGCTTAATGTTCACTGCTGATTTTCTGCTGTTTCTCTTTGTCTCCCTGCTCCAGTTGCGTTTTCTGGTCTCGGTTTCACCTCCTTCTACCTGGCGGGAAAGCTGCAGTGTTTTACGGATCAGGGTCGAGGGCGTAGCTGGCGTCTCTGTGCCATGGTGCTGCCTCTTTACAGCGCTATGATGATCGCATTGTCCCGGACCTGCGACTACAAACACCACTGGCAAGGTCCGCCCAGCAGCTCAGACACATGAATGAGATTTTCCTGCATTAATCAAAATCACTGTCACACAAACCCTGTGTCCTTTTAACTAACATAGTGTTAAATCTGCTTCTGTCAGCTGCAGTAAGATAGATATTCAGAAATCTGTTTCAATCAAACGTGGCTCATGGCACATTTATAATTGTGACACAGATAATTTACCAGGCCTACATTTGAAACAGCTGTACTGCTGTAATCATGCAAAAATTTTAACTTAATCAGCATGACTGACAAATTGAGGGAAAGAAAACATAATGATGTACACTAAGTCAGGCTGGGCAGACTGCTCATTTGCCCAACAGGCTGAAAGTTGTGTCTCATGAGACTGCTTTGTTTTAGTTATTCTATAATGGTTTTGATTTCTTGAAAACTGTGTCAAATAACAGTGAGGTAACATTTCATTCAGCACCATTGGAAGCAGATTAAAATAACAAGCTTCAGATTTGAGGGGACAGAGAGGCGGGAATGCATATGTGGGTGGGGTGTTGGAAAGAATATGTGATAATATGATGACAGCTCCGTCATATGGTGTTAATTAGTTTTAAGGAGCCATATGTTCCTGGGTAGCAGGGCAGCTACCAAACAGAGAACTGTCTTTACAAACAGGATTTATTTACATCAAAAGCGCAACATATACAGTAGTCACAGGCAAGCTGATCACTTTGAGTCATCTTTGTATTTCTTTCTCCTCCCTGTCCTCAGTCGACTGTAAATAAGCGGCAGTGGTGCAGCCCATTAAACTTGAGGGGCTTCAATCTGCTCCCAGTGTAAACACAAGCTGGGAGCCCCATTAGCCGAGCTGCTACACCACGCTTGATGGATACTAATGTTCTCGCCATCCTTTTGCACTTTAGAGATGCACTCTGTCCTCAGAGAGGAAAAGGCTGGGCTTCCAATCACCGTCTCAATGAGGCCAACAAACTAATATATTGCATCAAGTCACAGTCTATTAAATTCAGCTGACAGGGGTTGATGAAACATTCGCAGAGCAAGCTCGTGAATTGTAACTTGCTTGAATGGTGGAAATCGATGTTACATTATTTTTCATTTCAGCCAGAAGGAGAAAATAAAGTGAGACTTAGGGAAAAATGTAATTTTGATATTAGGGAAGCCTCAACTTCAGCTCCTTCAGACACCAGCTGGCTGTGTCATTTTGATCTATACGCAGCAATATAGGCTTAATATTCACCATGGCACTGTGATATTAGGTGATATATTATAGCTTAAAGGGGGACAGGTATAATACGAAACTCTTCAGTGTTTGACAAAGTGACAGAGACAGCCTGTCCACAGGCAAGTGAGCCCAGTGCTCAGTAGAACAGATTCATTGCTTTGCCTCTTATGTTACTTTTATCAACCTCTGAACTAGTCAGGCTTGATGAATGTTCACTGAAACACTACATACACATGCAACAATGTCTAATTAACTGAGCTGATTTGAAGAGCAGGTGGTATTTCGTGTAGCCCACACAAGCTAAGTTTATCTATAGATGCAAACCTTAAAATATATGTGTTTTGCAGACGCCTTTGTTGGAGGGGTGATCGGGTTGCTGTTTGCGTACATCTGCTACCGCCAGCACTACCCCCCCTTCCTGCACATGGACTGCCACCTGCCTTACGCCAGCCTGGCTGCTGCCACCCACACGCCCTCGCACCCTCAGGACGACCCGCAGCCCACCGACAACGCCACCACCCTGCCCCTGGAGGGGTTGACTGAAGGGCCAGTATGACTAGTGGCCACCACCGAGACTCCCCCCAACACCCTCACCCAGCCGCCAAGCCCACCTCCCCTCTCCTAGAGACTAACTGGCTCTTGTATACATTCCAGTGGACAAGAAAAACACCAATTCCCATACTGTTCCACCTGGTCTCGGTGACACCTACATTCCTTTGTGTTTATATTTTCTTTTTTTTTTGTCTTAAACCTGGTTCTTGCTCAGCAGCCATTAAAGCCTATATTTAGATGCGATGTATGAGAGGAATCGAATATGGGACATCACCGCTGAGAGGGAAGAGAGAGAAAAACATGTTGAAAACTTGAGGAATCGTCTCACTAATGGCTGTGAAGGAAGATGAAAATATTGCCAGTTTTTGCTGGAACTTTTTTTTGCTTAATGAGAGATATGGTTGGCAGGTTGTTTTATGCTGAAGTTTATTTATTGTTTGGCTGTTAAAGGATTGGAAGAGACAGCTGGGGAGATTAAAAAAAGAAATCCCATGAAATGTCACAGCAATTAAACCGTGATACCAAACCAGATGAACTGTTATGTACAAGCCACACTTAGAAACAAAGTATAGGATTTGATAGCAAGTAGTGTCAGAAAGTAAATGACATCCTGTGTGTTTCAGTAAAACTATAAATGTATGCTGCATTTTCAGAGTGAACGTATGGCAGCACTGGCCTAGATTCATACATAATGATAAATACAAAACCAATACATTCTTGTAGACGCACTGGTCCATGTCAGAAAACAATATTCAATATTTCTTTACCTGAAACTCCTCCATTACCACATTTTTTATCATTCCATTACTCCCCATTCCCTAGGGCTTGCACATCCCCTCTGCCTCATTCTGCTTCCTCTCTGGGTTACTATCCAACTTCATTCTATTGGAGCCCTGCATTCAAAACATTCAACACATGTTCCCACCGGCTGCACACGGACATGAACTCTCAATGAGCGCAATCAATAACAGACAGGTGGGGTGGCGTGGAAGAAGTGTGCCAGGACACGCACGAACTCAAATCTGATCCTGCATTAATCCTCATTACCCGAGGTCAGCCACTGCTGTTTCTGAGGACATTAGGACTATATGAGGTGCCCCACAAACTGCCCAAGCATCACAAATGGCTTTCAGCCCAGTGTAGCCCCACAAATAGACAATCTAGCATTCAGCAGGCAACAGATCTGAACAAGAGACTGTGATTTTGATGTATTATTCATCCATTAAAGTTCCGTTATTTATTAATATCGGGACAGCGCGTTGAAATGAAGCAGACACCAAAGATTTGTAGCCTTTTTTTTTCTGCCTGGGTTGTACGCTCTATGCTTTATTAACAGAGATGACACACAGCCAGATTACTGGTTCCCTATCATCAACAAAGCAATTTGTAGCCTTTTTACAAATTTTGTTAGAAATGATGTATCATTTTGTTGCCTTGGTGACTGTATTTTTTATTTATTTTTTTGACGTTGCTGTGACATTAATGGGAAGGCGCAATCTCAGCTTACCTCTAACCCGACCGAGCTACAGGAAGGCAAGCATTATATGTTTGTTCTGAAAAGCTTGGGGCAGGGGGGCGGAGGGGGATGCAGAAGATAGCACATCAAAACAGAACGAAATGAGCAGCAAGCCAAATGTAGAAGGTCATTGTGTAACTGTAATGTCCTGTCAGGATGATAGCAAACCTTGTTTTTTTACATTTGTTAAATAGACCACACGTTTTCAGCATCAGCGGAAAACCTTGTACCTTGAGTTCAGCCGTTGTTTAACTTCATTCTGGGCACAATTTGGCTCGTGGCACAATAGTTGACAAGGAAAGCTTCTCTGTTCAAAATTCTTTTATATGTCATTTATTAAAATCAGTCACAACTAAGCCTCTGTCACTAATGCAACCCACTGGCAGCTTCTTAAAACTGAGAGTGTGTGTGCGTATGTGTGCGTGTGGTGTGTTCGTAGGGTTTTGACAAGGCCTATCTCACACTGATGCAATACAAAATGAAACTTTACAAAGAATGAACCTTTCACCAGAGGGACAAAGGTGCTCGACTCTGCACATCAGACTCTGTGATGGGACTTGAAAAGGCTCTGAGAGTTGACTGTAACAGTGAAGTCCTCTATCTGACTCCATTCAGTCTTTCAGTGCAGGCCTGGAGATCAGTGACTTGAGGAAGATTTTGGGGATGAAATGATTGTGACACAGATGCATTATGTTCTATAGACGTGTATTTGTCTGACTTGGCAGTCTGGTGTTTGACATTTAGTTCTCTCCTATTCGATGGTACAGTATGTACTGAGGGGGGGACGGGGGGGTGGGAAAGAAAAAAGTTGTTCAGAAGTCATATCTGTGAGTATTTTTCACTCTTTCAACAAGGGATTTAGTTACCCACAATCCTTGGAATCATTCCCTGATCTCTTTTAATTTGGTGCTATAGATAGTTTTGTAGCAGCAGGTGTCCATTGTTTGTTTAAAATGGTGGATGTGTCGTTTTGAAAGTTAGAATAATTTTCTACCGAGAAAAAGATAATTAAAACACATATTTCTTTTAAAGTCTGAAGCTCAAGGGCAACCAGTGCTCGTTACTCTGTGATTTTCTTTTCAGTCATTTCACCTTCACAAGGACTGAAGGGATAAAAGTAACAAAAAAATAAATAAAAAATCAGTTATTATGAATAGACGTCTGAAGAAAAAAAAAGAGTGTACGACTTAAGAATCTTTGTTTCATGGCATGCCAGTTCCATTTGTGTTTTCTATGAATAAGCATGTCAGGCCTTGAGAACTCTTTGAGCTGTGTTTTGCTGTTTGTATACTTGTACAATAAAGGACTGCAGCTGTGTGAAATTTGTCCATGAAGAAAACAAAGGATTCTAATATATCTTGTCTAAGTGTGATCGTTGGAGCCTGTGTTTGTTGCAGGAACTCTGAGCTGTTTCTCTTGGATTGAACACATCACTGAAACAAATCAAGGTTTTTGTATACAAAAAAAAAAAAATCCACCCTGTAATCAGCATATATCTGACTAAACATTGTTTCTTATGATATGCAAATGAACGATCTTAGTTTATGCAGCAGCAGATATTTAAGTGAGCTATACCCCAAGTTTATTTTAATCATTTTATGCTTCAATGGATTTGCCTTCAGATTGCACAGTGATACTGAGGGAGCTGAATGCGTGTGTGTGAATGTAACGTTGTTCTAAGTGCGTGTTGTGCTTCTTTGCATCAGTTTGTGTTGCGCTCTTGTTTAGGGAGTTTCCAATAAACGTGTGTATGCTTAAGACTACCTCTTGCTTTTTATGTCAGGTCTGTTGGCCGGTTAGTTTACACTTTGGTCCAGACTGAAAAATCTGGGAAATACTTCAATGGTTGCCTTTGTTTTCTGGGGTTTTTTTTGTTGTTGTTGTTGTTGTTTGTTTGTTTTTACAGATATCCCAAGGTGATTTATCTTAATAACTACATTTATTTATTTATGTAACAGCTGGATAGCTCAGTGACTAACACCACTGACTTTGACATGGGAGATTGGTGTTTCAAATCCAGTGAAGACCTTTAGGCAAGGTCCTTAGTGCCCCGTCTACCTACTTTGTAGTGTATCTACTCTTAAATGGATGTCACTTTGGATAAAAGCATCTGCTAAATGAAACTGTAGATTTAAACTGTTTCCATCCATCCATCCATCCATTATCTATACACCGCTTAATCCTCACTAGGGTCGCGGGGGGGGCTGGAGTCTATCCCAGCTGACTCAGGTGAAGGCAGGGGACACCCTAGACAGGTCGCCAGTCTGTCGCAGGGCTACATACAAAGACAAACAAGCACTCTCACATTCACACCTACGGGCAATTTAGAATAATCAATTAACCTCAGCATATTTTTGGACTGTGGGAGGAAGCCGGAGTACCCGGAGAAAACCCACGCATGCACAGGGAGAACATGCAAACTCCATGCAGAAAGATCCCGGGAAAGCCGGGACGCGAACCAGGGATCTTCTCGCTGCAAGGCGAAAGTGCTAACCACTACGCCACTGTGCAGCCCATTTAAACTGTTTATGATTATTTATTTTAAAATCATTTATAAAACATCCAAATTTTGTGTTTTCACATTTCAAGCCCATATCTTGATTTAGAAAATAAGGACAATTCATGCTACTATTTAGAAACCCAATTACACCATCTGTAGTATTCAGAAAGCATAATCCAGGATACTGTTGCATGTATACATCTTCCAAGTTTCTGACAACTATCTGTGTAGGTACAGCTTCAGCCAAGCAACAGAAACACAAACAAAGTGATATTTCCCACAACTGTCCAGTCTGTATACCACTATAGTCACCCTCAGTAGTGATGGAACCAGTGATGGTGCTGCTGCTCCCTCTCAGGTCACACGAACGGTTAAACTCTGTCACACAGTGAGGAAAAGGTCCCGCTCACATGGAATTTTTCTCTGCATTCAGAGTCACCAAACTTCATCTTTGCATATCTTGTAGCTCCCCTGTGCTCTGTGGTGACAGTGACAGCCTGACCCTGGTCAAAGCTGGGACGTGTTGAATACTTTCCTCTCATCTCACATTGTTCGCAATATGGTGGAGAAGCTACATCTGCAACACAATGTAGACATTTAATCCTGCTAATCCTGCTCTACGCCAAAAGAGTGCCTTCATTTCCAATAGGCACAGTCAAATGAAATTAAGGTTACGATAACACTTAAAAGAATGTCGAGTAATCTGTAACTTGAATGCTAGAATCTATCATGCATACTGCAATATGAATATCCAGAAGTCTCTATGCTACATGTAAACAACATGATCAAACCCGGGGTAAGTTTAATAACAGGGATAGCGATGTGCTTATAAACACACTACATGAAATATACTGACAGTGTGATGGATTGCCTTGAAGTTTATAACAGGCTTTCAACTAGTCATCTCTAGAAGATGAATTTAAATGACTTTGCAGAAGGCCTGACTTGTCACCTACTAGCTTTGGTTTATGATCAAATACACACTGACATCAAATTCTTGTGCAGCCTCTTTAGTGCTGCTTTTATGCTTAACATTCACAAGTCTCTATGCAGACATGTACATACACAGCAAAACTAGAATTTCTTACCTTTTCTGACATCTATTGGGACATATACTTGTTGGCTTTTTTTTGTCTGTTTGCTTGTTTTAACTCAACAACAATGCAGTAGATGCGTTTCCAGTTAATAGTTATTCATTGCAGTTATTTGGTATTAATAGAAAATGGAAGCAGGATCAAGAAATACTAATAAAAATATAAAGGAATAATTGCTGAGATTTTAGCTTAAAAAATAATAATTTGTGATTTTATTTGATAATTCAGAGCTTATTGCTCTGGTTATAAGCCAGTCTCAGCAGTTACACCAGCTTAAAATTCTACCACTATTTTAAAAAGGTCAGAAAGTTTTAACATTTTTGTTTCCTTTCTTTAGTCTCTTTTTGCTTTTTGTGCACGTAGAAGGTCTGCAAACCTCAAAAGTTCATGCCAAAGCAAGTTGTTCTCTCCCACAGAAAATGTTGTTTTTTACCTGTCTGCAGCTCCTCCTCAGTTTTTCATCTGTTACTTTTTGACATCACGATGCAACACATTCGCACAACGCCTGAGTAGCTCAAACAAAGAATGTGCAGCTTCTGTGCAGAATGTGCGGACCACTATTACTTCCTCACTAGAGCTGGTTTTGCTGGAAATATAGCCCTACACTCAACTTTTGTTGGCTCAGCTGACCAATCAGAGCAGACTGGGCTTTCCTTTATGGGGGGTCTTCGAGGAGAACAGGAGTTAAAACAAAGTGTTTACAGCAGAAGGTGAGAGGAGGTGATCCAGCAATGTACAGTATGAGTGAAATAATATGTTTTTTTGAACATTAAGGAATGTAAGCATAGTGTAGTAGATGACCAACATAAAATTATAAACCAGTAAGTGTACATAATATGGGCTCTTTAATTGGTTTTCTGCGACTGACTTATGCACTGGTGGTATGTACTGAATGTCAGTACTCTCTACACATTAATTTCCAAACTGTAAATAATTTGGTTTGAAAATACTTTTGTATTTGAATAGCTGAAAAAATTTAACACCTGAATGTTTTCATGCAGACTTTTAACCTTCGTGGCTTTGCTATTCATAAAAAATGTTTCCTCCTGAATAATAAAGACATCTCAGATCAATAGGCTCCCAGACATCTGCCCTCTTTTTGTGCACTGATGAGCTACTGCGATGTGTCTTTCTCAAAGCTTATTAAAGAGCGATGGCATTTGTAAAGAGCACAAGGCTTCAAGGTTGGTGAAAGTAAATGAAAGAACGAACCAAAAAATAAAGAGACGCTTTCAAATATACAATCAGCTGAAACTTTTAAGAGATGTGTGATGTCTGGTAACAACCCATCCAATCAAGCCTGAGAGTGCGGCAGCAGCAGTACTTGTATAACAAGTGGAGAAAGTTGCTCTGCTGAAACAGCCCTCTCCAACGTGAAAAATCCTGAAATCACTTCACACTTGAGACTACATTGCTTCTAATAGCTGATCCATTAAGTGATAACATTTACAAGCTGGAAGTATATGATCCTGTTTTGAGAGTTGTTTATGCGGAGCGAACAGTGAAGCGGTGGAATAGCGCAAAATTTTCCTGGGAGTTGATGTTCTAGGGACTGTAGATACTGCAGTTCTAAGGCCCATTGAGCATGCACACAACAGTACAGTAAAACACCCACACAGAAGCAATTACACAGAAAGCCACTGTTGTTCCTGAGCGATTCTTGCATTGAAACGCTGCAAGAAACCACATGCTGGGAGATTATGTGCGCCACTGAGATGGTACAGTTCTTATTCAGCATTGTGGAAGACTAACATTTGATACAGCACTAAACAGCTGCCTGTCAGTTACACAGTTGTTTGCCTCTGACATTCAAGAGTAGGTTTCCTATCAGTATATGAATGATTAGAGTACTCAGTCAAAGGCAAATGTGTCATCTCTCAAAACACCCAAATTGTTTTCCTGTCAAGGGCAACCCCCACTTCTGGATGAGCAGTGCTATTAAGGCAGTCAAATCAACCTGCATCAACAGTCAGCTAGCATCTAATATCACTTAACATTGGAATACCCTTCAAGACGCCACTGCACACAACACTCCATCACACTCATTGTTTTCAAAGAGTAGACTTCATGAACCTGTGGCTCCATTAGTTCACATCATGAAATAGGAATCAGGATATAGGGATCGTTAACATGGTAATTAGATACTGTAGATGCTGATAAGATACTGAGTGCTGGTGGAAATCAGAGCTGTTTTCTTCATTGGGAAAATTAATGAGACCATATCAGAAAAGAGCACACACCTTCTATTTTGTATAAATTTTTCATACAGATAACACTATCTAGATACAAACACTAATCAATAGCATGACATTATCATGCTGATAGTGTATGTCAGATTCACATATCTGCTGTCAAATACAGTTTCTGCAATCGGAGAACTGCATAAATCCAGAGCTGGTGAGGCCACTAAGTCATGCAAATTCAATACAGCCATTGCTATCTGGAAACTGCAGAACAGACTAGACAAGGTAGCTGCACTGTAAATGCAAACAATGTCCCTGTTTCATTTATTCTAGTCTTTCAATTTGACTTACACTGAGTTTTCCATATTTTTTGCCTTCATACTTGTTTAACACGTCCTTGGGATTGCTTCAAAGTAGCAAGTGCAAAGACTCATAGGAGGATTAATGTTTATGTTTTTAATTTGGTAGTGTTGTGATCGTTATTTCAGTTACGTTTAGACTTTGATTCCTGTGGATGTGTTTTCTAATGTTTGCGTGGCTGAGAATGCTTAAAAGGCTCCCTCTGGTAAAAGTGCAGCTTGTTACCTTGTTAATATGAACATATGGTGTGTTTGAATACACTAGAAGATAAATTATGAACAAAATAAGCAGTCAATGACATGGCTGACCGTTTCCACATTGAACCTGCACCGTACCGTTGAATCTGAAAAACACAGATTATTCAAACTTCTAGAGTTTTATAATTTAATAAACCTAAATAAAACCAATCCTGTCAACTGGCAGAGTGATGCAACAGTGCATGGTGGAATGACTCCAATATCACAACTTTCCATTGACTAGTGTAGAGTGGTTTTACAGTGTTTGAGCAGAGTTGAAGGTGAGCTGGTGTGTTGAGTTGCAGAAAGTAGGAAGAGGAGGGTGGAGAGAGGCAGAAGCTTTATAGATCTGCACATTCTGTCTTGTAGAGTTACACTATATTGCCAAAAGTATTCGCTCACTTGCCTTGACTCGCATATGAACGTAAGTGACATCCCATTCCTAATCCATAGGGTTCAATATGACGTCGGTCCACCCTTTGCAGCTATAACAGCTTCAACTCATCTGGGAAAGCTGTCCACAAGGTTTAGGAGTGTGTTTATGGGAATTTTTGACCATTCTTCCAGAAGCGCATTTGTGAGGTCACACACTGATGTTGGACCAGAAGGCCTGGCTCTCAGTCTCCGCTCTAATTCATCCCAAAGGTGTTCTGTCGGGTTGAGGTCAGGACTCTGTGCAGGCCAGTCAAGTTCATCCACACCAGACTCTGTCATCCATGTCTTTATGGACCTTACTTTGTGCACTGGTGCACAGTCATGTTGGAAGAGGAAGGGGCCAGCTCCAAACTGTTCCCACAAAGTTGGGAGCATGGAATTGTCCAAAATGTCTTGGTATGCTGAAGCATTCAGAGTTCCTTTCACTGGAACTAAGGGGCCAAGCCCAGCTCCTGAAAAACAACCCCACACCATAATCCCTCCTCCACCAAACTTTACACTTGGCACAATGCAGTCCGACAAGTATCATTCTCCTGGTAACCGCCAAACCCAGACTCATCCATCAGATTGCCAGATGGAGAAGCGTGATTCGTCACTCCAGAGAAGGCGTCTCCACTGCTCTAGAGTCCAGTGGTGGCGTGCTTTACACCACTGCATCCGACGCTTTGCATTGCACTTGGTGATGTATGGCTTGGATGCAGCTGCTCGGCCATGGAAACCCATTCCATGAAGCTCTCTGCTGAAGCACTGTTCTTGAGCTAATCTGAAGGCCACATGAAGTTTGAAGGTCTGTAGCGATTGACTGTGCAGAAAGTTGGTGACCTCTTTGCACTATGCGCCTCAGCATCTGCTGACCCCACTCCATCAGTTTATGTGGCACTTGGTGGCTGAGTTGCTGTCATTCCCACACACTTCCACTTTCTTATAATACAGCTGACAGTTGACTGTGGAATATTTAGGAGCGAGGAAATGTCATGACTGGATTTGTTGCACAGGTGGCATCCTATCACAGTTCCACACTGGAATTCACTGAGCTCCTGAGAGCGACCCATTCTTTCACAAATGTTTGTAAAAGCAGTCTGCATGCCTAGGTGTTTGATTTTATACACCTGTGGCCATGGAAGTGATTGGAACACCTGATTCTGATTATTTGGATGGGTGAGCGAATACTTTTGGCAATATAGTGTACATCTAAGTCATTTTAAGACACAAATGGATTATTTTCAGGGAGCAAATGTCAGAATACATAATTCTGATACACAGGGATGAGTTTCTAGGGCTTTAATTAATAACTGGAGAGGGCCTTTAAGGTTTAGCTGGCAAGACACAACCATGGCCGAGGTTCCTCTAACAATTAATCACTTGTGTTATTATTCAGAGTTGTTGTTCAAATGTTATTTCATGCAGAATTAATGTAGCGGTCCAGTGTTTGCAGTTCAGGAATTGCAACATAAAATGAGATCTCTTCTTCCTCATGTTTTGCGTTAATTCTGTGTAAAATACAGTGTACAAGAAACCCAAGTCTTCTGAAAGCAAAAAACTAACAAGGATTTGCAAAGCCACACTTTTTGAGCTGTTTTAATTTTAAGTCTTGTAAACTGAAGTATAATTAGGGGATTTATTTTTAGAATTTAGTAGATTTCTTTATGTTTTATAATTGCAACAGCTTGATTAAACTTGACTTGAAGAAAAAAGTATGGTCATTCTGAACAAATAATCATTTCAATCAACTTGATACAGTTAAGTTCATTAACTCACTTTTCCCAAGGTAATTGGTTTCCTTTTTTAAAAAATGTATTTAAAAGACTCTTTCATTTTACAAATGTAAAATAAGTGACTGCATAAGTCGAGGCTCCAATCTAGGTATCCAATTGGTGGTAGAAGCCACATAATTAGTCAAAATGACGATCATTTGCAGTGGATGTGCTCTAAGTGACTGTAGGATAACGACACCTGTATCTGGAGGGTCTAGTCACTGGTGAATCAGTAACTATCTGTCACTGCATCTCAGTAGTGAATCAATAACTACACAGTAGAGACAAAAGAGCTGCTTTAGACTTATCAGGTCATGTCTCTCTTTTAAGGCTGCTCATTTATATCTGCATGCCATGGTTCTTTCACATTTGTCCTACTGCATTGCTGCCTGGGGCCAAGCCACTGACTCAGCTACCAGACCTCTACTTTCATTTCACAAACAAGCTTTGAAAATTTTAGACCAGAAACCACAAAAATGGCATCACTGTAAAATCATTGAAAAATACAATTTGTTGACTTTTTCCAATTGTATAAAGTTCTCCTTCCTAAAAGTTGTTTTTAAGTGTTTAAATGGACTGGCCCCACAAGTGATGTCTCAGATCTTTAAAAAGACAGACAGCTCCAGGACAATGACAAGGAGCAGAACTGTCAAATTCCAAGACACAGAACAACGTTTGGCCAATCATCTCTGTCAGTGCAAAGTACACACCTATGGAATTCCTTACCATCAGAAATTAAATCCCAAACAGAATTGAAGAGGTTTAGTGTGAAAGTTAAATACTGGCTCAAGCAGCAGCAGAAGTGTGAACATTAATTTTTTACAAGTCATTGTCAACATAACAGTGCTTTACTAATGTTCAATGTTAAATGCAACTCAGTTTTCTTTTATCAATAATTGACAACTGCAACTGTTTATTTATTTATTGTATTATTCACTGTATTTGTGTCATTGCATTTTTTAAATTGTATTTAGTATATTTCATTGTATTTTAAACGCCTGACCAGGGACAAAGAATGCAAATTAGCTGAAGCTAGACGTCTTACATGCATCGCATTTTCCCTTTTCTGTGGCAATGTTGTGTATCATCCCTGTCAAATAAACATTAAAATAAAATAAAAAAGAACACTCCAAGAAACTCTGTGGAAAAGTTATTGAAAGGTGTAAGCCAAGGCATGGATACAAGAACACTTCTACAGTCTCAGTCTCTACATATGCCTTAGGGTGCAATTTAATCCATCATTACTCCCCCAAAGAACGGCGGAGTTATGTGACGATCGGCATGCGTTTGTCTGTGAATCTGTCTGTCTGTCTGTCTGTCTGTCTGTCTGTCTGTCCGTGTGAAATATTACTCAAAAACGGACTAACGGATTTGGATGACATTTTTAGGGAAGTTCAGAAATGACATAAGGACCAAGTGATTAGATTTTGGCAGTGATGCAGCTTATAGTCTGGATCCACGGCTTTGTTAAGGATTTCCCATTGAGAGATATAGCTGCCGGCACGGCATAGCTGTAATCATGGCATGAACACTGTGTCAGTTACCTACTGATGATCACATGATTGAGATCCTACTACAAAATAACTGTGATTTATCAGTTGGAAATCATACAAAGAAGAATTGATTAAACTGTGGGGTGTTTCTGAGTCCCATCAATTTCTGCCGAAAGCTACATATTTAGGTCACGGAATGTAGCAAACCCCAGCCAGACAATGCTGAAGCTACTGATGTTTCACAAAGCCTTTATTTACGTTCAGCCGTCAGCCTTATTTTGAACACAAATTCATCTTTCTGTCCTTCACTCCTTTCTTCAGGAAACAGCGTAAGAGCTTGTCCCCATCACAGCTAGGTGCTTAAAAGTTTCTACTATCCTTTGCTAGACAACAACAGAGTGGAACCATTTTCTTTCATCTTTACGGGAATTTTCAGACTTTTCGGCAGCGTCTTTGTCATGTCAAGAAATCGCTCCTTATATAAACACTTCCTGTGCCGCTGGAATGGTGACAAAATAAAAGCCAGTAACATTAAAAATACGGCTTCAAAATAAAAGCATGGAGGGAACGTTATTTTAACATTAGCAAAACAAAGGCTTGCCAAAAGTGATAAACTGCTCAACACATGCCTGTGCTCAGCACAAGGTCATTTTGTATTAAAGATGTCATCCATCGGAAATGATACGTCAACTGAGCAGCCTTGGCGGAGTACTGCGCTCTCTGAGTGCTTTTCTAGTTAAGAAATTGAATGAATTTGGCACATGCACAAGTCTTTCTAGAGCAGGCTGTTGTCAAAAAATTGAGTGATAAGAGAGATGCTAGTGAGGGAGGCCACCAATACACCTGTGACTCCTCTGAAGGAGTTACAAGCTTCAGCGGCAGAGATGGGAGACTCAACAACTGTTGCAAAGGTTCTTCCCAAATCAAAGCTTTATTGGAAAGAGGCAGACAGAAAGCCACTATTGAAAAAAGTTCTGAATAAATCTCGAATAGAGTTCACCTGAAGGCATATGGGAGATTCTGAAATGAACTAGAAGTAGGTTCTTGGTTTGATTAGACCAAAACTGAACTTTTTGGCCATTAGAGAGACTATGTTTGGTGAACACCAAACACTGCACATCATCACAAATACACCATCCCCTCTGTGAAGCATGGTGGGGGCAGCATCATGGCATGGGAATGCTTCCTGGCAGCAGATCCAGAAGGCTTGTAAAAATAAAGGGGAAAATGAATGTATGAAGTATAGGGATATTCTGGAGGACAACTGATGTAGTCTGCAAGAGAACTGCGACTTGAGAAAAGAACTGCTGTCCAGGACAATACCCAAAGTGTACAGCCAAGGCTACACAGAAAAGGGTTTAAAAACAACAAGATAAATGTTCTGGAGTGGCTGAGTCAGAATCAAGACCTTGATCCAATTGAGGCTTTGTGGCTGGACTTGAAAAGAGCTGTTCACCCGTGATCCTAGTAAAACCTGGTAGAGCTTGAGCAGTTTTGCAAAAAAGAATGAGGTGAAATTGCAGTGCCCAGAAGTGCAAGACTAACAGACATACTCACACAGGCTCAATGCCGCAATTGCAGCCAAAGGTGCATTACTCACTAAAAGGTGGAGAATCTTTATGCAGTCACTTATTTTACATTTTATTTTTTAAAATAACAAGTAGAGGTTTTCACTTTTGCATGATAGAATCTCTTTTTGGTAATTTTTTGTCAGAAAAGCAAAATTATCGTGACCATGATTCAACATTGAAAAGCAACAAAAGTGGAAAACTTCTAATGGGAAGCTATAAATTGATGCACTATACCATATGCTGTTGTCAAAATACAGTGCAAGCCTGAATGCGAGTCATATTTTATTCATGCAAATAATAAGCCTATGACACTGCACTTGTTGATAAAGACTCAAAAGTGTATACATGCCGTAGTTAATTAGTGAAAGACTAATTCAGAAGCCTTTTGACAACTGTTTTCACAGCCTGAATAGTGCTCCCCACGATGAGTAAACTCATATTAAAGCTCTTGATTTTTACAGTATTTTCCCAAGGCTGTCACAATGCTAATGGAACAACTCCAATTAGGAAATAGAGGAAATCTTGTTCACCCGCTGTCTGTCTGTGTGTGTTTATCTCTGCAATAGCTGAGCTATATTGAGTAAGTTTTATCTTCAAAATGCTTTAGTTGCAGCTTGACTGAGTCAACAGAGTCATGCTTTAAATATGATGTTTGGGATTAACCAAATTTGTCAAACAACTTTAAACACATTTGGAGTTAGAGAGGGGGAGTGAGGGCAGGATTTTGTTTAGTTTCCTTCCCCTCAAAGTTCCCCACAGTAAGTGATAGTTGTAAGTAAGTAAGTGATAGCCATTGTAACGAACTGTTAATAATGAATACTTTTCCCCACTTTATTTGATATATTTTGTTTGTCTGTTTGTTTTTTGAAAAACTGCAACAGAAATAGCCCTTGATTCTAAACTAAATGCCAGGCTGACTCATAATTAATACATCAGCTGAAAAATGCAACACTCGTGTTCCAGCATCATTTGTAGAGTTGTAACTGATTTTAAAGAAAGAAAGGAAAAAAGTCTTGCTGAGTTTCTAGTTGCTTCCCAGGAGTCAAAAGTCTTGTTATTCCCATGTTCAGGTTATTCAAAGCACAGTCTCTGTGGCTTTTGGCCAAAGGTTCTTATAGTCATGTCTGCTTCCATTTGCAGGCTTTATTCTGCAATATAAATAAATATTCTACATTCCAAAAAAGTGTACATATGTAAGCTAGCACATGCAATAACCCTCCAACTCTGCATGAATCACAACCGAAGTGGAAGCTGCAATTCATAATAGATCAATAGCAATGAGCAGACAGCTGTAGATGTACCTTTCATGCTCCTGTAAATTCCTCAGGGCACTGTGCTATATTGCAGAACTCAGTGATTTCTGTCTGCCTTATTAATACACAAACCACAATTCTGTCAAAGAGTAACATTCAGTAGAAACCCCCAGTGAAGGGTTAGGGGAATTGATGGCAAAGTGAGCGGCAGGCTCTCGTTTCTTAAATGCTAAGTAGCGATTGCACTCTTGTTTGGCTCACTTAGACAGAGAAATTGATCCACATCATTCAGAAATATGACACAGACAAACACTGGCAAAGGACAAACAGAATTATAGAAGCTTTTGCACAAGAGAAGGTTATGAGAAGGAATTTTAAAAACCTTTAACCTACAAAGGAATCTTTTTTTTATAGGTACTGAACTTTACATTTAAGTCCCTATGCAAAACTGAAAAGTGACTTTCTCTACTATATATACATGTGTACAAAATTGTTGGTACCCTTCCATTAAAGAAAGAAAAGCCCACAATGGTCACTGAAATAACTTGAAACTGATAAAAGTAATAATAAATAAAAATTTACTAAAAAGTAACTAATGAAAATCAGATGCTGCTTTTGAATTGTGGTTCTGTGGGTTTTTCTTTCTTTATTGGAAGGGTTCCAACAATTTAGTCCATGTGATCGATAACATCTGCTGTATGATTTAATTGTCATCTGAAAGATATTGATTCAATCAGGTAAGATGACCTTTTATGCCTCAAAGCTCATGGTTGGACTTTTTTTGCTATGTGTTGATGGCTTGTCAATGAGTTAGTTAAAAAAAATACATTCAAACATACATTGCCATCACTGCACATTATTAGCAGGAAATATCTGGCCTGGCATGACTGGAAAGCTGCTTTTGAAGTGGCTTTATGCTCCTTACTTGACTTTAAAGTCGAGTTGAGCTTTGAATCAAAGCTCAACTCCTACTTAAAATTGCAATAAATGCAAACTCTGCTTTCCCCTATAGACATTTGTTTTAGTTGCCTTTCTTACTCCAACTACTATCAAAAGAAATACATTTCATGCTATTACTTTCACATTGCCTCCTCCCTGACTTTTTTCACGCCTTCTGCATTCTGTTGTTGACTTTACTCCCACATATTTGCATCAGAAGGAACATAGATCTATTCTTATGTGTTAATGTGGGGGAAAAAACAATGAAACAACTTTCCATAAAAAATTAATAACTTCCTAAGGAAAGGGATGTTTTTTTTCTGACAGTAGGACAAGACCGATTGCAAGGCTTGTTTTGTCATCTGCTCTGATGAAATGTTTGAAAAAATACAACATAAACAAAGCTGTTGAAGTTCATAAGTTTAAATCTGAGCACCAGCAGTTTTGCACAAAGCTAGTATTCCCTGCTGCATCTGCAGGCTTAGGCTCACTCTGGAGGACCTTGTTACATCCTCCTCTCTGTTGCCACTTCTGCTGCATCATGGCTACTGTTGATGACTGAAGTATGGGTTAAGTCAAGTGACACCCAGAGAGAACAAACACACTCTGCACCGTCAGCAACCTGAACTTTTAGTGCTTGGATCTGCTAACCTTCCACAAAACTCCCTAAATCATCTCACAAACTGGTGGGCTTTGAAGTAAAGTGTACTAAATGCTACAGTGTGGTTAGTAAGCAGTGATAATTCATCTAACCTCGCTGAAAAATCTTCAAAAGGCAAAGGTTCCTCTATAATGATATCAGTGTGTAGAGGAATAAATAATTTAAAAGACTCAATAAATAAACCCTCTGTGCACCACTGCTGCAGTGAACCCACACAATCTGCTCCATGGATACCGCTCTCTACCACCACTGAGGCCTCTGGGAAATGTCCTGGAAGAGAGCTAAAGGATTACCCAAATTATCTGTTCTGCACCAGGTACAGCAGCCATAAAGGTGAGCTGCATTATGCGAACAGCTACTGACCTAGTTGCAAACACTTTCAAGTGGAGGAAGACCAGAAGAGTGGCTCAGCCTGTTGGGACTCCAAACACAAAGCTCTGCTGTGGCTGCTAAGACCTTCTGCTCACATACTGTACAGGGTTTGTTTTCATGTAGTTCATTAAAATTAAAACATGCACTTGCAATATGAAACCTCCAATATGCCAATCCATTTTTGACCGTTCTGGCGATGGATCTATAGGGAAAACACATTGAACTAAACAAAGCTGGCGCAGACATTATAGAACTTGGCAGCAGTTAATCAACTCGTGTTTTTCTTTAATACACAAGAGACAAAGAGAGAATTAAATGAAAAATAAGATTTTATGCAAGGTTAATTGACATTTAAAGGAGATGTGTGGTAGAAAAAACTGTGGATTCACTATTTTGCATTGAAAAATGGATGTTTAGTCAGTTTAGCCACTGACATCAGCATGCTTTGTACAATAGGCCAAACTGTTGGTTATACAATACATGACATGTATTGTTTACGTATATTACATTAGGTAATGCATATAATACAATTTATTATATATTTTCCTCGCAAACTTTTTTGTCCATTAAAAGTCAATACTCATCTCGGTATTTGTATGCCTTGATAGGCTGCATACAGCCAGAAGCCACAACACTAAAATAGCCGGACTATTACTGTGTAGGTCTCCCAGTTCCACCAAAACAGCTCTGATCTGTGGTCCTTTCATACTCTATGGATCTTGCTTGTTCTGTTCATTCTGTGGACGCTTGATGGGGCAGTGTTTTGGACAGTTTGGAGGTAGAGTTAACACTTTGGGCCCTTTGCTGTGTTCTTCAAGCTGGGATGAAGTTGGAAATTACAATTGGCTTCTCAAATCCAAATCAATTCTGAATTTGTCATCTTTGTAGTTGCTTCCAGTTTTGATCACCGCTATTAGTGCTTATAACTGTTGCTAAATATACTGAAGTGCAACTTTAATCTGAAAATCTTGTTATGCTACAGTGGTATGTGTCAAAGCACCACCCACACAAATGCCACGACACATAGTTTCGCAGCAGAACATTACATTGAAATAAGATGATCATTATTATTCACTTGACTCTGTTTTAATTGTGTGGCTGATCGGTGTATAAAGAACATTATTCTGGTGAAGGCCACATAACTGAAAATAATTTTATACTGCGAAAAAAAAGATCTCTCACAGTATTAATAACATCATGTTCATTTTTAGAACATAAAACCACCTACATGACAGCAGGTTTGTCGAATGCATATTAAAGAAATACATTTATTCTTTATTATGCGTTCGTCTTTATTTTATATGTGTGTGCGTGTGCGTGTGCGTGTGTGTGTGTGTGTGCATGTCTATATAATTCTGCTTTTCTTCTGTGGCAAATTTTATTGAAAATTTTGAAGTTACAGTAGATCATTACCTTTAAATCTCCACATTTTATTTTTTTCCCATTATTGTTTCTTACAGAATGTCAAAGAACATTTTGCAATGAGAATGATGTGCGAGATTTATAACTTTTACAAAAATGGATTTATTTCATGAGCCACATTTCTACGTCATATCTGCCACTCCACTGACAGCACAAACTTCTGATTTTCAAGGGAGAGAATGACAGCAGGTAGTTTCCATCTGCTGTTAACACATGGTTCTCACCTTCACAGGCTGGATGTCGTACAGAGTATTTTTGAGGTACTGAGCGATAACTTATTTTCAGAACAGATGTAAGATGAGTCATTTTCCTCGACATGATCTCTCCCATGATCTGTGTTGAGGGTAAAAGTTTAATCGATATCGTTGAAATATTGACTTATCTGGCACCTGCAGACCTGTGGGATGAAGGTGCCAAAGAGAAGAAGAGGGGTTTATCTCAGGCCCGCTACCCCTCATCTAATCACTATGATGGATGACAGTTGGCAGGATTCTGTTCTTTTTCTGAGGACTGTCTGAGGTATGAGTGTGTTTGCATGTGTGTGTGTGTGTGTGTGTGTGTGTGTGTGTGTGTGTGTGTGTGTGTGTGTGTGTGTGTGTGTGTGTGTGTGTGTGTGTGTGTGTGTGTCTGTGTGTGTGTTGTGATTTCAATCAGATTTTCATAATGATGAAATGTGGCAGGAGCCTGTGTAGCTGAAGTGAACACTGAAGAAAAGCCCAGAGTGGACAGCATAAATATTTCATGACAGCCAGGCAGGTAGAGCTGGCTGGTAATGCTGGAGTGGAATCCAGGAGTAAAAACACATGGAGGAAATGCAATCCTGCACACATGTAGAGATATTGTATGTTAAATTGAAATTCAAATCATTGTAGAAGGACAAGACACAAAAACTGGTTAGCAGATTTATCTTTTTAACATTCAGCACACCAGCTGAGTCAACATCTGCAGTCATCCATATTGGCGACATGCTCTGTGGGGAAATTGGAACAAAAATTGCCTCTTCAATATGAGCTCAAAATGAAAGAAAGGGATTTTCCATATGCCACAATTCTTTGTGCTTGCTTGGATTGATTTTACTGGGTATTAAAAGTCTTTAAACAACTGAAACATTAAAAGATGTATTGGCTTCTGTAATGCTGATGTTGTCATACTAGACAAACAAAAATCCCTTTCATTGTGTGCCAATGTTTTAGAGACAATTGATTTTTGAAAAAAATCCAAAAATCTGCACAAGAATCCACTCCTAACACTAATATATGGCTTCAGCAGCTGGGTTTATGCAAAACAATCAGGCATTTTCAAATATAAGTCTTTTCAATACAAAATTTCATCATTGTGTTCATGTCCTTTCACTGTCTGCTGCTTAGCGAAGAAACAAATTAAAGTGGGAATTATGTATTAAAGAGAAAATAACTTCAGGAGGTCCTCATATCAGCTTTAGTAAATCTAATAATTGCAGTTTTACATACAAAAAAAGAAGAAAACAGTTCTAGCAACACAAACTGATTTCGACGTGAAAAAAGTCAGCCTGTCCTTTAAAGTCAGTAACTGTCAGCACCAGTTTTGCACCAGCTCAAAACTCCTGCACTTAGCAGGTGTAAGCTCTTGTCATGCATCAACTTATATATTCATGGAACATTTGCAGTCCATGTGAGTTCTTTAAATATTAATCACTGACCAAAATAAATAAATTTTAAAAAAAATGCAAAGTAAAATTACAGATTCCTTGAAACATACAGGTGGCACACTGTAAGAGGCTGTGTGGCTAAATCCCTGAAATTCAATCTGTTCCAGCTGAATGAGTCGAGGAACATTAGAAACCACAGGATTACCTGTCAGCCTGCTTACAGACACTCTGGGGATACAGCTCACACATCTGGGTGCATGCTCACGCATATGCATATATTTGGGTGAGCCAGCACTCATGCGTATCTGCACGTCTTTCTGTCCGCCTGCCTGTTTGCCAGTGAGGAGGAGCGACCTAAAACAAGTGGCAAAATGAAGCCGTGAAGCATAACTAACTGTCACGAAGAGCACCGCCTGCCTCCTAAAAGCGGAGAAGCATCAATAATTCAACAGGTACTATAGCTCATTGTGTGTGACAAAGCTGCACGTCTGCTTATAGCTCTGCTTTACAACAGGCTGCCTCTGTCTCTTCCACCATCTCACTCAGCTTTCCAGTCACAATATCCAGTGCACAGATCTGACAAGATGCTATTTCCAACTACCGGTGGAGATCTTTTCCTGAATCATAACCTTAATCACACCTTGTGTGATGGATGCTGTCACTTCCTGTTGTTTGTAGCAGGTGACAGCATAGCATTAAGCATAACATAATGACCGAATGGTGGATTTTCACTGAATCCTACCAGTCACGTACAGTCATGGACGAAAGCATTGGCATCCCTGGAATTTTTCCAGAAAATACACCATTTCTCCCAGAAATTGTTGTAATTACAAATATTTTTGGTATACACGTTTATTTCCTTGATGTGCATTGGAAAAACAGAAAAAAGCCAAAGAAAATAGCCAAAATTGACATAATTTTACACAAAATTCAAAAAATGGGATGGACAAAATTGTTGGCACCCTTTTAAAACTGTGGATAAATCATTTTATTTCAAGCATGTGATGCTCGTTTAAACTCATCTGTGGCAAGTAACTGGTGCTGGCAATATAGAAATCACACCTGAAGCCAGTTAGAATGTATACAATTTGGCTCATCCTTTGTGTTGTGTTCCTATGTGTGTCACACCAAACATGGAGAAGAGAAAGAAGAGCCGAGAAGTGTCTGAGGACTTCAGAAGCAAAATTGTGGAAAAATATGAACAATCTCAAAGTTACAAGACCATCTCCAGAGATCTTGAAGTTCCTTTGTCCGCTCTGTGTAGTATAATCAAGAAGTTTCTACCCCATGGAACTGTGGCTAATCTCCCTGGACGGGGAAATTGATGAAAGAATGCAACGCACGATAGTTGGAATGGTGGATAAACATCCTCAGTCAACTTCCACACAAATTCAGGCTGTCCTGCAGACTCAGGGTGCAAAAGTGTCAGCTCGGACCATATGTCGTCATCTGAATGAGAAGAAGCGCTATGGCAGGAGACTGAGGAGAACCCCGCTGCTGACAGAGACATAAAAAAGCCAGACTGGAGTTCAGACTGGAGTTTGCAAAAATGTACCTGAGTAAGCCTCAGTCCTTCTGGGAGAGCATTTTGTGGACAGGTGAGACTAAGGTTGAGCTTTTTGGAAAAGCACGACATTGTACTGTTTACAGAAAATGGAATGAGGCCTACAAAGAAAAGAACACAGTACCTACAGTCAAACATGGCGGAGGTTCAAAGATGTTTTGGGGTTGTTTTGCTGCCACTAGGTGCCTTGACGGTGTGCAAAGAATCATGAAACCTGGAGACTATCAAAATATTTTAGGCCACAATGTAGGGCCTAGTGTCAGAAAGCTGGGTCTGCGTCAGAGGTCATGGGTGTTCCAGCAGGACAATGACCCGAAACATACCTCAAATAGCACCAAGAAATGGTTGGAGACAAAGCGCTGGAGAGTTCTGAAGTGGCCAGCAATAAGTCCGGATCTAAATCCCATTAAACACCTATGGAGAGATCTCAAAATTGCTGTTGCAAGAAGGCACCCTTCAGATCTGAGAGACCTGGAGCAATTTGCAAAAGAAGAGTGGCCCAAAATTCCATTTGAGAGGTGTAAGAAGCGTGTTGATGGTTATAGGAAGTGATTGGTTTCAGTTATTTCTTCCAAAGGGTGTGAAACCAAATATTGAGTTGAGGGTGCCAACCATTTTGTTTGGCCCATTTTTTGAATTTTGTTAAAATTTTGTCAGTTATGGCTTTTTTGTTCCGCTTTTTTGTGTTTTTCCAATACACATCAAGGAAATAAACACATGCATACCAAAAACATTTGTAATTGCAACAATTTCTGGAGGAAATGGTGTATTTTCTGGAAAAATTCCAGGGGTGCCAATACATCCATGACTGTATGAAGTTTTATAGGCCCTTTAAACTGCACTGCATGGGCTAAAGAAAAGAAATACAGTCAAGCTTTCTGTCTAATGAGGCTTAACAATATATTTTTCAATTTCTTGAAAACATCAACATTTTAACTTTCCTTTATTGGCCTTTCTCTCCGCTTGGTTCATTGTTGGTTCACTGAGTTTGTTATGAAAGCTGCTATTAACAACATCTTAAAAGAACAGTACGTTAAATTACTCTCATTCCTGTGTTAAATATAAAGCTACAGCCAACAGACTAGTAAAACACTAACCTGGCTCTGTTTGGAGACATTACATCTAATATTTTTTAATCCAAACAAACTCATTGTCAATTTTCCACTTGGAAATAGCATTGATGCCAACATCCATGACGTAAATAGAAACAGGACTGGGAATGCGACTAAGTGCTAAAATGCATGGAAGTGCTGGCGAAAGAAAGAAAATATCAATGTTAGCCAAAGCCCATTATAGCATATATCATAATATAGTGCTAAATTGAAGAAGCATAGATTGCGTAGATTTTCTCAGGCTATCTTCCTTATTTATTTTTATATGATCTCTTTACCTGTCCTTGCTGCTATATTGGCGAATGGTGGAACACTGAGCACTTTTTGTGTGTCACTCGACATGCCTGTCAGGTTCAACGTCTGTTTTGTAATAAAATGCCAAATGCAATCATTTTTCGGCAAAACAAATCTACCCACAGGTATAAAGAAAGTAACCTCCACCTTAACCTCCCACAGTCCAAAGAAATGGCTGCATTCTAAATCTCATACTTTATTTTGTTCTTTCTGTACATACAAAAGTTGCTCCTACAAAGTACATACTATTGCATGAAGCACGCATACCACTGGAGCATTCTACTTTCTCATAACATTGCGCCTTAAGCCTTGACTTTTACTCATATCCATCTGTAGTGCAAAACAGGATGTCATCTGGCAATCATGGCAGTTCAAGTTACCTGAGTGAGACATCACAATGTGTATGACATATCTTCTTCTATGCAGAGGACTGAGGGTCAGGATGACCAGAAAAGAACATTAATGTGGATTCTGCAAACTGCAAAACTAGATGTGCAAAACTGGTCTTTTTGGCTTATTGCATTTGACATACTATGAACTGACATTAAATCATTTTCTGACATACGATTAGTATGGTAGTGTGAGTGTTGGAGTGCACCACTGCACTGCAGGTTCTAAAGGGGCCAGAGTGAGAATGTAGGTGTGAAAAGTCGTGTCTGTGAGTTAGTCTTGTGATGGACTTGTGACCTGTTCAGGATCCACCATGTCTCTCGCTGAGAGTCAGCTGGGAAAAGCCCATGACCTGCAGAATAAAGCAGCTATACACTCCCCTCCAGAAGTATTGGAATAGTGAGGCAGATTTCTTTATTTTTGATGTAGACTGAAAACATTTGGGTTTGACATCAAATGATGAATAAGAGACAAGTGATTAACGTTTCAGCTTTCATTTCCAGGTATTTACATCTAGATCTGATACACAACCTACACAATAGCATTATATGTAACGGAACACCACATTTTTTGGTGATCAAAAGTATTGGAACAGATAGACTTAAAACAGTTTAAAGTGAATAAGACTTAATATTTAGTTGCAAATCCTTTGCTTGCAATAATTGTATCAAGCCTGTGACCCCTTGACATCACTGTATTTTTGCATTCTTCTTTTGTGATGCTTTTCCAGGCTTTCTCCACAGCCACTTTCAGTTATTTGTTTCGGAGGGTTACTCTTTTCAATCTCCTCTAGCAGGTCAAATGCAGCTCTACAGGGTTTAAGTCTAAAACCTTCCACTTCTTGCCCCTGATAAACTCCATTGTTGTTTTGGCAGTGGGTTGAGGGTCATTATCTTGCTGCACGATGAAGGATCTTCCAATCAGTTTGTCTGCATCTTTTGGCAGACAAAATGTTTCAGTACATTTCTGAGTTAATTTTGATGCTCATGTGTTCCATCATCAGTGAAGATTAATGAGCCCGTCCCAGAAGAAGCCATGCAAGCCCAAGCCATTACATTACCTCCACTGATTACCTCCACTTTCACAGATGAACCTGTATGTTTGGGATCATGAGCAGATCCTTTTTTTCTCTAAACTTTAGCCTTTCCATCACTTTGGTAAAGGTTCATCTTTGTCTCATCAGTCCATAAAACTTTGTCTCAGAATTTTTGAGGCTCATCTCTGTACTTTTTGGCAAATTCCAGCTGGGCCTTCCTGCTCTTCTTGCTAATGAGTGGTTTGCATCTTCTGGTGTAGCCTCTGTACTTTTTTTCATGAAGTCTTCTGTGAACAGCAGATTGTGATACCTTCACTGCTGCCCTCTGGAGGTTCTTGCTGATGTCACTAATAGTTGTTTTAATGTCTTTCTTTACAGCTCTCACACTGTTTCTGTCATCAACTGCTACTGTTTTCCTTGGTCTACCTGTTCGACATCTGTTACACCAGTGACATCTTTCTTCTTCAGGACATTCCAAATAGTTGTACTGGCTATGGCCAATGTTTGTGCAATGGCTCTGATTGATTTTCCATCTTCTCTCAACTTTACAATTGCTTTTTTTCCCCCACCCATAGACAGCTCTCTGGTTTACACCTCTAACTACAGATGCAGTCTGCACAGGCAAAACCCAAATCTGAAACTGAACGTAGCCATTGAGCGCTATTTATTGTTTGAATAATCAATGCAACGGGACACACTAGGGCAACAAAACACACCTGTCTGTCAAATGTTCCAATACTTCTGGTCACATGAAAAATGGGTGGGTTCAAACAAAAGGCGCTATCTTTTCAAGTCGTGAATCAGATCCAGATGTTAATACCTGGAAATAAAAGCTGAAATGTTGATCTCTTGTCTCATATTCATCGTTTGATGCCAAACCCAAATGTTTTCAGTCTTCATCAAAAATAAAGGAATTGGCCTCACTATTCCAATACTTTTGAAGGGGAGTGTAGCTAATGTATGGATGGAATAGTTATTACTCTTTATTCCATCTACACTGAAGGAGCCATTATAGCATTTTAACTAGCTCTCTAGCTGTGATGATTTTTGAAAGTGTAATACTAAAACATTTGAAAAATGCTAGATAATTAGTAAGAAGTAGCAGCAGCCCAGGGAGATGTACTGACTGTCATCTGGAAATGAGATAAAGTCTTGCAAATTGTAGCCATGGGAATTCTTCCAGTTATTACCTTCAGCCCCCCATGACGTGAAAGTGGCTTTAATATTTAATGGACAGGAGGTGAGTGAGCTTGACATATTATGAAGACGGGGAGCAGAGAGAGAACAGCTAGCTAGTCTTTTTCATCACAGTGAGGATATCAAGAAATCTCACGGTGACGTCTCCACCTCCCCCCTGCGCTTATGCTAAGCTAACAATTGCCTGGCTGTAACTTTACATTGGCTGGGCAGACGTGGGAGTGGTAACACAGAAAGTAAATACAGATCTTTCCCAAACTGTCCAGTATTTTTTATAGGTGTAGACAGTCACATGTGGAATTAGTAACTGCAGTGAAATGCATTGTGTTATGGTCCTGAACACCTACTTTTACACCTGTCACATGCAGGTTGATACAGTGTGAGTAAAGATGAGATAATGATATAGCCTCCATGCTGGACTTGATTAGGAAGCAGGTGACAACCTGAAGATGAAAAGCTATTTTCTCCAAGACTTTACACCTGCTAAAAAGTATTCTCAAGCATCCAGACACAATTAGTCATGCTCTTTCTCTTGCCACATTGCTTTGAAAGGTAAAATTTCTGTCTAAAGCTTCTAAACTCCCACAGCAAGTGAGACGGCAGAAATAAATACATCTCCCAGCGAAGAACTGATTGTGCAGCAATGAGTCTCATCAAATTATGGTGATTGTTGCAACTTCTTACACCAAAGTCACTGAGTTTTATGCTCACTAACACACGTTGAACTCATTCAGCATTCATGCATTCTCAAGTAACTGTCACTATTCCTTTCTTGTGGATTCCTTCGAGAATAAGACCTGATGGGGAATACAATCAGAGATTCAGTCAATCTAGGAAACAACTAAGCTGTGAGGTTAAAAAAAAAAAAAAAAAAATCTATTGGAGAACGCATTGAATGGTCCTCATTCTGGAAGCATGTCTCGAATAAGCCTAAAACGAGATTTCTTTTGATTTGTGCCGTATTTTAATAAACTCACTACAAAGCCTCATCTTGCCTGAGGCACAAAAATTGTCTCAAATATCACCCCTGCAAGAAAAACTACGTTGTTTCAGCCTGGCAGCTCCACTGCCCCGAGGCTCCCCGAAGCGCTTTATCTCTCAGGAAACATATATCAGACTTCACAAGTTAAGGTAAACATCACAATGACAAACACACCTATACAATTCACAAGGGATTTTAATGATAAATTATAGATAAAGTCTGTTGATTTTTTTAGTTGATGTTACTGGAAATATTCCAAAAAATGTACCAATAGAGAAAAAGAAAAATGTCATCCAAGAAAGATAGTTAAAGACCAACAACAGAAGCTCCACATCAGCTGTAAACAGCGTTGAGCAAAGGAGACAGGATAAACATTTAAGCTGTCTCACTTCTTTTCTTATTTATTCATTCCATCTACTTAATTGGCTTTCAGTCTGTTTGCTTGGTTCCACTTGAGGAATCATATGAATTTCAGTCTTTTTTCTATGAAGAGCCTTTGAAGGTGGGTTTGTCAAAGAATTTTCTTGCATTAAGGAGGTCATAGTTTCTTGTGATGTTTGTGTATCAGTGGAATACCTTTTGTCAAGAATATTTTGGGACATTTTAACAGCAGATATTGTAATTTTCAGTGATTTTTTTAACCATCTGACAACTGATGTTTTGTAGCAATAACTTTAACAAACTACCTCAAAATGTTTGCCTCTGTTTAATTTCTGTGAATTCTGTGAATCGACTACAATAAGTACGAAGCAGCTACTTATGAAATTCACAGAATAAATCCCCCTTTTCAACACCAAAAAAAAAATCTCCTCCGCATTATTCATGTGGAGGAATTGTATCAGGTTTGTTTTTGTCGGGCCCCTTTCACAAAAAAAATGATATTCATGAAATCTCTAATTGCTTCACTTAGTTAATTTTATGCACACAGACACACACAGACTTACAAGCAGTTGGCCGGCCCTCTGAAGTGGAGATGATGTGTGAATCTGGGGCATGCACTGACTGATGTTCAGCGCTGATGGGCTGCCACTCCACCAAACCCTAGAGGAGCCCCTGCCGAGGAGAGGGGCTGCAGCTGGCCTAGATTACATTCGCCATCGACAGTGACAGCACCCTGGCTTCAGCAGAATGAAGAACACATTGGACACTTGGAGGATGCAGATACTGCTTTTGTCTTCTCCTCTGTGAAATACTTTGTGAGGAACGACAGTGAAGCTACTATCTGGGAAGACATAGAGAAGGATGACTAAGATGAAACTTTTAAAAGATTGTAATCTGTAATTTGCACCACATTGGTCCTTACTAACAATAAACTCAGGTATTTGCTCTGTGTTGACTGAGTGGTCGGCAAACATTATTTGTTGTATTCAAACTCTACCTGCTCAGTGTATTTGCAGACTGATCTGAGCCAATTTGATCCCAAAATTGATTCAGCATCTGACAAAAACTCATGCGGTGTGTGGGGATCACAGATTTATGCCAAGAATGGATAGAAGCCAATGGGAGATGGGTTCATAGTGAGTTGAGTGTGGCTGTGTGTCTCAGTTTTTTGTTAGATTTCAGACATGTGCTGTGCTGGGGATTAGAGAACGTGAATGTCTCGGAAGAGCCCGGCAGCATTTTCTTAGTTAGGTCATAATAAGTCATTTTATGATGCTTATGCATTTAGTTGCAACAGATGTACGTCTGACAGACAATTTCATGGGAGGCTGTTGTGACTGATGTGGTTCTTTGTTAAACCCACTTAGAATACTGAGTGTCCTGTCATCTGTTCCAGCAGTCATGGTGGGGTGCTGCATTTGGGAGAGCTACTCTTGTCCTACATCTGCAGTTCTTTTGTACCACATGTACGCCTATCGCTCTATTAAAGCAATACACTGGCCAGCACAACTGGATTAATCTGTTGTAAAGCTCTTCTTTTCTCTCAGCAACAATAACCAGAAAGCACTAACCTGGAAGATTAAAAAACAGACAACCACTGGGTGAAGGAAATGTGGATACCAAAGTTTAAATTGAAACCCAGGCATGATAAGTAAAATAGAGAGAAAGCAAATTTTTTAAATAAAGTTGGCAAGTAAGGTTAGAAAGTTAGAAAACAATTTTGCACATCCAATGGACTGAGTTGACCTTCGCTGTGTCCCAGAGGAATGAAGCATATTGCTTGTTGATTTACAAAGTTAGAGGATTCCATCTGGTGCGATCACACAATAGGTCAAAATTAAATGAAAATATAAAATTATCAAGCCCTGCCTCCCACACAGCAGGTCAATTGGCATGAAATCGGAAAGCTTGTATAGAAGCTATATTTGCTCAAAAGATGTGCCTGAGGGTCCAGCAGTACACGAGACTGGATTACTTTTCATTTTTTCTCTATACTTTATAAACATCTGGTACTCAGAACATTGAGTAAACTATTAGTGTTTCTGATTAATTGGGCATTAATTGTGGGGACAGCATGTCTAGTTGTTGCCTTGGTTACTACTGTATCAGCAGTAATGAAATGCGTTTCTACTTCATCAGCTTCCCCGTCCTTGCTCTGCTATAATGGTTATTGCCTACAAAAGTGTTGAGGGTAGAAAACATTTCCACGGTTCTTAACCTTTGAGAAGGTTACTGTAGAGTATTTGGTTAGCTGCTCTGAATGAATACTTCTTAATTTACATGTCTCTGCCCACTTCCTAACAGAGAGGGTTTTGTTCGTTGTTTGCGGAGCAAAACGAAGGATGCTCACAGGAAGAGACAGGTTTGTTTATCCAGTCATTTCCATTTAGGCTTGCATGCCTCTCATCCATCTGAGGGTCTTTGTGAGTAGCGAATGAAAGATGATGCCTGCAGGCTGGTCGATGGGGTGCTGGCTGCTCAGAGCACCTATATGTTCATTATCATATAAAGCAGAAGAAGCGCTGGATCCCAGGCCCAGGGTTTTTATTGCTTATGAAGCTTCATTAAATATGCATGAATCATAACAGTGATTTACAGATGATTTCCTGTCCCTGAATCTCTAATGCTTCTTACTATGTCATCTGGCAAGTGAAACACCTCCTCTGCTAATCGGCATGAAAAATGTGTTACTTTTTTCAGCAGCTTGTAGCCTCGCTCTTCTTCCCTGTACTGTCTCACTCAAAGATGCACAGTTGAAGCTACCTGTTTAAGAAGACATTTTGGTGTCAAATTAAGGTAACAGTAGCAAACAATGGAAAGAAGTCATGCAGTGAAAAGACTTTGGGATGAGAGGAGACTGTTTTATTAATGCATGTTCTTCAAACATGTCTCTGTGACTTGCTAAATCATGTCAAGGTGAGCAAAAATGAGTCCTAAATTTGTTAAATTTAACTCTCCCGGAACCTGCCCAGGTTCACAGCTTAACTCAGCACAGGCTCCTCAGCAATATTTCTGAATTCATACTCATCAGTGAGTATTGCTAATCTTCTTATTCCACTGCCAGTTGGATTACCTGACTGCTGATATGTTGAATAAACCTCTGTGTGTTTTCCCTCTCCTCCCTCCCTCCCTCAAGCTCTCTCATCCTGTGAGTGTGTCTGGGCAGAAGATGCAGTCAGTAATCATTTAGTTGCAGCTGGTAGCACAGCAAAATCGCACCATATCCAGGAATTCCATCTTACACCGGCCATGAATTTTATCTGTAGACATCCACAAACACGTTCTGCTCCTTCTCTTTGTTTGCTTAACTATTGAGTGAAAAATTCTAGCAAAAACTGATGTGCAACAATTCCATGCCATTGCTGCAGCAAGGCTGGATAATCTCCTACATCTCACAGCGCTTACTTCCTCTTTAAATTTACTGATCATGCACAATTTGGAATAGGTTTAAACCTAGTAGTGGTAATCATCGGAAAACCTTCTCGAGTGCTATGAATGGCCTCTCACAGCTGCAGGGTCTGTCTCTGTGTGTGCTTGGTGAGGAGCAGTTGCCAGAAGCTGACTAGAGGACACCAGACTTGGAGTGCCTCGTATATACCACTGTGAGATTCTGGCAAGGACACATGAAGCCCATTATCAGTGGCCTCTGTCACTGACCCTGGAATGTGTTTCTCAATGCCTTTCTCTCATTTTTTGGCTCTTCTGTCTTTCATACATACTCAAAAATGCACACGGATCCTCTAAAACACATGCACAAAAACATGCTGCCCTTGCTCTTTCATCTCCCTCAGCATCTTCTATCAAGCCCTAAAACCGGAGAGATTTGGCATTCAACCCAGCAACAGTGAAAGGAAATGTATTTTGTTCATTTACTCTGTTCTGCTCAAGTTGACACAATGGCTAAATTGCTGCTCATTAGAGGAGATGTGGCCACACGGTGTCCCAGGTCCATCCTGTGTCCCTATGGAAAACAACTCTGCTATTAAGAGGAAAGGCATTAAGAGTGGCCATTAGTGAGCGTACAGTGGAGACGCATAAAAAGCACCACATATTCTGGCAGCGAGGCAAAGAGTTTCAGTGTTGCATTATTCTCTCTAGTGTCTGAATAACGAAATTTGTTTTCCACTGAGGGTCTCCAGCTGTATCTCAAAAAGTTGGAGTGTTGCTATTCAAAATTAGGGACTTCATCAGACAAACAAGGGAGACAGAAAAATATGACTGATTTTTCCAGCAATTAGAACAACACTTCAAGAGGAAATGTCATTAAATCTGAGGTGCTTTTCTCAGTGGATGCTTGAGCTGACAATTTGTAAGTTGTTATACACCCTCTGACACCGACAAATTGGAGCATTGCTGTGTAAGGATGTGCAAAAATGACAGATTTATCATCTAACACTGACTAATGAACAAAACCAAGAGTCTATGTGCATATTACTGGAACTGTCCGACTGTGTTACGAGTTAAATGATATATGTTTTTGAAATCATTTTTCATTATGTTCACCCTTTTGTAGCATATTAACATGCTAATATTTGTTAATTTGCAATATGCACTTAGCAGAGTTTGAGCTGATAGAAACTGCATTATTTGCAGTTATTTAGTCATAAATAAAACTTCTAAACAACTTGAAATTATAGTGGCATCTGATGAAAAGTCAAAGAACACCAAAGTAATGACAGTTCATCCTGAGGGGAGTTAAAATAGCAAACTCCCTGACAGTACTTGTCGAGACATTTCATGCAGAAACAAAAAATCCAGCCTCATGGTACAGCTATGTGCAATAACCTTTTCATACTGAGCATTTTACTTGCATCAGACACTTTAAAGCAGACGTTGTACCACTTTTACACTTAAAAAAAAAAAAAAAAAAAAAATATATATATATATATATATATATATATATATATATACATACAGCTGTTCGTTGTTTATTATGTTGTCTTTGTTTTTTTTGTTTCGTTGCAGAAATGCAATGACAATAAATATCCTTCTTGAATCTCTGGAGGACGTCAGAAGGTCCCAAAAGTGAGCAGGATCTATCCTCTGGGAACTATGAGTGTCGGTACAAATTTGTTTACCAACCTGTCCTAAAGGTGTTAAGCTATTTCACAGGCTAGGTTCAAAAGCTGACGTGCTGGTGGTGCCAGAGAAAAGTGGATCCCAAAATCATTATCATTCAACCTTCGGACATCATTTGTAGAAACGGTGAAGTCGAGGGATCAGGAAAGTCAGCAGAATACATCTTCTGAACACTATGAATATCTGTACAATATTTCCCCAGAGCCTGAATACTAGCATAGCTAAAAGCACAAAATAGGGGTTGGTTGTAGTCTTTTTATCATTGGTAGTGAGGGGAGATCCGTGTCTCGTCTGAACTTTAACAACTCCTCCCCCTCTCTGAGCAGCTAAAAGGTCAGTGCTGCTTCTCCCATCATCAGCAGTTAAATGCTCACCTCAGCTGGGGCCACTGTGGAACCACGCTGCTGAGAACTGTTTTCCTGCTGCAACCTGCTTCCCACTAAGTTCCTAAGTTCACTTTAATAAGCACTCTGCTGAGATGAAAACATACATTTGCTGATGTATACAGTACGCCTACAGGCAGCAATGGAGAAAATGTTTACTTTCCCTCAACTTTAAAAGTTGTAATCGGTCCTGGTGAGCATTTAAAAAGCACTGCTTTGTACCTCACCATGACAGCTATTTCAAATTGCAAACTTTCTTGAATGACAGAAGTTAGAAATGCAATACATTTTTCATTTAAAATGCCGTTTTACTTTATTTTTGGGTGTTGCAATGGATACTAACATCAGCACTTAGAGAGAAAAATAAAGCCTGTTTATGTTAATTTCTAATGACAGCCTGTCTTGATGTGTTTTCATACAGCTGTCATTTTTGGAAAAGGTCTGCATCTTTAATTTTGAACAGTGTTGGGGAAAGTTACTCAACGAGTTTATGACCTAAAGTAGCAGTTACTCTAGTATAAATGAAATTTCACTACACGAACGTGATGTTCTGAGAAATGCAGTAATTCACTATACATATGGGAACATTAGCTTTATTTCAGACCACACGGAAAGCTCTGCTGTGCTTGTTACTTCAGTGCAAATGCTTCAAATGCTTAAGAAATGCCACTAGTGTGGTGGCTACTGCACTACTTAATCGATAAGAGCTTTGATTCTGAAGAGCTATTTATCCAACAATGATTTTGTCTATATCACACACATACATAGAGGATGCACATATTTCACATTCATGTGCTCCTTGGTCAGTCCTATTTCTCGAGTTATTCTTACAACTTTGGTGTCTTCATGTGCGTTTGCGTCAGAATATGGAAATAGTGTGGATGCTACTTAGAAGATGTGGAATGTTTTATAGCTCAGAGTGTGTAAACAAAAATCTGATAGGTGACAGCAGTAAAAAAAATTGCTTTACCTGACTTGTAGGCAGGGTTACTGTAATAAATAATGAATATATTTAATAATTTTCAAAATACTTTAGGTCAATCTATGGTAACGGCTACAACTACCATATTACAAATTAAGAAAATAAAAGATATGTAACACATTATTTTTTGGACCATTAAGCAAAAGCTTCTTTCCATCATCCAAACACCGTCTGCCATGCTTTTGTGAATATAAACAACAAAATTTTCGCTGACAGACTGACTTGAGAGGGCGTTCATGTGAATTTTTCCAGTCGGGAACTATTTCCAATTATTCCAACAAAGGCACTAAAAAAAATCTAATCAAATTGACTACATTAAATAGAAGGACTCACATTTTTTGAAGCACCTTTATCCACAATAAAAATAGAATAATTGTAATATTTTTTCCACTGTTGATTTCTGACAGATAGTGGTGACCTCTTCAGTTGCACGCAAGAGCAAATTTAAATGTGCTTCGGCAACAATGTACAGCAAACTTTATAGAAAGTCCATTAGCAGGGACACAGCTGAGTTGGGTGTCATGTTTTATTCAACACTCCAGAAAAGAAAAGACCTTGGAATAAAAACCTTTTGGTGGGAGAGACAGAGAAGGGAGGGGGAAGAGTCAGCAAAAATCTTCCTCTTTTTGACAGCACAGAGTTCAAGTGGAAGGTGCTCAAATTGTACTCCCTTGTTGTCCAGTTTGCTCCTCTCAACATAGACAACGTGGGTTAAATTGGCAGTCCATTCCTTCTGTAAACCAAATGATTATTTGCCTCATTGTTTTTCACAGCATGTTTGAAATCTACTACTGATCTTCATTGACACAAGTCTATTAAATAGTGTATGTACAGTACAATCCACAGATTTACTGCACATGGGTAATCTTCACATAAATGGCACAATTAAGAGCCGCCCACTTAATCATAAGTCATCAAGCTGAAAGTCTGACAGGTGATGAATAGCTACAAGGCACAAATTGCCTCCTGAGTGACTGTAACTGTCATAAGCTGCAATCAAACTGTTTGCCGGACAAATAAAAACCATCACCCGTTCAGAGACACAAACCTGTTTCCATTACATCTGCTGAAAAATCAGCTTTGTATATCAACAGTATAGAATTCAGTCCTTCTAAAGGCTCTAAAGGTAATGTTTTGTACTACCACCAGCTATTTTTTCCGTCTACCTTTTGAAACTGTCTTGAGGTTTAAAGGCAGAAGTTGGAGTTTAAACCAAGATCTGCTTCACTACTAAGCTCCTCGCTCTTTCATTGCTCCCTGTCTGTGTGGGTCAGGTCTCGGTTCTGTGCCTGGTGGGGACGTGATCAAACTTTGCCTTTGTCTTTTCCACTCTGTTGCACTTTATCTCACTAACCTCCACTCTCCTGCCACGCTGGTGTCTCTCCCCTTCTCCTCCCTCCCCATCACTGCCTCGGGATCACTGCAGTGGAACCTGCTCTCATCTCAGCAGTGAGGATGATTGATTGCCCATCAGCACCCTGACTCATCTACACTTACCATCACTGCCGTGCTGCCACTGCTCGTTTTCAGGCATTGGTCAGAGCAGGTCACCAGAGCCAAAAAACAAGGGCATGGCAAAATTTGATTTCATCACAGATTTATAAAAATCCTCTAATCTCAGTCGTTACTCAAACCAATTTCAACTCTTGGCTCCCCAAACAGTTGGATGACCTTCCAAGTGCACTTAGAAAGATCAAAGTCAGTTCTGATCTACTGTAATAGGCAGTTAAGTCATCTTTTAGTCATGACGGCATTCATGGCTGGATTATCCTGTTAGAGAATCAATGGGCCAAAATTTACAGTTGAGCCACTATTGTAGTAATGAAATGCCACTGTTGAGGAATACATGATACAGGGGCCCTCAAAAAGACAGAACAATCCCTTTTATTCATATCGTAATTGAACAGGCGTTGTGCTCATTGTATCTGCTTCTATTGATGGTTTTGTCCAGTAAATAATCCAGATAGCTGCATCATATTTGTTTGTGCTGGTACAATTTCAACTCTGTACTCTTAAAAAATGACTCTCTTTATTTGAATGTTATGTTTCTTTTCATAGCTCCTACTGTGTCATGATAACTTGAAACAATTTTATAACAAAGACTTGAAAGATACCGTGTTCATGCTCTAAACTCATTTTTCAGGAGATTCCATTGATCAGCATAGCCACAAAAGAGAGTGATAATGGAAACAACAAAGAAGATGAATAGAAACAGTAGAGGAGTCGAAGAAGACGATGGACATCTGTGTGACAGGTGGTGGAAGATGAATGACTTCAGTCAGCAACTACAGTATGTCCTTGAACCTGGAATTGTTTTTGCACTAGACAGACATGGAAGGGAGGCTTCAGCGCTAGTATGAAAGGTGTCTCATTAAAAATGTTTGTGCTGGAGGGAGGGATCCTATTTTTTGTGTGTGAGTCAGGGAAGAGGCTATTTCGGAGCTGAATGAGTGAAATATTGTTGCAGGATCAAGGCATTATGCTGGGATAGTATACCACATATGTAGGCAGAGGCAGGAGATTTGACATTAATCTTGGATGGTTTATTGTGAAGCTTTACTATTAATTCAGAGATTTAAAGGGTAGTAAGAGGGTAAAATGGAGACTGAAGAGAGTGTGACTGATGTTTTTGTAAATCCCCAGATTATGTTAGATGACAATGTTTTCTCTTTACTTTATGTCAAGTCCCAATGTTTTTCCCTCTTTCAACAATACAAGAACATACTACTACTACAGTACTGTAAGGAATAATGAAAAATCCTTGGTATGGCAAATAAACTACTTAAATATACTTATCACTGAGCGACAAAAAACTCTGCTAATGTAAGGGAAACATTATGGTTTCAGTTAAGGGCTGTGTCCACCAAAGGCTAGCATATATTTCAATTGTTTGCAGTGAGACTGTCATGCATTTACGATTTGTTAGGTCAGCAGTGCGACGAGGTGCTAAAGGTATATTCTGTCTGGAGCACTGCATGTTTGCTGCTTTTGTTTTTCTGGAGCTGGAAAATGTTCAACTTTGGATGAAACAAAATTTTACCATCTATGGGGAAGGACTCGTTTTTGGAGCTAGCCTCAAGTGGCCATTCAAGTAGGGTTGCCAAGAAAGATGAGAACAGAGAGAACCCAACCAGCATGTCACAGTTTATCATCCCCCAATCTTCTCCTGAAGTCAGTACAGTAAGGGACATCAGTATATAGTTGTGAATTTACCAGAGGATGCTTGTAATCATGCTGATGTGGTCATAGACTCTACAGTATTTTAGTGACTCAATAAATGCTTTAGTTGCTTAGTATTTTTTTAATGCTTTTTAGTTTTTAATAAACATTTATGTAATAGCCTATATGTAATCAATAAATGGCCATTGCTTATCTAAAGAAAAACTCACTCAGAACTCTGATATGTTAACAGTACTAAATAAATCAACAAATACATGCATACACACATAAGTTAATACATTAACTGTGTTAAGATAAGATTTAAATTTAGATGAAAAAAATGTCTGTAGAGAATTTCTTTGACCAGTATTTTGCATTCAGTTTATGTTTTTGCAGAATCCAGTATTGCACACTGGTTGCTCATTACATTTTATTTCATTGGTATGGTTTCACTGTTTAAAATGATGCCACTTCTGTTCAGACAGAACCTGTGATCATAAAACAATACAAAACTCTTAGTTTCGTGTTAATAAAGCACTTAAAGCTTGAAGTATGGCTAAATGCTTTTTTCAAAATTAAATATACCACTCCTTGGGCGGTAGTGGCCCCGGGTTCAGTAAAGTTGGAAAGATATTCACAGATTCAGACTTCTGACATCAGTAACTCATTAGATATAGGTTGTCAAAACATAAACGATGCCTCTTTCCCATCGTTGTACAGTAGACAATGTGCTACAAGCCCAGTTTTATCAACAGTGGCTGTCATTCAAGCTGCACAAATAACACTGATGTCTATATGCAGCCGGCTGTGTGACGAATGCACAGGAACTGTCTGCAAAACTGCTGCAACAGCGAAGTGAGACACAAATATTCAATAACTTCAATCATATACTCTGTAGTGTCACCAAAATCACTGCAGCCTTCAGCTGGTTCCTGTTGACACCAATGTTATTCCTGCAACTTGAAAGACAGCTGCTGTTGATCAAACTGGGCTTGTAGCACATTGTCTACCTTATATTGATGGAAAAGAGGCATCGTTTATGTTTTCACAACATATATCTAATGAGTTATTGATCCTGGAAGTCTGAATCTGTGAATATCTTTCCAACTTTAACTGTGGCCCCGAGGAGCCATGGTGGGTGTCCTTTATTTTCATTTCTGAAAGGTGGCAACACTACATTCAAGGAACTGCAGTTCTTGTTAGTTCCACATTGGCAACCTTTTGGTTGATACTTGGTTGTTTTGAAGGATACTGGGCCAGTGAGATAGTTAATGTGGATGTGGTTTTCCTGCTATAGATGTTGGCATGTGACAGTGTCCTTTCAAGAAGATCAATAATGCAAGTAATTTCAGCAAATGTCTTAAAATAACCAAGCTATCTAATGGTCATTGTATTAAACATATGGAATTAAAACATTAGGGATGTCCAGATAAAATTTTCTATCTCTGATTAGCTAGATTAGCTTAGATTAGCTGTGGTTGCTCCAACGGGTGGAACCTCTTACTGTTCCTTACAGTAGGGACCAGAAAAGGGCACTTCTGTGTTGGCAAGCAGAGGGTATTATGAGGCCTTAGCTAGTAGATGGGCTTTATGACAAAGTCTTCTGTGATGCTTAGGGACCTTCGAGCAGAGTTCACTGCTGGCTAAAGGATTGGTTAGGATGGTATTGATATATTCCAGTGGGAAATGTAACAGATCTTCTCTTGTAGTCAATAGCATGTGTCCAGTCATTAAAATTGCATTATTGGTACTGAATTAATGATCACTGTGCTTGATTTGTGTTATCAATAAATCAAAATTTAAAATTAAGGTGATCTTTTTAACCAAGTGTTTGTTCAACCCAAACCACTGTATTCCATTATCCAAGCTGTTGCTTGGACTAAATCTGATCAAACCCTGTTCATAGCATTGTCACAAAAGACATACTTTGTTTTCAATAATGATTTGCAAATGTTGTACAGAGCAACAGCCAAATTATGTTGTCCCATATATAGGAGCATCTGATTACAAAGCATTTCACATTTTTAGGCTAATTTCAAAGATTTGTTGTGCAGTTTGTTTTTCCATCCATCCATCCATTATCTATACACCGCTTAATTCCTCACTAGGGTCGCCGGGGGTGCTGGAGCCTATCCCAGCTGACTCAGGTGAAGGCAGGGGACACCCTAGACAGGTCGCCAGTCTGTCGCAGGGCTACATACAAAGACAAACAAGCACTCTCACATTCACACCTATGGGCAATTTAGAATGATCAATTAACCTCAGCATATTTTTGGACTGTGGGAGGAAGCCGGAGTACCCGGAGAAAACCCACGCATGCACAGGGAGAACATGCAAACTCCATGCAGAAAGATCCCGGGAAAGCCGGGACGCGAACCAGGGACCTTCTTGCTGCAAGGCGAAAGTGCTAACCACTACGCCACTGTGCAGCCCCAGTTTGTTTTTGACATGTGCTAATTTGGGCTTAATGGACAGATGATGTTCAAGTACCAATATAGTTTCAGCTGTAGCAAAGAAGCATCCAAAACAATATAGGCTTTTTTTCCCTCTGGAAAGTGCTTGCACATACTTTTTCTTTTTCCTAAGTTATTTACAGCGATGTTCACATTGCTCAGCTGCTAGAGGTCAATGCAGAGTGTAGAGGTTAAACAGAGGTATAGCATCAATAACATGAACATTTGAGCCAGAGAAGAAAATCACTATGTCATCAGTATATATGTATTGGCACGTAGCTGAAGTATTAAGGTCTCAGTTGGTCAAGGATCAGATGTACACTAGTCCAGAACATCTTCCATTTTCTATGTGTCCACATTTTAATGCATTCAGTTAGCCTCAAGCTCTTCTCATCTGACTTTGACCTGGAAAGACTCCTGCTCCTACAAGGGAAGTGCATAAGACAGAGGAGTCACATAAACAGCCTGAAGTGAAGATTTACTTTTACTTTGGAGGCTGTAAACAAGCTAACTTGGTGTTTCTTTAACCTTTCATTTCTGTGCACATCTGTTTTATTCCTTTTTCCTCACATATTTTTCTTCTTCCTCTCTTATTCACAGACATGAACACACACTCTCGCATAAGATCACTTTCTTGCCAAAGCAGTGGTCAGTTGTTATTGAGCTGTCATGCATCCTTGCTTTCAGAAAGTAATTTGGCTTAATGAAATTGGGGTAATTACCACATAACTCATCCCTGGGTTAAAATGGAGTGCCTGTAATTCAAGGCCAAAATGCACCAGTGAACATGTGAGTGCACATAATCTGGGTACACATACATGAACACAAATATACCTGTAATTAAGAGGTCATTTCGCCTGTAAATCTTTAAGGTTGGGTAAATTTCCATTGCAAGAGGAGGATTGGAAGGTAGAGACAGAGTGCAGCAGTGTGTCTGTGTGCAGCTAAACTGTGATAACACTTGAGCTTACTGTAGATTTCTGGCCCCTTTTTCCTCCTTTTAAGTCTTTAACCTTGCTCCATTCTCTGCCTACTTCTCCTTTCCTCTCTCCCTTTAATCTCACTTTCACTCCTTCTATTATACTCAGTCTCAATTCAATTTACGCCTAATTGAGAGTCTTTATTATTATAAAGCCTACATGATCAATACTGCCAAAGCACTTGAATGCAAAAAGATGTTACAAAGACAAAGACAGGCATTAATGTTTCTCTCTTTTTCTTTGCTATCTTCATTCTGTGCATCTCTGTCAGACTGTGATTGAAGTGCATCCCTGGTAACAGGTTCTTCCTTGTTGCCAGCACCTATACGGTTGTCAGGGATCACCTTATTCACTTTCCCTCAGGTGTATATAGCCCCTTTGAGAGGTGCAGTCTTTTCTGTTAATCTGATGGCATCCAAACATGTTGACTTCATGTCTGAATGAGCACCATGGTCACTTCTAAAGCTAGCGACAGCATTCTTAAGCCCTTTTCACACATGGGATACATAACACGGAGCCTTCATCAATCTGTTGAAGCAATGGCATTCTGTCATTCAGACATAGGTTACTGTTATATTAATGTTTTTCATGGCTTCATTCAGATGTGCCGTAACTGTCATACACATGAGATTGGACCACAAATCAAGTGACTGCATTCTAATGCATTGGAAAACATTTACATACCTGCAGCTGTAAACTGTGACTCTCTGTGTCACAACCTAGTATGATAACCATTTGGATTTTTATGAAGTGTGAACCATACACGCTCAAATGCTGCCAGTTCAACAGAAAGGAATGCATGTCTGAAAGGGGTTTTACTCGGTCACATCTAATGACATTTCTGGATCACTTTCAACATGGCACCAGTCAGAACTGCAGGTCATTGCATTAATGGACAGTCACGCAGGAACAACAGACTTTAAGTTGTGTGAAGCTGTTTCTGGGAGGCTTTTTCCATATCTCAGCACCAGTACTGGTACCAAAACAACACAGATAATGCAAAACACACTGTTTGCTGCCAAAATCACTAAACACCTTTCTCACTCATTTCTAACAAGTTAAAATGTCCTTTAAAATAAAACTTTACAGCAATGAAAATAAGGACTAACAGTGCAAAATAATGAGGCTCATCAATGACAGCTGTAAAGTAGACTTTGACAAAATGTGAAGGCGCCATATTACAACTCTTTTCAATAAGCTAACATGAGTCTAACATATCCTCAGAATGTGCATTTCAAGTTCCAGTTCGAAATACTGCACAGATGTTTAATTTTACAATGCCTATAATAATGTATGTATTTCAGTACAACTAAGGGCTCTCTACAGCCCCTTCAGGAAGAGACCTGGACACCTCTCTTTGTTTCTGCTCTGTATAGTGAGTGGCAGAGAGCAGCACAGACAAGGAAGAGGAAGATCAAGCTGGGGACTGTTCATTCTGTTGCACCATCACAACAGACTGCAAAGGCTCAGTCAGAGACCCAATTCAATTCAATTTTATTTCATTTATATAGCGCCAATTACAGTTGAAATGGTCTCAAGACGCTTTACAGAACCAATATGCATGAACCCCCAAAGCAAGCCCTAAGGCCACGGTGCCAACACTGAAACTGATTCATACATTTACTGTGATGGTGTAAGGGTCTGGCATTTAATATACTACATATATAGCTGGTTGTAAGATGCAAACAGTGTGCAGATGAGCTATAGAGAAAAGCAAAGAAATAATGGGATGGTATTTCATCATATTTTGTGTCTCTAGGCACAATGGGCAAACATAATCATGTTAAAAAATAATGAAAAAAATGGGATTTTGCATAAGTTTAATTTGTAGCTTCCAGCTGTTTGTGAAAGTCTTTCCTCTGAGTTTATTAAGTACCTACAGCATCAGACAGCAGCAGGATCCACATGAGTGTCTGCAAAGAGAGAAAGAGTTGCAGGCATTTATGCATGAGAAACAACAGCCGTAACCTCATCAGCTACTTAAATTATCTCCGACATGGATGCAGAATCGCCCAGGAACTGACTGCACATTACACTGTGTACTATTCTTTACATCAGAGGGGTGAGCAGTCAAGCATGGTTACGGTTTATAAGCTGCCTTTAAAGTATTTCTTAAAGTGCAGCCATCTTCAGGTTGGCCCCAGGATATTTTTATATTACTGTTGATAAAGTTAAATTATCATCACACATGGAGAGAATTTTCACTCTTTAGGAAATCATAAAGAAACTACACTATTAGTTATTTGGACACTTTGACAAACTGCTTTTACTTTAGATTTAATCTTTTGTTTATTAGTTCAAAAATGTTTACTATATAGCGCATTTACTGTTATTCTCTGTCACTGAATGTCTGAATAAAGCTGTGAAGAAAATATAAAAGTGACCTCTGTTTGAATGAGTAGTAAGTAAAGTAACATTGTTGTTACAGGAGGTCAGATAAACTCATATTAGTTTCAAGACCATAATCATAAATGCATGTGTGTCAAGCTGCCTGTAAATAAATGAATGACAGCTGTAAATTCTGACTTTAAAAATCAAAATTCAAGTTCAGAAAAATCTGCTACAGTAGTGATTAATAATAATGATTTGCATGACTTCAAGACATCTAAGCCTTATCATGCTGTTGGAGATTTAAAGGCTTCATCATCACATTAAGCTGGTGAAATAGTTTCAGAAGTGCTCTAATGGTCTTTACCATCCGCACATTGCTCTTCCTTGGGGTAACTAATAGTCTGTGAAGCTTCATCTGCTCTGCATGTCGAATATAGTCTTACTGTTTTATTGGAGCACCTCACGGCCGAGGTTTAATTCTTTTTGTTTATACACCTCGTGGCAGAGGGTCATTTTCTTTAACAGTGTTTCATGTCTGACTGTTCGTCACCTTGTCATTTATTAGACATTAATAAAACATCAAGGGGGGGCCACAGCGACAGTAGCAACAGACTCTCCTGACATTCGCATCAGCATATGTGGTTCATGTTGATGAGGCGTCAAGTGTGGCCAGGGGAGCGAAAGCACCACTTAGAGCTCTCTCAGGGTCAGCTTTATGTCACTCTGTGTTCCCACTACATTAAGCATCCCTTTCATAGTGCCTGGAAAATGACAAATATTGGTTTTAGGTTCATTTTAGTGCTGCACTGCGTCATCATTATTTCACTGTTTTTCTTGGTCAATTTATGCGAATTCATTTTCATCATTCAGTTTCTCATTGCTGTCTTTGCAGAGCGCTTAGCAGTTTATTGACCCATTCCCTCCAATGTTTGAATGGTTCGAGTCTGTAGATAATGGTTTAGAAAAGGCTTAATGAGCAGTATTATACATAGATTAACTAAGCTCCTTCCCACTCATATCTCCATTTAGGAAGGAGAATGTCTGCACAGGAAAACTTTAAGGCTTCCCAAATGCCTATTAATGATAATCCTTAATTGTTCCTGTTCTTACTGACATACCAACTCTGTCTCCCAAAAATAACATTTCTGTATAACTAAATGCATTGTCATTTATGTTTTGAAAGAAATGTTTTCCCTCAGAAAGGTACATCTGTGACGCAGTCAAAGAAAAAGCTGTCAGTTTGAAGGGGTCACCAAGTCCACATAAAGATGTCGAAGTGAAGGATGGAGGTATAAGTCAGTCAGGTGACTTTCACCAGGAGACCAGTAAACGTGTGAATGTGTTTATTCACTTATTTGTTTTTGCTTTCACTTGCTGTTTGAATAGATTTAGGCACCAAAGCTATATGTTTTTGTTTGTGCTTGTAATGTTGAGAGAGTAACTGTTTGTTGATTTGAATAAAATACATAATTGAATGCAGATTTGTTAGATTATTTTTCAACCAGTTATCATTTTATATGCATCATTAACTGACAAAAAATTAGATTTTTCATTGCTGTAGGCATAGCATTGTCCAAAAAAGGCCTTTAAAGTAATTACATAGGTGAATCATAAATTACCAGAAAATCTTTTTTTTTTTTTTTTTTTTTAAACTTCCAATAAATAGGTGGGGTTTTTTTTGTTTGTTTGATTTTTCTTCTTTTTTTATACTAAATATATTATAAAAAATTTTTAAATGTGTATGTATTTTTTAGAATGGAGTCACCTTTATATACAGAAAATGTTCCGTACCTTAACAGAAAATAGCAGTGTGAGCCTGCATTTTTTTCTGTTATTTTATTGGTGTATTTTTTACAGTGTTAGATTTAGGTACATTGCACTTTTCAAAATACTCAAAATGCACTTTACATAGTTACATTATAAAATCACCAAACATTAAAACAGAGGAACCTCCTAAAATGAAACATTAGCATTATATATTAAAAGTAATTCTGTACCTGATATATGCTTGGTTGACTGAAAAGGTGCAACAATAAAGCAATAAAATAAATTCCCAAGATATGTCAATTAGAAACATACCAACATCGTCTGGGAAAAAACCTTCAAAATGTAATTTAGAATGCAGTTTAATTGTAAGATGTAAGACCAAGCTGTCAACAAACACACATGGGTGAAAAACGAAACAACCTAGAAACCAGTCACGTTTTTGGCTGCCACAAACTACAAGACCAGCTGTACAGGGATGCAAATGTGGCCAACACCATAGCCCAAAATCTCTCACAGGTGTCCAATTGAGTTGGTGGTGATTGCAAGATATGATTTATATAATTTTTAATTCCCATCAAACCATTCAATCAGCCCTTCTGCCAGTTGTCAAATAATCTGCAGAGCTGCAGTGGAAATGTAGATGTTCAAATATTCATTCATGCTTCACACGCGTCTCATTCACATGTAAAAAGCCTTGAAAATATCCTAAAAAGAGATTGAATATCTGCTTTACATCTGAGCAGAGCCCATCTGATAAAGCTGATGTTATATAACGAAAATCTGCAGCATGACTACAAGACCAAGAATGAACACCGAAACTCAACATTTAAATGTGTTTTTTTTTGTGCAACAAAACACAATGAGGTTAATCCATTCGCATTACCCTGCTAAAAAAAAACTTTCATTTTCACCTCCTACTTTGCACTCAGATGCGGCTCATGCTTTTGCTGTTCTACAGATATATTATAAGAATACATGGTCTTCATTTGCACTCAGCTGGTGAAAATTGCTTTCCTGTTTGGGCGATTTCTGGACAATTCTGAAGGCGTAAAACATCTACACATGTGTAATACAGGCACAGCACTTTCTTTTTGGTCTTTCATGAAATGACGATGCTTGACACTGAAGCTCATTACACAAGTATATTGTCATAGCCAAAAGCTATTCTCAAGCCTATTTCTCTGCAGCAAGGATGAAATGGATGTAGGGAATTCATATGCAATCATACAGCAGTTCCCTGCATATGGTTATAAATTCCCTCCCTTTCCATAGGTACACCAGGTCAAAGCATGTTTTATAACCCTCCTGGTTTACACTCATTTTCCATTTTGTGTCCTCCCATTCATTGTCCATTCTCTTCTATTTATGATAAATAGAAAGTGTCCATTATGTATCATTTTTGCAGTGTGAAAAAATTATGCAGCCTGAGCTCGAAATGATGACTCATTTTGCTGTTACAAGCAGCAATTTGGAATCAATTTCATACCAGCAGAAGTAATAGAAAGAGTGCCATAAATTACACAGATGACAATGCTTTTACTATACAGCTCATTCAAGCTTTCATTAATATTCATATGGAAGATGTTCAATTGTCTGAATGACAGAAGTAAATCAGGGATATCTTGTGGGGATCTCTGTTTCAGAGTGTGACATCATAACTCACTCTGACATCCAGAGCTGCAACCGTCAGGCGAGACTGTTTGAAATATGGAAGAGAGCTGTTAACACGTTCTGGAGGCAGGATTCAAAGGGCTCGCCCATTCATGTGGATCTGACATGCTTCATGAGCAACAGAAGGTCTAATCTGGTGATGAGAACTGTGAGAACGAAAAGAAGCTTTTTTTCCTTCTTCTTTTTCAGCTCCCCCAACCTTTTCAAGCATTTCAAGATCTGACACAGTAAAATGTTTACTTGAACCTTTCATATGGGCTCCTATGGTTTTTAGAGAAATCAATGAAAATTTGTTACCTCTGTTTCATGTGCCCCCCCCACAACCCCAAACCCCCCCACCCCCTGCCCAGTGTGCTCGCAGAGGGAATTCTGCTGATGTGGAGATCAAGAGGATGGCAGGATGGCAGAAATGAGAGCCTGCAGACTCCGGAGAGGAAGATTCAGCTTGTCATTAATTCTCGTGTTTTTGAGGAAACATAAAAACATACATGACAGTGGGGGATTTTGTTGTGTGTCGGTTCCAAATGTGGAAGGCCGATAATGATAAGGGAAACCACATGATATGCCTCTCGGCTTTCTTGGCGCTGACAGCATGTCTACTGTGAATGCATGATGCTTTCATTGTGTTTGAATTGATTATATTTCTGCTTATGTTTTCTGTCTTTGATATTGCTTAAAATACAGCACATAATGAATCTTTCACACGCACCAGATTTTTGTGAAGTTGACATTTAGTTGGCACGGAGCAAAGAAATTAACCACTATCAAGTTAGAAAAAAAAAACAAAAAAAAAACGTCTAACATAAGAATCACACAATAAAAATCAGCCTTGTGTGTGTGTGTGTGTGTGTGTGTGTGTGTGTGTGTGTGTGTGTGTGTGTGTGTGTGTGTGTGTGTGTGTGTGTGTGTGTGTGTGTGTGTGTGTGTGTGTGTGTGTGTGTGTGTGTGTGTGTGTGTGTGTGTGTGTCCATCTGTTCTGTTGGGTGGTTGAAATTTCAACAAGATCCGAACCTGCATTTTTACATCAGAAAGTGAGAATGATGGTTAATAGTGCTGTAGGTGCTGAAACTTGCTGCAAAAAACACAGTTATCTGACATACACTGGCTGTTCTGTCACAGTGTAGAGGCCTGTACTTTACTTGTCACTGCAGATGAAAATTACCTTCAACTGCAAAACAGCAAAAGTAACATGTGAAACATGGTTCCTTATAAGTAGATAAGGGAGATCTGTTTTGTCAGACATAGTAATGCACATTAAGAAATAGAGCCATGCAGTGTTTGCTCTCCCTACCTATCAGAAGTAGTTTGGCAATATGCAGATATATTCGCAACACTATTTGAAAAAGTGTCCATTGCCATGAGATTAGTCATTCAAATACACAGATTAAAACAAACAAAAAAAAGATTCTCCTTGTTTCTTATCTTAAAAATGGGTAAATCTTATTTCATTATAGAGCTGAGTCTCTCTCTCTGTCTTTGACAACTGACCCATCTGTGAACAGTCCCTCGTCTCTGTGCACAATCTGGATCAAAACATGCACAGGAGGAACAGTTGTTGTCGGGTTTTATCCTGCAGAATGGAGTCAATCACAATTTCTGATTGCACAAATGGTTAGTGTCATCAGTAACTCTGCATAAATTTATCTAAAACGGATGAATTCAAATGAACTCTGTCAATCTGAGAGACTGAATTCTTTGATTAAGTTTTTATAAGCAGGTAACTAGCCCAGTGTTGCCTGTCCTGATGCTTTCTTTGACTCAAGACAATACAAGACAAGAATTGTGTTGGTGAAGTTATTAGTTATTGTAATAAACAACTGAAACCATTGGAAATGTATAAGGGAGAGAACACATCCAGTACAGAATACCAATCACAGGTTGATTAGTCTTCACGTAAGACTCGTGAATTCTTGCATTCAACACAACATTAATATTTATTATTATCAGTTTATTTAAAAAGGGACCATGTACAATATTAAACATAAATGTTTCCATTTGATGTGTTGCACCAGATTTAGCTTTAAGCTAATTTCCATCTGCAGTCCCTTATTTGAGGCTTTTCATTGACATCACTGACATTCATCTGTTCTGTGCTTGATTGTGTTGCCTCATGTGGTGGCAAAGACGCTTCTGACAGAGAATGAATTTGTTTTTGGTCAACATCATCTGTAATATAGCCAAAATATTTTAACTGAGTTCAACTCAGGTTGTATTTCTTTTTGCAACCAAATATTCCTTGTCTGTTTTTCTCTCCTGTTACTGACTCATTTTGCTACACACATTCTGCATGTCAACAAACTGTGTTGTGAATAAGCAGAAAACGGAATAGACTTTGTGTATAAAAGAACCAAGAAATCTGTGTTAACTGTGTTATACCAGATAGACTTTGACAGATTTTGTAGAGTTGTCATGGAAAATGACAAATGTGCAAGTTTTCCTTCTTTAAGCTCCAAAACACTATAGCATGATGTTGTTAAGTTATTTTTTCTTACATTACATCCTACTTTTGACTACACATAAACACATTGTGATGTTGATGCTCCAACAATATATCGTGCAGTCAGAATATATTCCCTTGGTGCGCTGATCAGTGGGCTCTGAGATCCTTCTTTGACATGTCTCATGTTAATTTTCTGAAGGAGCAATGGCATTTAAAACTAAAAATCTGCTCTATTTATTAAACTATGTATACCAAAGTAGAAAAAAATACCACTTGGCAAATTATGAAACAAAATAAAAACATGCATGAAATCAAGGTAGAAACTTTGCTTTTAAAAATGTAAGGAGAAGGTTTGCATTGGGAACAGCTCTGCTATATCGCAAAATGCAAAAGTAGGTAATGATTATTGAATTATTTTATGACCTCCTTTTTCAGAGGATTTTGGTTTTTAGTTTGCTTCAACTCAAGACCAAAAAAACAAGAACCGTGTTGGTAAAGTTACTAGTTCTTGTGTTAAACAAGTGAAACCATTGGAAATGTGTAAGGGAGAGAATGTAGCTTCTTATAAATTCTCACATTTAATTTTAGATGTTTTCCTTTTCCTAAAATAAAGAGTCCTGGCAAAGTGTTCTCCAACTTTGTATTCAACAGTCAGAAAGAGGGGTTCACAGAGTTTGAATGAGTGAATATACAATGCGGGCTATTTATCAATAAAATATTTCAGCATGCGTATAATCACACAGGGTGGATACTGAGGCTGGTGAAAATAATGGGGATATTTCAGCTGGCTCATGGCCAGAAGTCAAGCACACTCAGAGCACTCAGGCTCTAATTGTGTTTTTACGTGACCCAAAGTGTGATTATCCCTGCTCTCCATTTTCATTACAGAACCTTCACTACTCATTGCTACCCAGGCCCTTTGGCTAAGACTGCCACGGGCTGTAAGAAGAAAAATAAGAGAAGGAAATAAAGGGCTGATTTATGACCTTTCACTCTGTCAAATAATGCCTGTCCTGGGAGGCTTGCCTGACTAAACACTGCCTTTCTGTCATGAACTGGGGAGAACTGAGGTAAACGACTGACTGAGCTGTGCATCTAACAAATTAAAGCCCAGATATTTTTTCTCAGTTGCTGGAAGATAGTAGAACAGAAATAAAAAGACAATAAGCATTGGGCTTTTGTGTGGCCACAAGAAACAGTCCTCTACATAAACAAGCTCAACTTGTTCAAGCAATGCCCAAATATGACTTGTCGTTTCTGCAGTTACACATTTTTGCAACAGATTAAACAAACCACACATGCTGCTGTGAGCTTCAGATGTGCTGGTAGGCAGATTTCTTTTATCTTTCAGACAGAGCCAAACTAGTCCTTTCCCCCAGTGTCCCCACTTTACACTCAGCAGCTGTTTGTCAGCTTCTTGCTTTCTCTTTGCATATTACTTTCTTACCAAATTGATAATTTAATGTCATGTTTTTGTGGGTTTGATTTGTTTCTGTACCCCTTAGATTTTTAGAAATTACCGTATACAGTGGCATTTTCAAAAAACAGTCTCACACACAGCTGTTAAAACATAAACAGAAAATTTGTGCAGCATGTGTAGTCTAGTTGTGATATGTCAGAATAGAGAGTTAAGTGATATAATGAAGTGGAAATTAGGTTCTGAGTCTAAATGAGGCAATAAAAACACAGCTGTAAACCTGCAAGCTAGTGATCATCAGCCTGCGCTATCAACAGCAGATAGATGTCCCTTAAGTAATGTTCTCATAGTACAGCTATCATCTGTGGAATGCTCTATAATGGAGGCATTTCAAATATTGACAGATAATAGATAGTGAAAAGTGACAAAACACTGGCTGACCTCTGTCTCAGGACAGAACTGTACCAGGGATATCACGGCGACTGCGTACAAGTTTTCAGACCATTAGCTGATCAGGGCATCCCCAAGACATCACTGTTAAAGAGACACTTTGACATTTTTTGCTAAATATACTTAATGGGTATCATACATTTGAATAAGAAAGAGATCAATATAAATTTCTCTTTTTTTTTGCTGTCACTGGCTACTTCTTACGGTGGCTGAGAGGTGCAAACCAAATTTACATAATGCGAAACACTTTTACAAAGCTTGAGACAAATTTACATTTAGGAAAACATTTTTACATATCATAAAACAAAATTACAAGTTCTGAAACAAATTTACATTTTAGAAAAACAATTTCACAAGATGCAAAACACTTTTACAAAGCTTGAGACAAATTTACATTTAGGAAAACATTTTTACATATCATAAAACAAAATTACAAGTTCTGTAACAAATTTACATTTTAGAAAAACTATTTCACAAGATGCAAAACACTTTTACAAATACAAAAACAATTTTACAAATTAAATTTAACCGGAAAGGGAATGTCCCATCTCCGGGGTTGAACAGGAAGTGACAACGAGGAGCGGCTAATGCAACTTTTGGTTGTTGCTGATGGTGAACCAAGCGAGCGGGTGATGTTTTGCCCGTTTTGTGGGGAACATATGAACCGATTGATGCGGTTTTGTTTTTCGTGTGGTCGGTCTTTGGAGTGTTTAAATGGCTCAGATCAGACCGACAGAGTGCATTAGCCGCTCCTCGTTGTCACTTCCGGTTCAGCCCCGGAGTTGGGACATTCCCTGTCCGGTTACATTTAATTTGTAAATTTGTTTTTGGATTTGTAAAAGTGTTTTGTCGCGTGTAAATTTGTCTTGGAGGTTGTAAAAGTGTTTTGCATTATGTAAATTTGGTTTGCACCTCTCGGCCACCGTAACTTCTCCTCCTCGGGTTTCCAAGAAAGGAAGGTTTCATATTCATCAAAGAAGAGCTGAAAAATATGTAGAGGTCAGGGCGTTTTTTAAGACTTACCCTCATACTGTCAAATGTATCAGAGCAAGTAAGGGGGACTAACTTCAGTGAGAAATGCTTAAATGAAATCCATTAGACACAGCTCCCCAAAGTTCCCAAATGACAGGAGATTTCACATTCTTCACCTCAAAGTTAATTAAATATTTCGTAATACAAAGTAGATTTTTTTTTACCATAATACCTCTGAAGGCATCAAATTTGATGGACTGCATCTTCTTTAAGTCAAAAATATTAAGTCTTCGCTGCGGTGGCATACATGATGACAGCCGTCTTTCTCATGAACTGTCAAGGAAAGATTATTGCTTCCCCAGGTCACTGCAGAAAGAGACTTTGAATGCCTCTGAATACGAAGTCGGCTCTATGTCTGACTGAAATCCAAGGATGCTTGCTTCAAGGAAGAGGGACAAATAGCATAATAACTGTGTCAGCAGCAGGCCTGCATTGCTTCTCATTAACGTGACACTTTTGCGGTGTGTACACTGTGACTACAGGATGATTTTGACAGACAGTCAAACATAAATGTAAAGGAGATACAATCTTGAGTCAACCAACTGACAATTAACATGCAAATCAGAGAAGAGCTGGAGGGGATTATTAACGCAATTCAATAACAATGTGACAAAGACAGCTGTGAAACATATTCATTTAGTCTGAGTGTCACAAAGTAAGCATAAGAAGATTAGAATCTTTTCAAACTGTAAATTCAATTAAATTGTATGTAAATAGTGCCAAATCCTGACATCAGTCATCTCATGACACTAGACATGATAAAGACCTTACAATATTATATTATGGAGAGAAACATAACTATCCCCCTGCAGCAAACAGGAAAAACCTCATCTGCTTTGACCGGTCGGAGTAAAAGGAGAGAGACAAGATAAAAAACCAAACAGTAAAGACTAGGCAGGTTGGTGAAGCCAGTAACTGGAAAACAGAAACTTGCAGCTCCAGAGCAGCTGCAGAAAGCTACAGGGAGAGAGAGGATAAAGAGGACAAAGCACAAATCACAGGAGAGAGAAGATACAAAGGTAATGACATGTAAAAGTGGCATATAAATGCACAGAGAGTGAAAGAGAGGAGAGTTGAAGAGAGGTACTGAGTGCATCAGGAGAGCCCCAGCAGCTGAGGCCTATAGCAGCATGAGAGGGTCACCTGAGGCAGCTCTAACTATATGCTTCATCAAACAGGAAAGTTTTAAGCATAATCTTAAAAGCAGAGAGGGTGTCTCTACCTGAACCCAAACTGGGAGCTGGTTAAAGGAGCCTGATAGCTGAAAGCTCTGCCTCCCATTCTACTTTTAGAAACTCCAGGAACCGCAAGTACGCCTGCAGTCTGAGAGCAAAGTGTGGGATCATAATGCTCTAAAGTCTTTGAGATACAATAGAGCTTTATCATTAAGGGCTTTGTCTGTAACGAGAAAGATTTTAAATTCTATTCAGTCTTTTACAGGGCACCAGAGAGGAGAAGGTAAAATAGTGAGAAATGGGATCTCTCTCACTCAGTCCATCAGTACTCTCAATGCAGCATTTTTGGTTAACTAGAGACTTTTCAGAGAGCTACTGGGACATCCTGATAATAACAAATTACAGTTGTCATGGTTCCTCTCCCTCAATTCCACCCCTCTCCTCATTCCCCAGTTTTTACATCCTCAAATCCTCAACTTGCATCTCAGTCTGTCCCACCACTGATGGGAGCAGAGAAGGAGAGGAGGAGACATGGGGAGAGAAGTTTGTATATTCCAGCTTTTTCACGCATCACTGGTGCGTAAAGCAGAGTGAGAATACACCTGTCCATCAACACTCATGGCTCTACAGGCAAGCCTCCTCCAAGCGTGTTTTAGGAAGTGAGACGTGCTGAGATTGATTTCTACGTGGAGGACAGAGGAGACAAAGAGTCTCTGAATAGAGTAATGAAGTGAGCCTCTGGAGTATTTTCTGTTTTTACCCTCCTTGTGTTTCTTGTTGGTCATCTTTTCTCGCTATCTGTCTCTGTGTGGGTCAAGCACTCCTTTTTACTACTGCTGCCAACACATCTGCTCAACAGATACTTATCCACCAATCAGGAATCTGCACCAGGTCTGCTCTCCAGTACAAACACCAGGGGAAAGCGTTAAGTCACTTGTGTGTCGTCTTGTTGTTTGATCCATTTAGTAATTGTTGTGTGTTCCTGCCAGCCTCACAACACAGTGAGCCAGACACTCTCTCTACTCTGCCCATCTTTCCCCACCTACCTCCATCAGCCAGCCCAGTGACTCCCAGTCACACTCAACTCCTGGTAGCCACAACTCACCACAAGCCCTCATCAGCACTTCCCTCCCAACAGTACTCATGCTCACCTTGCATTATACCATAAATCCTACTTTCTCTGCCTGTCTCTGAGCCTTGCTTTTTCTCTTTCAGCTCTTAACACCAATAGTCCAACCTAGGAATAACAAAGAGTTTTTCAGCATCACTCTGAGACAAGATGTTCCTAATTTTGACAACTCTGTGCAGGTGAAAGAATGGCACCCTAAAAATGTCTTTTATATATGAGTTAAAAGACATGTACAGGTGAAAAATAACTCCAAGCTCCCTCGTAGCAGTACTAGAGGCCAAGGGAATACAATCCAGAGGAGTTACACGGTTAGATTGTGTGATTCTGAGGACTGAATGAAGATATATTAGTTTCACAATGAAAGCTGTAAAATTGTGAGATGTTTCTTTTTGGCCTATTCTTTTCGATGCCTGCAACCAAATAGCATAGGATGCAAGTTTCTTTTTCTGTACAAATAAAAAGAGCAAAAAAGTCTCCATGAGGAAGCATAAACCAGGGTTTTCTCAATTTTTAGTTGTTTTAAATTGCTGTTTGCTTTTGTTTATGCTACAAAATGATTTTGGTGAGTTTAGGCACCAAACTACTTGGTTAGGTTTAGGGAAAATAAATCATAGTTTAATTTATATTTCAGCAGTGCAAAGGACTTTCAGTCACTGTTTACTATCAGTTTCTGTTTCTAAGTCCTGCTATTTTCAGTTGCATTTTGCTTTTTTAAAATCCTACAAAACTACTTAATTAAGTTCAGTCACCAAAGTACTTGTTTAGGTCTAAAAAAAGATTGTGGTTTGGTTTAAAATTCATCTGTGCAAATGCTAAACACAAAGCTTCAGTTGTTTTCTACATTGCTAAGGAAAACCCCAATACGAAATGTCTTCCCAAGGAAATACCCCCAAAAAGATCAAGGATCTCCAAAAGCTTCAATGAGAAAAATATGATTTGCATTGTGGACAAATGCAAGCTTTTTCTTTTCTTTTCTTTATGTTTTTCATCAAGTCTAGTCAAATTAGTTATAAAGCTCAGCAAGTGAGCCAAAAATATTTCTTTATCTTAAAAATAAGACTGACACTGACCTTACAAGTTTAAATATTAAGATTAGAACCCTATGGTAATATGTAATATGCAAATTTGGCCAGGTAATTTAAGTATCACAACTAAAACTTTCAAATGTATTTAATTACAAATCTATCTCATTTAAATACTAATGCTAATACTCTACAAGAAAACCCAACTATTATATATATTAAGCTTAAGAACCTGAAATACTATATAATCTAAGAAAACCAAAGTAAAGACCCTATAAAATTCGAAATGGAAAACCCAATGAACTCAAAGAGTGAGCATATTGGCAACAGTGGGGAAGACAGTTCTTTTTTAGCAAGAAGAAACCTCCAGCAGAACCAGGCACAAGGAAGTCAGCCATCTTCCTCACTTGGTTGGGGTGAAAGTGAAATGGAGATAATGAAGGACAACAGAGGCAAACAAGCAAAAGAACATAATCACTGGACTGCTTGGTGGCTCCAGTACGACATAGTGTGAGACTGGGATCTCCAGGCCTTTTTGACTTTGTATATGACTTATCTTCACAGAACGAAAATCCATCTGACACGTCTGACGTGCAAATCATCAATGAGGCCTACTGTTGAAACACACAGAGAAAATATTTTATGAAAACTCCCTGAGGAAAATTTAGCCTAAAATAACAATTTGACTCTCTGGTGGAAAACATCGTTAACAGTGCAGCATTTGGAACAAATGAGCCATGAATGAATTAACAGTTAGCCTGAACATTTACTGATCATAAAGCATTTGATGATTTTACAGATTTTTATCTCTCACTCCATGTCAATCTCTCTACAAAAGAGAGAAATGTGTTTCATTGTTAGTGCTGTGGAGATTTGTCTTGTTCATATAACAGTCAGTGGTGTAAAAAAAAAACACGCTAGTTTTTGTGAAAATCAACCAAATTCAGTTATTTCTATGGCCACTAAATTATAACAGAAAATGTCTATTTTGTCCCATATTATGAAAATTTTCTGAACTTTCAGTTCTTCACTGTGAAATGTTTTGGTAGTACATTTTCTTTGTGTCAGCTCACCTTCACCAGGAGATAGAATCTTACACTTGAAGGCTAATTAATGTCACGGTTGCAATTTTCTCGGAACAAAGGGCTCAAGCTGTGAGTTCTTCAGTATTCCACATTTCATGTTTTGCTTTTAAACAGAATATCTTCCTTGTGTTATGACTGAGCAGAGAATATTTTATACAGGAATAAATGTATGACATAACTTTGGCAACCGGAGAAGGTCTGAATGTATATGATATATTCTAGGCTTTGAAGATTGTGCAGAGAGTTAATTGTGGTTGTCAGCATGAGTGCATGAGGTTAGACAAAATGTAGAGGATTCAGAGTTAAACAGAAGAACATGTCAGATTTTTGTACGTGTGTCAAAGCTTATAATGAACTGAAAGCAAATTGCACTGGTTGTCAGTCAAACCTGAGTTTAATATCTACGACCAGTAGAAAAAATCATCCAGGATGCAGTTCTTTTTCAGAAGTCACGACTTTGTCTTTTGCACTATGCCAGTTTCTGTTATTGCAAGGAGGATGTGCCAACGAATAAAAAGCGCAAAGTTGTATTAGGTAGTTTATATTTAGACTGCACAGCTGTGGTGTCCAGAAGACATTCAATGTACTCCCTTGTGTGTTGCCAGAAACATTATAAGGGCTTTAGTATTACGTCAGAGTTGCTTCAGAGCCCTTCAGATTAAAATATGATGCCATCCTGTCCCTGCAGGACACTGTTCACATTGAACATGTTATAATGAAGGGCAGTTATTCATTGCCTCATGTCATCAAACATTTCTTAACAAATATTTACCTATTATGTGTTTTCAAATGATGGAATAAGATGGTATTTGAGTCACTAAGTCATTTTGATGATGCAAAACAATAGGTTTGAGATTTCGGCACAACAAACTCTTGAAATTAAGTATTTAATGCAGTATTTGAAAACAAGACAAGTAGTTGGGTTATTTTGGGAATGTATTATATTTTGCATTTAGTTAGTGACATGTGATTCAGACTTCAGAAATCAACTTCTGAGTTGACAGAAGGGGATAAAAATGATTTCTATAGGTGAGTGTTGCCAACTTTTCAAGGCTGCATAATTATAGTGTGGTGGAGCCAGACAGTTGTAATACAGGCAGTCTGGCTGAGACTGCTGGTTGCACTGGAGTGACACAATGCCTTTTTCCTTTAGCCAATTTTACTGCAGTTTGCACCACTTGTTTTTAGAGCCCTTCAAAGTAGAATCTGTCCCTAGAGTCTTTACGGGTCTACAAGACCTTAAAACAGATGCTCAGCTAAGTCATAATCATTTGACTTAGCTTAAGTGTCATTTATTATCACAGTTAAGCTAACAAAAGTATGTTGAAACTGATAATTTATTTACATATAGTGTTATATGCATGTTCATGCTGTCTGTGCACTTTTCATAGAGAGAAAGTCATGACAGAAGTCATTGCACTTCTCATCCAGGTAGCACATCCTCACTGTGACCTGCTCGCTGTTAGCCTTTATAAAATGGACCAGTAGTAGAAGACTAAAGTCCTGTTTAATTTCAGAATCCTGCAGTTTGGAAGAACTAGTTGGTTGTATGTAATTGAATGGGGGGTGTCTGCACTGTTAAAGTGTCCCTGTATGAGAACAGCATCTGTACAGAAGTTATTGTAAAAGAAAGATCTTGATAGCTCTCGATGTAGCTCCAGTTCTATGAGTCTTCATTACTGGCTGAAAGGGGTGGCCAGAATTATACACACACACACGCACGCACGCACGCACGCACGCACGCACGCACGCACGCACGCACACACACACACACACACACACACATATATTCTTTAAATCAAAACCGAGCACCAACTGATTAAGGTCAATAGTGCAAACACCAACAAAAAAAGCAGATAAATATATGACAAAAGATCTAAAAATGTAGTTTTCATTCTGGCTGTAATTCTTTTTTATATATATATATATATATATATATATATATATATATATATATATATATATATATATATATATATATATATACAGATAGATAGATAGATAGATTTTTTTTAAAATTTTGAGATTCCAGTAGGGGAACCGAGTTGCGCTGGGATGTGTTCCTACACGGGTGTAACACCACTTCACTTCCTGTTAAAATTCACAACAGAGCCGATACCCAGAAGCTAATTCGTTGTAGCAGCTTTTGGTCTATAAATGTTGATGTAGCATAAATACTGACTTACAATAATGATTCCTTACACTGTCAACATCAAACTCGCGGCTCGGACGCTGACTGGCACTCTCAATTTGCAGAATAAAACCGCTGTAGATTGGTGAGTACTGCTCCGCTGCCGCTAGCATAGGTTGGTAGCAGGTTAATTCAGTCAAGATGCGCGACTGACAGATGATAAAAACGAGCTGTCCATTGTCTGTCATATGTGTTTCATTCCGTTATTTAGTGTTTTTACCGTTTAGAAATACGCCAATGCTAACTTCTGCTTATAATGTAGATTTTTCTGAGCAAGGTCTCATAAATGTAGGGCATCCTGTGTCATGTGATGGGACATTTTGCTGGGCCTGATGAATTCCTTCAGCCTTCATAGTAATCCAGATGTGACTGCGATGTGATGTAATTTAATTTATGCCTGGTATGCGATCAAACTCGCTTAGAGTGGACAGAAATGCTGTCATCCGAGACGAGGACTGCACTGTAATAAGATTTTATTCCACATCAAGCTGATACCAACTCTTTTGCGAGATATTATAATATTCTGCACGAAAACCTCTCATTTATATTTTGTAAAGATAAACTTGTAGTGTGACTCTTCTTAATATTATTGACCTCATCCAGGTAGACATCATTTAAATCAAATTTGTTTATGATTTTTGTAGAAAATAGTATACTTCTCACTTGCAGCTTTTCTGTATTTGAATTATTCTTCTATTTTATTCTACAGTTATACACTTTTACTTTTTTCTGCTGAGTTGTATCAAGTTGTTGTAGATGAACTCACTGATCTGAAGTTTGGGGGCATAGAAACTCTGTAGCTTTTATTGAAGTTTGACATGAAATCAAGTTCAGATTTTAAAATTTTTTTTTGGTGCAGTCTAGATGTGCTTCAACCACACAAGCATGCAAGTATTGTAAACACACTAAAAGATGATAAGTAAAATGCAGACTCTGAGTGGTACACGGGGAATTGTAATTCAGACTCTGTTTTGAATTTTTCCTGCAATCGGAGAGGGTTGAAAGATTGAGGGAAAATATCTAATTGCAATTTTTCTGACAGATATTGTAAGTTGATTTCCAGTGTAATTTCTAAACTCAAGTTCAGTTCAAGATTCATTGTGTAACAGATTTAAAACGTGATACAGCATCATCACATGAGATACTATCAAAAGCATGACTGACACACTGGAGGATGGCAGGAATTTATAAAAACAATAACACTCTAAGCCTCAGACACACTGAACAGCATTAATTGCAGTCTTGATTCTGTGATTTGCTAATTGTCTTGTTTCAAATTGTGATTTTAATGTAAAATTGCTCTACCCTACACACACATTTTTTTTTTGTGAGTTGTATCGGGCTCTTGCATCAGGAATCATTAAAAGTTTGTAATTACATAAAACAGCTTCAGCTTCTGTTGGAGTTTTAAAGTCTGATGCAGAATTGAGTTTTGATTTTTCTGCTGTCTGGATGTGGCCCAGGAAAATATAGATTCAGATACTGTACGCACACTGAAAAACGATAAGCTAAATATAGATATGGAATATGGGAAATTGTAGTGCAGACACAGTTTTTAAGTAATGCTATATTTATTGGAGAGGGTGTGCAAACCAGTTGAAACTCTAACATTTAAATCCATATTTTGAATTATATGGAATCTTTTGCAAATTATTTCCTTCACTCTGTCCTGGAAATGATTTGCAGTTTTCTCACACTTGCCTCCTCATTCACTTTTCTCTTTATCTGTTACTCTCCTCCTCTCATTCTGTCTGGCTTTCATGCCCTACAGGGGGTGGCAGGGCCTCATAGCTCAGGGTTGTCACTCCAGTATTCTCATAATCGATCCAAAGACAGCCCAGACCATCCAAGTGCTGGAAAGACACAAGGCAAATGTGGTCAAGGTGAGTTTCAGTGGTAAACACTGTTGTTTGTCTGTTCGATTATTTATTTCCTTACTAGGGCTGCAACTAGTGACCGTTTTTCATTTTCAATTTTCCACTGCAATTTCCCAGAGCTCAAAAGTGAAGTGCAGCAATCTAAGACTGAAAGTTTTTTTTTTTTTACTATAACATAAACAGGAAAAGAAAAGCAGGCAATCTCCCATAATGAAAGGCTGTTTTTTCTGTTTGAAAATTGAATGGAACAAGTGTTCAATTACAAAAACTGTTGTTGTTTCAATCAGTCCAGTAAGAGTTGAAGTTCTGCCTCATAGAATGCAAAATTACACTACAAGATATCTCTCTCTGACAGATATCAAAATACAAGGTTTGGATATTTGTTAGTAAGTTAAGCTGTTGTATAAGAAAAAAAACGAAAAACTAACAAGGTCACATAACTCGTAACACAGTAAAGAATATTTTAAGTTGCAGATTTACAATTGACACATTGGTCTGATTGATGTAAAAAGAATACACTGGATGAAGACATTCTTATTTGAAACACAACTTGTTTTTCCCCCTATTTTTCTCAGTCATAAAATATGTTTGCCGAATACCTGATTCTTGAAAACATGAACATAAAAATGCATGTTGCATGCATGTATTTAAAATATGGTTTCTAGGCTTTAAATGTCTGCAGTTCATATATACTTATGTCCTTTCCTGCTTTTGTCCTTTTCAGGTGAAATCCATATTCCTGTTAACAAAGTAATATTTACGTCTTCCAGTATTAATGTTAGCATTGTGTGACCTTGAGCGAAGTTGTTTGTACCTCTCTCTTGCAGACAGATTCAGCTCTGCTTCACTGTGTAAACCAACACAAGCCACATTGATAAATGTTGTTTCTGCACTGACGGAGAGTCCTATTGTGTGTATGTCTGTCTGTGTTTGTGTACGTGTGTGTGTGTGTTTTGTAGAAGGGTAAATAATGGGCAATAAATTCTACAGTGATTATCAGTGCCTCAGCTCAATCCGAGGCTTTCATTCCTCACTCCCAAGCACGCTTTAATCTTGTAAAGCACCGTAGCCACAGCAGCGGGCCATTCCTCACCACCCAGCCTGACACAAGAAAGCTTGCTGAATAAAAAAAAAAAACAGAAGTGGCTGCAGTAAAGAGTATGCCTGTTCAGGAACAAATACATCAGCGTAATCAATTGTTCAAACACCAGCTTGTATATCGTGTCATTTGTTTTTTTAGGTGTAGAATGCACATTGGCTGCATTTCAAGGATGTGTGTTTCATAGTCTGTATCTGATTTTTTTTTTTTTTTTTTACAGTTTTCTCTGTCTCTTTTAAAACACCTTAACAGAAATTTATTATCTTCCATGTCAGAGAAGTGTTGTTACTACCAGCTTCTGTTGTTGACTTTCTGACAAACTTTCTGTTGACAAATACAAAAGTCTTGTCACGTTTCCAGTCTGCAAGTCACTCAGTTAGTGTTTTGTGTTGGTAGGTGAAATGGTCCAGGGAAAATTACTACCACAATTTAAGCTCGCCCTACTGTCTGCGGCTGGCCTCGGGAGATGCCTCGGGGAAGATCGTAGTGTGGGATGTGGTCAGTGGCACTGCCCACTGTGAGATCCAGGAGCACTCCAAGCCTATCCAGGGTAAGAAATCTTCGAGAAGCCAGTCATGTGGACTTGGACTGATTCTTGGTCAGCTCAGTACAGGAATGGGACTTCACCCTGGCAGCCCTGCCACGAAGAAACATTGAGCTGTTGCTATGTTGTTGGCTATTTGTTTTCATTAAGATGGTGTTACTGCCACTTCTGCTGGTGCAAATTGTGCCTCCACTCTCCTCATTCCCACTTTCTCCCCTTTGTCTTGCTGTCTATCTCTGTCAGACTTGGAGTGGTTGTGGAATCAAGATGCATCTCGTGATCTCCTCTTGGCCGTCCACCCTCCCAACTACATCGTTCTGTGGAATGGAGACACAGGCACCAAGCTGTGGAAGAAGAGCTATGCTGAGAACATCCTCTCTTTTTCGTTTGACCCCTTTGACCCCTCCAACATGGCACGTAAGTGAACAAAATCTGGCCTAAAAATCTGATTCAGCTTTAGTTTAGCCCCTAACCATGTTTCCATAATACGATTTTATGTGCATTTTGTTGCATCACAATAGAATTTTATAGAATAAACTTCCTCAGTTTTGTTAAAATGTTTTTATGATTGCTTAAGGTAGTTTTTGGCTTTTCCGAAGAAGAGTCCATGTGAATGAGATGGAAGAGATGGAAACACCTGTTCCAAATCAGTTCTGATGGAGTGAACATTTAACTCACTTGACTGACGACACTATGCAGGCTAGTTTATTCACTCCAAAACAGTCCATGAAAATAAACCTAATTTGCATTTTCTGTTTTTCTGTTTACTTTTGTGTGACATTTAATGGGGTTGCTTTCAATTACCTTGACATTTATATGGGAACACAACTACAGTTTTTTACTTGTCCTTTCACATATACAGATCATGTACTTATACTGTAGCTGTAGCTCCTAAATTTACTGTTCATCAGCTTCGCTGTACTTGAATAGATCTTGTATTGGAAACTCTGTGCCACCTCTAGAGAGGTGCTTGGTATTCTATTATACCGCCATTGAACTGTAACTCTCTGTTTTCCATAGTTAACTTTTTCAGAAAAAAATGCAGCAAACCAGAACAGATATTTCCCCAAGTGACAGATGCAAAGTTGCAAACAGTTTGTCAAGATGTGACAAGCATCTGCGTCCTCAAATAATTTATTTTTGTTTCTCGGCAGTGCTGACCAGTGAAGGAATAGTCTTTATCACAGACTTCTCCCACTCCAAACCACCAGGCAGTGCTGGCAAAAAGGTCTACATTGCCAGCCCTCATGCAAGCCCAGCACACACTAAACCCGCACCTGCTGCTGCTCCAGCCCCAACCGGCGCCAAGAAGGCCCTTAACAAGGTCAAAGTGCTCATCACCAATGAAAAACCCACGTAAGAGCCACTTAATTAAATTTTCCTTCCACAATGGTGTTTTTGAATGTTTTGGTTGTTTTTGCATGGGGCAAATTGAAATCACGCACACAAGGTCTGCTCATTGTGATGATTAGGTCTTTCATCTGCCAAATGTCCTGTTTTGTGTGTTTTCTTCTTTTGCGTCACTGTCGGTAAACCTGACCAATCAAGCTCTGAGCTTGGCAGAATTGTACCTTTTTATAATCCATTTACTGAAAAACAGAATTCTTCTCTTAGTAAATAGATGAAATCCCCAGCATGTTTGTCTTTTGCATTAATGAATGTGTTTATTTCATTTCAACACTGACATTTGACAAATGGCCACCAATTAGTTTTGCCTCCACATCACTCTTAGAAATCTCCCACAACCTGGTCTGCATTTCAGATAGAGTCCCTTTCAGTTGCACTCCAGCAGCTTATCTAAGTATGCTGCTGAAGGTCAAATCTCAGAAGTTTTATTTTATGTCATTTTTTTCGGTTCAGGCTATCTTTAGGTACAAATTTTGTGTATGTGCCTGTTGCCTGTAGTGACTGTGTACTTGTCAGCATGCATTAATTATACTTTGTCCTCTGTTACTGGATGACATATTCAGGCCATACCTGTCAACCCTCCCGATTTTCCCAGGATTCTCTACCATTTTACCCTTCTCTCTTGCTGTCCTGCCACCTAAATAGTCTCCCATAACTCTCCTGTATTTTTAACTTCGAAAATAAATGTGATGTTTACTCCAGTCCCCCCTGGTAAAGCAGGTGGCAGCATGCTGGGCAGCAATATACACTCAGTGCTCGAGTTGTGTGAAGCTCAGAAATTATGCAAAGGCCCCAGCTCCTCCTTATGTAAAAGCAGGTTTCATTGTTTACAACTGTGAAAAGAGGATAAAGTGGAACTGCCCTGCTGGTCACAAAAACAGGAAATAGCACTATGACAATAAATTGTGGCAACAGGAATCAAGTAAACTTGTGTTCACTCCATTCTAAATTTCATTTCAGCAAATAATAACAAGATTGAGTAGATGTGCTATCTTGCAGAGCATCTCTCTAGTCTGTCTATCTTGCAAACTGAGCTCAGCAGTGCATCTCTTGGGTCTGTCTGTGTCTTTGCTTGCCGCCAGTTCCAGGGCTGTGTTCTGTGACTGTGTCTCTGACAAAAGTGAGAGTGAATTGCAATTATTTTTTCGTTTGATAGACAACAAATTGTACAATGTTGCCATGCTGCACATGAACATGCGTTCAAATGTGCATCCATGAAATTAAATTCATGTTTCCCAATTGCAACTGCTGTGAAGATCAGTGTAGACAACACATGGGTGTGATGGCACTCCTCATAGTTACGAAACAAGAAAATAATTACTCATCTCTCATCAAGGTTTAGTTGCATAATGTAAGAAGGAACATAATGAACTGACAACAAAATTCTAGTTACTCTTAGACTGACAGATGGAACAAGCTGTCTAAAAGGAGAGAAGATTGTGAGCACTGGTGAGTCTCGTGTGACTGTGGAAATGGCAAATGCTTTACATAGCTGACAGGTCAGGTAGGAGGGCCACTCAGCAGAACTTTGCTTAGGGACCAAGGGAGTTCAGTCACTGGAACGAGTTACAATGATCCTTGTACTGATATTTTAATGCGAGTGACTGCCCAGTGGTGATTTTAGAATTCACTGTGTTCACCTTTGTCGAAACACATGTAGTATGTGGACTGTGGTAGAGATAGTGGGGTGGCCCCTTAGATAACAAGAAAAGCGCTCAGAAAGCAATACTCCGCCAAGGCTGCTCAGTTGTTGTATGATTTCCGACGGCTGCAATCTTGAAAAATTTGTGGCAGAAATTACGACACTATAGAATGTGTCCATTTAATATAGATGTACCCACAAACAAAATGAGGTTGCGCTGAGCACAGGCACGTGTTATGCATGTGTACGTTATGTACAGATACCATGTCGCGTGTGACCTAAATATGTAGCGGGCGGCGGGAATTGATGGGACTCTGAAACACCCCCACAATTTAATCAGTTGTTCCTTACATCATTTCTGACTGATAAGCCCCGATAAGTCTGCAACGGTGGATTTGTAGTAGGATCCAATCATGTAATTGTCAGCAGGCATCTGACGTAGCGTTCACTTGTTGTCATAGTTACAGTGACAGTGTGCCGCTATTTCGCAATGATACAGGAATCTTTAACAAATCTGTGGATCCAGACTATAAGCCACATCACTGCCAAAATCTAATCTCTTGGTCCTTGTGTAATTTCTGACCTTCCCTGAAAATTTCATCCAAATCCATTTGTCCGTTTTTGAGTAATGTTACTAACAGACAGACAGATAGACAAACAGACAAATGTACATCAATCATCACATAACTCCGCCATTCCTTGGCGGAGTAAAAATGTAGAATTCAGAGAAAAGGATACAGCCTTAGAGCATAATAATACTACTTATCATACCAGTAACAAGCTATGATTAAGAATGGCGTTTAGGTCTTGTCTTCATTTTGTACTTGACTTGCATGAGAGACCTTATTTGTTTGTTCTACTCAGTGTAGAGTCTGGTATACCGCTGACTTTTTCCATCAAAGTTTGTTACTGTCATATCACTGAAAAGGAGAATGGGAGGCATATTTGGTTTTATGTTTCCTGAAATCTCCAAACTGCAAAACTCCTCCAAATTATGCCAACCGGGGGAGTTTTGCAGAGTTTCCCAGACTCCACTTCAAACTGTAGACTGTACTTGTTTTCGTAAGTCCACCTCCACAATGCTAGGTGTCTGGCCTAACCAACAGCAGCAGCCCCACAAGCAGCTTCGGAAGGAATAGAAAGCTGTGCATTTTAGTACAGTTTTCCCCTTATAAGCGATGGGGACTATACAGCCCATCTTGTTTCTGTTGTCTTTGGTCAGAGACTACCAATTTTAAAAATAAATACACCTTTCTGCTACACGGATGGCTTCATTTTGTGACATAACTTTTTCCAGTGGTTACTTTTAGTTTAGATCTGATGCTAATTAAGTTAGGGGTCTGAGAATGAAAGAACATCTGAACACTTGACAGATTTGCTACATTGATTTTTAACACTGAAGTGGTAGTGACTAATTTGTAAAATTTTTTAAGACATTAATTTACAAAAAGTTTCAGCAGATCAGGAAGCAAAGACTTGTTTGATGTTCTGGCAGTTTCCTGCCTGAGTGGTTATGACTGTCAAACAAGCTTATTTATAGCAGCAGCATCCCTGTCTCCCTGTCCACCCCCCCAACCAGCTCTAATAACAAACACTCCATTAATTTTACTTGTCTTTATTCTCACTCTTGCTTTTCTCATCCTGTCTGTTTCAGTCGTTATGTCTTCTATTGCTGTGTGACACTTTCCTCACCTTTCACACCACGTATAATTGCTCCTGAAAATGCTATGTTCCTTTAGTGTGCCTTTATCTGTGTGCTGGTTTTGGGTGTTTATCATGGTCATTGTTACAGTATGTCTCCTCCCTGGCACTGACGGCCATTAGTTGATAGATGGGGGATTTAAATAAGAATCTGTTCTCCCAGACTGTTATCAGAAACTCACTGAATACAGTACTATATCATGCACATTCGTGTCTCATCAGGTAGACATTAATCTAGTTGTTAGCCAGCACAGATTCAGGCTCTTTATCACGATGACAGAAAATTACTTTCCCTTCACACTCAACCATGCTTTTTCCACACACACACACGCACGCACACACACACACACACACGCACGCACACACACACGCACACACACACACAAGCAAACACATCAACAGCCTTTTTAAAAAAAACTGTCAGAATTATTTATGAATTTAATATCACAAAAATCTGGAAGATCAATAAATAATTTACTAAGACACTGCAAGAAGTTGCAGTTGGTAAGATGTGAGTCCTAGCAGATTTCATGACACTTGTGGTTACCATGGTAACACTAAGTTTATTACGATAGGTCCCAGAATTCTGGTAGCAGGAAACACTTTATGAACTGTTAATTTAGTGAAATCAAATAAACTAATGCCGTTTTTTTTTTGTTTGTTTTTTTAGTTTATTTATTTATTTTTAGAAACTTTATACATTTTTCCACTAAATATATAAACAATAACATGAAAACTCACGTGATCCCCACCCTCCCTGGACACCCGAAAAGTATACTAGTTAAAAAATAGACTTTTAAAAAAATCATGCACAAGTAAATAAAAAGCTGTTTTCATAAAGCAGTCGGTCAGATTGTTTGCATCATGCTGTTTTCTAATTTTCATATTAGAAGGAGTCTAATTTCATCACACGGACATTGGTTACCTTGATGATGAGTCGAACGGCCTCTTTCAAGCAGCTCTTCATCTGACTGCTGCCTCCAGGTGCTCCTCAATCAACTGATGAAAAATCTACAAAATTGTCTGTTTTGTTTTGTTTTTACATTCAAGAAAATATTGCTAAGAACAGCTACAAATGCATTGTTCTGTCTGAATAGTGCAGATCCTAAATTTGGGATTTGATTTCAAGAGTAGTGCAAGTAAAAAAAGAATCATAAAAATATCTAAATGTTAAATACAAAGTAAAGAATATAAAACATCCCTATTCCTAAATAGACAGGTGTGACATTAAGAGGACAGGACTCGTGTTCAGGTGTTGAAATGTTTCAAGATATTTCATAAATATGTTCATGAAACATAAGTTCCGCTATCTGAAGTTCAAGAGTTACATGACCATCTAAAGCGGCCAAGGTTGACCACATTTTAAGTTGTAGAAATGTGTTTTTGACTTGGTGTTTTGTAGGAGTTTTAAGTTTTGTTTCATCCCCGCTGACGTCTCCAGCTGCTGCTGGGACTGGCAGTGCAATTGTGCATATATTTGGTTCACGGTTACAAATCCAGGATGAATTTATAATGCATGCACTGCGTTCTGCCAGTATCAAGTTGTGTGAATTTATTCTGTATTGTCTAGATATCAGGGGCCCAAGCTGCATAATGTATAAACACTGCATCCTACTTGAATGTCCTTTGGGTTATTTGCCGTTTATTTCACATAATTACACAATAGACGCTTTAGAGCTCTTCAAAACTTCAGTTCTCTGAAGTATCCTCCTGTACTAGCAGTCACACTGTGCAGAACTTACTCTGTTCTGTATGCTGTTGTATGCATGTGGCAGTGTATGACTATGTGATCCACTGTCTGCTGTAGCATTCATGTCTTATTCACTGCAAAAAGAGAGAGATGAGGAGTGTGTCATGTTTTGGTAATTGGATAGCTGTATATTTTGGGGTTACAGGAGTTGTCTTTTCTTTTTCTGTGTTTTTTTTCTGTTGAGATGTGTTGCTTTCTTTTTTTCCAAGATATGAAAATCTTGTTTCATTGTTTCTTTTCTGATGTTTTGTCTTTTGGTGGCTCATATTTTTTAGCCCCTACCTGTTCCTCACCAGACTTCGGTTAGCTGGTTACAGTGTGATTTAGCTCAGTAACTCCTAAAGGTTCCCCCGCTGATTCTATTTTATCTGTAATGCTTTCCCCAGATAATAATGATCGTTTCTGTGTTATAAAGTTCGTTTCCCATTGTGACCCAGAAGAATGAAGCTTTGGAAATGAGTTATGTCCATAGACCTGTTCATAGATACTGTGAAAATCAGCAGTTGTGACTGCTCTGTTGTCATATGAGAGATCAAACCTGCCTGATGCAATGGAAAGTAGTGTTTGTCACCAATTTCAAAATGCCAGAACGAAGTGGCAGCAAATAACAGAATAGTGGTGCTTTTTAAGTCAACCAGAATAATATAAAGAAAATTGTCTCTAACGCTTCCAGTACCTGCTTAATTCATCAGCCTTCCATCATTAAACAGAATTCACTTTTATGTTCTCCCTCATTTGCCTGTGATGCACAACAACCACAACAGCAATAACTAATTCATTCAGCCTTCTGTATGGGAAGCCATAAATAAATATCAAGTTGATCTTAGAAATGAGACAGTTTTTATTAACTTGTTTTAGAACTTTAAATTGCTGCATCATTTTGGTGTACATAATATTTGCATATTTCATATGCATGTGTTGTTGTTACAACAGTGTCTCATTTTATCTTTGGTTATTTGTCTGCAGAATAGAACTGACTGGCAGTGCATCCTGTTGTGAAGACCTTCATTTCTCATCATTACAAATTACATTTTGCCTGTTTAAACATGTTGTGTGTGCAGTTTGTTTTATAACTGCAAGCATGAAAAACTAATTCAGTAGCCAACTTTCGAAAATTCTAGTTTTTAGCTTATCATTTTCCTACTATCTGCAGGATTTTCCCAGCTAAGAAATTAATGTGACGGTGAAATGACCTCTGTTTTATTACCAGTGCGGAGGCGGTGACGTTGAACGACTGTCTGCAGCTGTCCTACCTGCCATCCAAGAGGAACCACATGCTGCTGCTTTATCCCAGAGAGATTTTAATCCTGGACTTGGAGCTCAGCCAGACCGTGGGTGTGGTGGCCATCGAGCGCTCCGGTGTTCCCTTCATTCAGGTAAGGCACTGTACACATCTGCAGTAAATTCCATCTAATGAGGGGCAATGGTAGAATGTATGTTTGTAAGAATTACATACCTGAAAAGAGTTAACCTATTTTTTGATTGAAATAAAGTTTTAATGAGCCAATTACATACATTTTTCATTATCAAAATTCTGTCAGATCTCAGCCCTTACTCTGGTGGGTTAGAATGTAATGGTGAGATAATTTGCAAAATGTTTGACATCTTTGTTTGTCTCAGGGACGTAATGAAATAATGACTGTGCTGTTTTGCTCTCACATGCTTCCAGCATCACTATCTTTATCTCCTCTCAAATAAACCCAGTGCACAGTTTCTACTCTTATTGCATTACTTCGAAGAGCCTTAGCCAAATCTGTCTTCTTTTTTATGGATGATTCCTCCGAGAAGCCAATTCCCCCTGCCATGAATGATAAAGTTCTCTACTTTTCTTCCTCCTTCTCACTGCTCACCTCGTCAAGGTGTGACGGCAGCATAGCAGGGCCGTGTAGTCCTTAGCTACAGCACAAAAATCCCACCAAGCCTACATGTCGCCTGATTTCTGGTCCTTCTCTATAGTCACAGTCAGAGACAAGGTTGACCTTTAGGTGCCAATTCCCTTCTTTTTGAGTCTGGATTTCTAATTGGAAATTGATGAATGTTGTGGGGGTATTACACAGAGGATTTGTCACAGCTGCAAAGCCAGTAATGGAACAGAAACTCTGTTAATGTCACTCTACACTCTGCTTTCACTCCCTAACACTCTATATCTCTCTGGGAAGGAGTGATCATTGTGATGGCTTGCTATTACACTGAGTTGGTTTTCACTGTTGTGGTTCTTTTGTTTTTGAGCCTTTTGAAAAACTGTCCTTAATTTCATGCCTGAATGTACACATAAAGATAGGTTTACTGTTCCTCATTTTAATGCTGCTCTCAGTTGACATGTTCTGTATGTGTGAAATTGTGTTCTGTTCTATATATTGTCGTACTTTCATAAATCGTACTTTCTTTAGGTTTTCAGTCATGTTCTTTTATGAAATATATCCACAGTTAAACAGCATATTGTGGAGAACAGGTCTTTGTAGTCAAGGAGTAAGTACTAAAGTGACCGGGAGCAGAAGCAGAGGTGTATTACTCAGCCGCCCAGGCTCTGTCCAGCCGCCACCTCCCTTCTCTAAGAGTTATAAAGTGCTTGTCACACAGCCAATTTGCATGACTGATGACACAGCTTTGCAAAGGTCCATGCTGGAGTGTAGAGGCTCCACTGTCAGGTTTAAACAATGTGCAGTTGCCAGTTTATCAGGTACATGAAGCGTACAGTAACTATAATATATACATTTAATGCAAATGCAATATATCATTGTAAAGTTGAAATGCTCACTTTCATAAAGGTTTTGATCTGCCCCAGTGGCTATTGTAAATGAGTACAGATTGCATGGTTACTATGTGATATAATTTTACCATAGTGGAAGGTGTTTGTAATATATTGCGCACTGAAACAAGTTGAGTTAGATCATTTAAATTATATGTTAAATAGAACGATGTCAACTCGTGATCCCAGCATGAGAACTACTGAGGATATTAGTCTTCCTTTTTAAATGATATGCCCTATTGGTTGCTAAGCTGTGAAACTGCTGTTTGCAAACTTCACAATTGACTTTCTGTCCATCCCTTTTAACAAATTGCAGCCACATCAATGAATTCTTTCACATGGTGTCAAATAATTTGGAGCCGAGTCCGAGTAAACATTCAGTAGATGTTAAATAAGTAAGACCTAGCAGTCTCCATTAGATTGGGTGAGTTCAATGTTTTGAAAATGTAGGGGTGTTCACAAGTTGTCTGTTCCTTCCGCTGCCAAAAAACAGTGGATTAATCTTGGAAGACTATTTCTCTGTCTTTCTCCTTCTGAAAGTTACACATTTTGGTGGGATTAGAGCATATCTGTCAATCAGTCGACCATTTACTATGGTTACTTCGGCCCTTGTTAAACGTAATAAACTGAGGTTAATGCTTAAAACCTGATATAGATTAGCTTTGTCTACATCCGTGTTTGTACCTTATTAAGAAAAATTACACATGCGCTTATTTATGATTATGTTAGAGATTTTCATTCTGTGAAACAATATTGGCATAGTTAGTGTTTAGAACAAACACAAGACAATCTGTTTAACCCTAAATCTCAGTATTACTGTTACCACGCTTAATTATGAACCCACTTTGTCTCTGTTGTCGTCTGTTTTTAGGTGATTCCCTGCGCTCAGCGGGATGCCCTCTACTGTCTCCATGAGAATGGTTGTATCACTCTCCGAGTGTGTCGCTCCACTGCCGCTCCAGAAGAAGCAGCAGGTATGAAACCTCTTCACGGGGGTGTACCTGCTCATATATAGCACATGCTGGTAGTACTGTACTCACTCACAAACCCCTATCACTCCTGTCATCATCTATTCAACCAAAACTGCACTGCACTCAGAGCCTGTAGCCTTTTTCTATGCTCCAGTGGGCATTTAGCCTCTTACAGTCTCATTTATCTTTGACTTAGTGTTATAGGCCAATGGGAGGCCATTGTCTCTCTCCCTCGCTTTACTGGCTTGCTATCTCTTCCACACACCCACATCCCTCTATTCATTTTTCTTTTTTTCCTGACATTTCTCTTTGTGTCCTCCACCTTCTCATTTACTTGCTGAATTCCTGTCTTCTTTTCTTATCTCCTTAAATCCTTACTGCTGTCTCTCTTCTTTGCTCCTCTTCCTTTCTTACTCAAAAACTGTCTTCTGGGTTCTCAATCGCTCAATTTCTCCTACTGTTATCTACTTCCCTTCCTCTTTCTACCTGTATTCCCTTTATAATTAACATCTACTCAATGTCGTCTTTCACATTTTTTCTTTGCCGGTTTCTTGAGTCCCCTTCCATTGACATGTTCACCAATTTGTTCTGACTCCCCTTCTCATGTCCACTCTCCTATTCTGTCTCTCTACCTTTCTGTCACTTTTATCTCATGTTTCTCATTTTTCTCTCTCTATTACTCCATCTGTCCCTCAGACCCAGAACAGAGTGTCCAGGAGCTTGTGTATGACCTGCGTTCTCAGTGTGATGCAATCCGAGTTACGAAGACAGTCCGGCCATATCGCATGGTTATATGTCCCGTCAACGAAAACAGCGCTGCTCTCATGGTCAGCGATGGCAGAGTCATGCTGTGGGAGCTCAAAGCCTACACCGGCAGGGCTGCTGCCAATCCTAGGTACACACACGCACGCATGCACGCACACACAAACACACACACACACACACACACGGAAACCCAAATACTTCTGCAAAGTTATATTACACTTTTGCAGGTTGTGTCTGATATGGCAGGGAAATGTAATGGTTAAAAGTTTGACTACTTTGGCAGGTAACTTAAACTGACTTTAAACTGCATAATCCTCTGACCTAAATTTGGTCTTCTTCGTGATTGGCGCAGGTGGGAGGTGCAGGGAGTTTGGCTATCGTTGATGAGCCCTGCTGTCCTTTGATGGAGCACTCCCTTGCTGCTGTCAAGAAGACAGTTTTGTATTTCTCTCTTAAGTCGACTTCCTGTGTGAGACAGTGATTTCTGTGTGTGAACACACCAGTTACATCTAGGCAAGCCAGAGAAATCTAAACCATGAAACAAAAGAGAAATGGCATGTTTATACTTTTTGCTTTTTGAATTTTCACATCATGGTCTTGTTTGAATTTATTTCCTTGAAGCTTCAGGCCGGTGGTCATTCTATTCCAGGACTAATCAACTGTGAAAGTTTTCTTTCACACTGCTCTAAATTGATTGTCTGATTTTTGCTAAAAAAAAAGAGTTTTTCCGTTTGGATTGATTTACTGACGTGAATTACAATTCGCTCAGTGAAACGGCTAAACTAAGATCGGTTGAGACGCTTCACTCCACTGCACTTGCTCAATTACAGGTCTAGTCCTGATTGTATCGAGCCAATCACAGATTGCAATAGCCAGGAAAATCTTTTTCCTAAAAATCATCTCTGTTTTTTATTGAACAGCATCAAATCAATACAAGATATCCATACATATGTCATTGTTTTAAAATACTGCTGTGGATCAGTAGTTTATTAAAAGCAGATCACATTTACAAGCAATATTCACTTTTCACTCCTCATTCACTTGGTTTCAAAAGCAGATATGTCTCATGCTTGCAGTAAGATTTTTGAGTGAAATTCTTCTCTCTCCTTCTGTGTCAGTTCGGGCCTGTCGCCTCTCTACTCTCCCGTGTCGTTTTGTGGAGCTCCGCTGGGCCCAAACCAGAAAAGGATTCAGGATCTCTCTCTCAACAGCATGATTGGTACGATCACCACCACGACACAGCTTGGTGTTTCATACACATTACCACAGTGACACAGCTTGGTGTTCCATACGCATCACGGCGCTGACACAGCTTGACGTTTCAAAGGCAAAATGTCACATGTATCACTCCTCGTTGCAGCACAAGCTTTCTCAGTCTCTCCATAGAAGGATGACTTATATCTTTTATTGTACATTTGTGAGTTGTGTGGGCCTCAGGGCACCCCGTCAGTTTGTGCTTTAAAGTGTGACTGCTGGTCTCTCCTATGCGCACTACATAGGCCGGCATTATTCCCCAGTCTGAGCAGCTCTGCGCAAAGAACCCCATGGGTGTTTGGCCTTTCCTCTCATTCACGTTTTCTTACTTTTCTGTCTTATGTTTTGCCTTATGATGTGTTCCCTCTCTCTCTCTCTCCACCCACTCTCTGTCTCTCTCTCTTCTCTGTTGATTTAGAAGAGAACTGCCTATCAAAAGATGAGTGTGGTATAAAATAGTAATGAGGGGATTTTTTTCTTACGTCTTTTTATTATTGTAATTTTTTTTATATCCTGCAACAGGCAGACTTGCAGTGGACCTTAGGGAGGTGAAGCCATAGTGGTTATGCTGGTATAAAAGGACAGGATATTACTTTCTCACTGCTCACATGCACACATACACATAATGATTAGAGCCAGCAACTGCCTGGAGCAGTAGCTGTGTCTGACAGGTGCTGACTAAAGTTCTGGTTATGAGGGAATGCGACTAAAATGCTGCTAAAAACGGTAGCTTGTTGTTGAACTCGAATGCAGATTTACTGATACAAAAAGGGCATAAGACTGCAATTGGAAAACTAGTCAGTGCGATAGGCAAGAGTTGCCACCTAGAAAACCATATATGCCTTCACTGCATATTGTCATTGCTCCACACAGCTATCTATTTCATGTATGATTTGGTTTATTTGGAATTAGATCATCATTTCACTTCATTTTGTTAGAGCTGCAGCGACACTTCTTTAGATAGATCTTAAATTTTTTAATGTAAACAAGGACATTTTGAGGCATCAAATGAAAACCAAAGGGTTTTTTCAACCAACACCAGTTACAAGTTCAAGGTTTGTTGCATCCTCGAAGAATGTCCTGTAGCTCTGCAGCAAATACACACAAGGAGATGATTTCCATTTAAAATGTATACCAGGGTGTTTCAAAGTATTAAAGGAATCGGAGTGGAAAGTGCTGTTAAATTTTATGAATGACTGGTATTTGGAATTCAATGAAATCAAAAAGGTAGATTTAACTGGATGAAGAATTCAGATACTCCTGTGTAAAATAAGGTTATGTGACTTAATTGCCTCAACCAACGACTAAATACTAGATATCATTTAAAAAAGCCCAACTTGATAACTACGGCCACAGCTTAATGAACAAAGTTGGTTCTTTTCTGCTGCCTGCCTCCAGCTAAAATCTGATTTTACGAGCTTTTCCACTTCAGCCAAAGAACAACTTTGGATTAGATCGGTGAGGCTAAATTGAGTGCTAATGAGCTTTATAACAAGCAGTAGGTGTCTAGAATTCTAAGAAAAAGGGAGAAGCAGAGATAACTGTAAACTTTTCTCAATGCTATAAAAGATTACGTTTGTTTCAGTATCTTTTAACTTCTGCCTCCCTGAAAGTACTGAGGACATGGTGCCGCAGTGCTAACTTTAGGGTGAGCTACACCTGCACAAAATTAGGGCAGCATTTCTGTCTCATGCTGTTTATTTGTTGATGCTGTTGTTTGTTTCTTGATGTATCTTTCTTTGTTGCACACATCTATACAGACGCTTGCATCAGTGCAGTCATCTAAGTCTTGTTCACATCTTCCTCCCCAGTTATTTACAGAGTGAAACTGTCCTTCCACAGATATACACAGAAGCAAAGAGCACTGTACAAAAAGTTATAGTGAACCATTAATGAAAAGTCTAATGCAGGCGATAATATTTTTATACTATCTTATTTAGCTGCCAGGCATGTCATCTCAGTTAAATCAGCTCGACTAATTTTAATGTATGGTTATTTCCTCGTGAGGACCTCATTTGCTAGGAATACATCTCGATACTAATAGTTCTGTAGTTATGGTTCGTAACCAGCTTTACTTTGTTTTTGTTGGTCTGCTGACTAAACAGAATAGACTGGATTTTTCAGGAATGGGGCCTTAAAGAGAGAGGAGCTTAGATGGATTGTTTCTGATAGGGGGTTAGAAGAGGTGCTGCAGCACTGTGCAGTTTTAAAGAATAATATCTTTTTTGAACATTGAAGCACATCAACACATTGTAATAGAACCCCAAAATAGAAATAAACCTGTAAATGCACATAATATGGGCTCATTAAAAAAAGGGAAGAAAAACTACCTGTTATAGACATTTTTTTGTGCTGGTAGCACTGCAAATCATGTTTATAATTCTTTCAATAATAAAATAGCAACCAAAAAAATAAGTTTTGATAATGTCTACCTCAATCCTTTCTGTGCTGTGCTTTTACCTCTAGGTCAGACCTTGATAGCTGGTGAGACTCCTCCTCAATCATCCAATCAGCAAGAGGTGCAGTTGAAGTTCCTGCTGACTGGCCTGCTGTCTGGTCTGCCGCTGCCACCATTTGCCCTCCGCATGTGTCCACCGCTTACCACCAAAAACATCAACCATTACCAACCCCTTCTGGCTGTAGGTAGGTGGTAGTGCACCGCTGACACACAAGTGAATGCAGATTCTGCCACAAAATTCCCAAGGCAGGATCATGATCTGTTTTTGTATCATAATTTTGCTACTGTTTCACATTAAAACCAGAGATGTGAGTGCTGCAGATCGTGAAAAAAAACAATGATAAATGACTGCTGCGTCACACCACAAAATTAATTTAACATTAGTAAATGCTTAATGAATGATATGTGCAGCTAACTCACATTAATGGTGACAAAACATGTACAGTGTTGAAGGGATTGTACATACAAACTGTATTGTCAAGTTAGATGAAAGGTCGAGCCAGCCCCTTATCTGTTATACTTCAGGGACTTTAAAAAGTCATAAATGTATCCACACTGGAACAAAGCTCCACCTCTGTGGCTAGTGTGGGAAGAGTTTTGTGTTATTCTGTGACCTGGAAAGCTCATCGGTATATCCACAGTGGGAAAAACCTTGTGTCTTTGACCAGTATGGGAAGACCTTCTTTTCCCCCGTGTAATGACTGCACTAACAGTCAGTTTAAAGTGCATGTTTGAACTCTATGAAACAAGAGGCTGTTAAAAATGTGCATGTTTTGTACAAATTGTCATAACATGTCAGTAATGTTCATATGTGTTCAAAATGAATTGTAAAATATTTTTTATCCATTTTTGAGCTGCAAACAGACACACTAACACTTGTATGTATACACTCACACAAAACTCTCTAGAATGAGGCACGATCTAATTCTAAATATGTTAATGTACATGGCACATTGGATAAGTATAGATCATTGAGGCTGTACTTGGTTACAATGGTTCTTATGACTAAATGTTGACATCAGCAAGCTATGCTGTCACTCATATCCTTGACATGTCAACAATTGGCAGTTGTAATATTTACCATATTCTTAATCCTGATTTAGCATATAGGCATGCTAATATGAGCTAATTAGCACAAAACACAAAGTTCATAAGAAGTTGGTGAAAAAAAAAGAAAAATGATCTGAGAGTGGCACAAGATGAAAAAGTACATGGATAACATTGGTATACATATAGTCCATTTATCAGTTCTGGAGATACATTAGTCTGGACTTAAGTAGGTGACCAAGCAACCTGTCATCCCCAGGTGTATAAGCTAGTTAGCTCAAAATCCTGTGGCTTCCAGCTGACTGAGTACTTTTTCACTCCTTGGTTTGAGAACAAACAACAATTTCCAAATACTGTGTATATTGTCTTTGATCACTTCTGAATGTGTGGGACTACAGACAAATACAGTACATTTATACAGATACACAGTTTTAAAATTTTGCAAGAGTATGTATATGCAGTATATGGAAATGTTTTAGGCACATTAGGCTGGTGGCAGTTGCTGCGGACCAAAGGTTGCTATTATTCAACCAGTATAATTTTCTCACTTAACAGCACAGAACTTCAGGGAAATCATTTGTAAAACTATCTATATAAATCAAGTCATTTTGTTATTATTTGTTGCCCCCATCTGGATAATGAGACTATGAAGCTGATGTTGCTCCTGTACTATTGCGCTTCATTGATCTGTTCACTTTTTGCTGGTGAGGAGGTTCTGTTCAGACTACTCAGGCATAGCTACATGTAACATTAGCTTCAGGGGGGTTTCTCTCGGTCTAATAGCAGGTTTCATCATTATGTATTTCTCACGTTTTAACACTACTCATCAGTTTAATAACATTTGCCATGATTATATCATCTTTTACTTTTAGCACATTGTACCCAAAAATATTATACTACAGTGTTAGCTGTGTAATAGCTCAGAATGTGTAATTTAGAATTTTGTTGTTTATTTCGAAACATGAAAACATTCAAAAGTGCCATAATTTTTATCTAATGCGCTTTTTTCTGAGCACACATTTAATTTTTTTGCAGTTATTCTTTATAAAGTTGAATGTATGTCATTGAATGTGGCCACCTCTAGAAGAAGCGCTGCACCTAGCATCCTTTTTCAGAGTGCTCCCCTTTTTTGTGCATCTCCTTCAAATGTGTCTAGTTGAAAATCTCTGAACTTTTCTGAATGGTGCTGGCACTGGTGCATCTTTTCAGGCAGCCAATCATATGGGCAGGACTTGTCACCCTGTTGAAAAACAAGAGAAGCTTGCTCTGGCTGCTCCTTTTATCACAAGTTGTTTATATAAGACAGCCAATGTCATAATGGGCGATGCAAGTCTTGTACAATGGCGGTTTCCTTAAGTAAAGATTTTGACCTCTGCTCCTAAGTATAGTATATAAAAACAAATGTCTGTTAAATCAAGTGCAACATATTTATAATTGAATCATTCATTAAAGTCAGCAGTGTAATTTAAAATTTAAGAATTATACAAAGTCATGCTGCCTTTATCTCGGTTTGTCAACACTGAGGACACATCCTTGTTGAAATAAACTGTCAAATATATGTGTGTATGCAGACATTAGTGGATATAGTTTAATTCACATGGTGGAGCGAACAGACATCTCATACTGAACCAAATGTCTTGTATTGACAGATTCAGGACATTTTCACCCTTTTAAGACATAGGATTGTGGTGGGATCAAATACTTTATAAACTTTCTAGGTTTTCCCCTGTTTCGATTGTAGGGAAAAGCACTAATTTGACTTATTTGTTTGTTACCTGTGGCCTTAGACTACAAATTTGAAGAAACTAGACAATTTTCTTGTGTTGAATGATGAATGTTACTTGAATTTACACTGTCATAGCAGGTATTTATTGAAGGCAGGCATTAAATCAAGCACATCTTTACTTCAAAAAGCAACACAGTTGTCATATATTTTGATTAGATCTTGTGTTGGCAAGATGGCAGCTATGGCGCTGTGCCACCACCCTGAGGAAATACACCTAGCACTGGAAGGCATAGAACTGGGGTCCTCTCCAGGTTCAGAAGACAGCCTTACCAGCATTAATAATATCCAGTGTGTGATCCTCCAAAAATACAGTGGATGAACTTTTGTTTTTAAGATAAATCACAAGAGGCTATGGACATCGTTCAGCCTTTTGCAGTCAGTTTCTGATCAGGCAGCAGCCCGCTAACTTGACTATCTTCACAACCAAGAGCTTAGCCAAACTATCCCCCAATTTAGAAGGTGGTACTCTGTGTCTCATGGATTATCAGCACTGGTGCAACAGCTTCATGATCCTTCATTACTACGTCTCTCCCGGCCTGAAATCATCAGTTTGAAATGCAGACCTCCAGAGACAATTTGCTTCAACCGTATTAGCTGGTGTTTGTGTTCCATCACTAACAGAAATACATTCATTCAGTGTGCTGACACAGTGACTTCATACATCAAGTTCTGCAAGGAAATATGTATCCAATACCAAAACCTTGACGTTCTATGACGCTAAAAAAATAACCTGGCTCACAAAAGAATTACTCCTCCTATACTGAGAGAAAAGAGCTGGGCTTACAAAATAAATGGAGACATGGATCAATACAGAGCAGCCAAATCTAAGTTATGTGCTGCAATAACAAAAGCTAAGTTCAGCTCCGCAATAACTCCACATCAATCTGGAGAAATCTTAAGAACATAACAGATAACACAAAATGCCTCTGTGCACCCCCCCCCCAATAATAATCGGAGCATCCCACATACATAAAATCAAATCCTCCAAACCATATTGCAGTTGCCAATCCCCCCTGTTCCCAATTAAATGACACTCTCCTGCATCCAGGAGGATGAATGTGCAAGAAGTTCTACAGCAGTAAAGCAGCAGAGCCAGACAGGAGAGATCTGGCCCTGCTTTGCTGAGTCTATGTCCTGCTCAATTGACCCCAGTATTTTCCACCATATTTATCACATCTCTGAGCCAATGTACAATCCCACAGTGCTTCAAACTCTCGACCATCATTTTGATTCTCCGAAGATTACCTTCCTCAATGGCTTAAGACCAGTAGCCAAGCATCTCTGGCCATAAAAACATTTGAATGTATCATTCTGTCAGACCTGAAATCCAAGCTACTAAAACTTTTTACAGTACTCTTGAACATGAACACTGACCCAGCCATAAGCCACTGGATTCAGAGCTTCCCATGGAACAGGCCACAGAGGGTGAAGATAATTTAGCTACCCTCACACCCTATATGCAGATGACACAACCATTGTAGGCCTCATTTCAAGCAGTAATAAAGCCCAGTACCTCATTGATGTATCCAGAGCTGTCTTTTGGTGAGTGACCAATGACTTCCTGTCTACAATCAAAACCCAAGAACTCATTACTGATTTCTGATGTATACTCAGTCCCAAAGTGTTTATATACATAAACAGAGACTGTGTCACCAACAGAAACGCTTTTACATTCTTGGGAATATGCATAATTTGATGTGGAAAACTAGCACCGAACACATAATTTGTGAAGCTCAACACTAATTTTACTTCTTTGGCAGCCATCATTACATTTGTTAAAATATGGTATCGAAGCACAAACTGTCAAACACAGAAACCAGTGCAGGAAATTGTCAACAAGGCCTCCAAAGCATCTAATCTCATCTAAAATGTTCTGTCAAAGGGACCTGCACATGACTAGAGCTCTTCAGAATCTCAATGTCAGCAATTCCGAATATCACTTACAGTGCCAAATAATTTGAAGTCTGTTTTTAAATGTTGTCTTGTGAGTTGCAAAGTGTTCTTATTCTTGCTGTCAGCTTTGTTGAACCCTCTTGACATGAGAAATTTTCGTCTTTGAGCTAAATAAAATACTATGACTTCTCAAATGAAATGCACACACCAGTATGTCTGAATATACAAATCTTTGCTGTGGGTTTGAGTCAGAAAGTGAGTAAGTAAGAGTCCATCAAATCTGACTGTGCGGTCTCAGCATATCATGCAAAAGGCATATAGTTAATCTTAAGTATCAGCCTCTGTTATTACTCCCACAAGACAGCTTCTAGGCGAGAGAGGGAGAGAGAGCAAAAGTTTGGATTTATTAGTTTTAGATCAGCATAGCAATTTTCTTCAAAAGTTTTTTTTCCGCTCACCCCAGTAATGATGCATAAAATTATGAAAGTCTCAGTGTGAATGGCAAATTAAGAGCAGAATTGTCTGTAGCTGTGTGATGTCTGTGTCTGCGCACACACTCATAATACTTGTGCACAAATTTCCATTTAAGGCCTGGGTATACCGCTCTCCCCAAAGCAGCAAACCTTCACTTTAGTTGTCAAGCTGAAAAATAGGCTACACTGAGTCCCTTGACATAGCACACATAAATTAATCCTACCTCAAAGATACATCGCCTCCGTCAACCCCACAGACAAGCAGATGAATAATAACACCTTCAAACTACACATCTAACAAACTGTTTTTGCTGGGTCCCTTTGCCTCTCTGATATATGCATCATGTCCACAACGCTGGTACACAGAGATCTCTTAAGTTCACTGCACATTATTACTTAATGAAAAGAAAGAAATAGCTGTACAGGACCTAAAGGGACAACCACTGCTGGTCTTCATCTGGTGTTAGCATTTATGTCTCAGGTGTGTAGTTTGGTTTTTGTTTGTTTGGGTTTTTGTTTCTCTGAGAGCTCATTCTTCATTTGCTCACGCTGCGTGCATCTGGGCCCTTTCCTTTTCAATAAGATCAGTGTTGTCCCTGCTGAGATGGTCCCAACCATTTTTCAAGTATGGGTCAGGTTTGATACGAGTGTCATCGCATCACTTGAGCGTGACGTCACATGTTCCATTGCTCTGATCGTTTGTAGGTCTTTTCAGTTGTGTCTGAAGACATTTTGGTTTGTGCCTCCTAATAACACCCCATGGAAATCAAGAAGGAACTGAGACTCTTCAGAATAATTCCTATTTGCACATTTTTCTTGGGAGGCCAAACTAGCATCTCTACCCAAAAACAACAACGCCAGTGTGTCAGAGGGAGAGCCATGTCAAAAACATTTCTCGGCCAGACTCTTGTCTTTTTTTCCCCCAATCAATATGTGACTGGAGCAGGTGCCGGAGGAACCCATCATGCTGCAGATGGTGTGGGGTTGACTTGGCACAGCTGGTTCCCAGTGGCGCTCTGAATCTAAAACTAGAACAGGGCGATTAAGTTTTCTATGTGCTTCATTTAGCAAGTCCCCATAGTCATCTTGCACAGTAAAGTAGTTAAACAGTCTCTAGCTGCATTATCGAAATGCGCCTTTCGTTCCACTTCCTGTATTTTGACTTGTGAATAGTTAGTTTGAAGGACTGGAAAATTGCATTGGGGATTTAAATAGAAGACATCATCTTTGTTGAAAGTGGAGACAATGTCAAAAAATTCAAGTGTGTTTGATTAAAATTGAATCTTGAGAGTAGTATAAGTAACTTTTCATCAATTTGTTTTTTTAGGTTATGCTAGTACTTGAGTAATGTATAGATGGTTCTAATAAAATATAATTTGAAATATCATTACAAATTGTATTTGGAGTGTTGAATTCTGGCACGTAGCCTCACTGTCATTCTGCATGAATAATTGTCACTTCTTCAGCAGTGATACTGAGGTTGGTACTGCGACAGGTGTTCTGGCAGGTGTTGGCATATGTCACCTCTCCTGTTTACCAAGACACCAGAGAATACACCTGATCAGTAAATCCAGAGTGATCCATGGATGAGTGTTTGGCAGATAAAGCTCAGTTTCTTGGCCTCTGTTCTAGTCTGCATTAGGTTTCTCCCTAATGTGTGTCTTAGTTGAAATGGAGACTCATTGAGCCTCAGTGATGCGACACCAATCACAAGAGCAGCTAAAGGATACAGAATTTTTACACCTTCTACTTGCAAATAATGCAAGAGATGAGCCTTCTGCTGATGGTGTGAAAGCACTGGGGGTTGAAATTGCCACCTACAGTTTCATTACAGTTAGACAAAAAGAAGGGATTCCAGTGTCTGTTTTCTTTGTTTCCGTCTTTCACTTTCCTCTCTGACAGTCTTTCTTGCTTCAGTCCTCTAAGGGAAGGTTACATAAGTTGTTCAGCCATCCAGCTACCCCGAATAACTGCTGTCTGGTTTCCTGTTTAAAATGCTGTAATCTGTAGGAGAGCTGACAGCTCAATTACAGATAGGTAGAAGGCCCACAGGCTTCCTTTTCAGCGACATGTACACAAACATTGGCAGACTAACATCCATTCCTAATCACCTGATGGTGGCATGCTTAATTTATTTATCTGTGCTTGCCCGACAGCAATTCTTTGCTGCATTGTTTGGGTTAGAAAAGGAAGCTGCATTGAGAGCCGAGGTAAGTATCAACACAGCCAAATAGGAATTTGCCAGTTGAAAAATGTAGGAAATAAACACCTACGTACTCATAGAAGGCAGCTACTGAGGCATGTTCCTCAAAAAGCAAAACAATTATCAGATTGACAGATTTTCATTCTAAGCTCCAGCGGTCTTTCAAAAGGAAGAACAGTTAGGTTTGCAGTCCACAAAATAGTCTTTTAAAAGCCACAAGTTTACAGTACACATTATCTTCTGCCTCCTCACATTTAGTTGTTGAATTGAGTTCAACTGAGGATAGTCCAGATCTGTCTTTTAGTGCATTTTATGTCGAAACGTATTAGGTTTTGGTATTGGTATCAAATTTAATTGTAATGCACCACATGATGCAGCAAACAGAATACTATCATCTGGAGTAGGATTTCTGGGACTTTCATTAAACCAGTCATTTAATTAAGGAAACCAGATTAGAAATCTGTTGAAATACAGTATTTGGACATTTTGTATTTTGTTCATCTGGCTCAGCACTAAAGTACATCAATTTGAAATACAATAATGGATACTAAGATAAAATGCCAAGTCACAGCTTTAATTAGAGTAGATTTGTGACAATATTGACAGAAATGTGTATAAGATGTAACACTTTTTACACACGGTTCCCAAAGTTTAGGGATTTAAAAGTAACTGAATAGATAACCGTGCTATTTCATATGTCATATTAATTACTTTGTGACTGCACAAAGTCTTCAACCCACAGATATTTTTCCTGATGATGTTTCCCAGGAGTTCACTGCTGTTTTTACTGCTTGTGGGGTCTGTCTGCTATAGATCTGGTCTGCAGCAAGTGGAATGCAGCTGAGTCACATTAACATCAAGTGACTTGGCCAGTAAAAGCTTTTCCACTTCTTCACCTTGAAAAACTGTTTAATTGCTTGGCAGTATGTGTAGGCTTATTGTCCTACTGAATGATGAAAGACCGCCCTGATGCATTTGACTAAAACTTAGCGGACGGATAGTTTCTTTATAATTCTGCATTAAATCTGTTGCTTCTGACATCAGTTAAATTATCGAAAGCTGCCAGGCTGCATTGGTAATCATGCATGGCCCAGCCAAAACAAAGGCACTGTATGTCTGACAGATGAGCTAGTGTACTATGGCTCATAAGGTGTTCCTTTTTACTTCACACTTTTCTTTTTCCATCATTGTTGTAGAGGTTAAGTTTTGCTTCATCATTCCATAGAGCCTGGCCATTTTTTATGTGGTTTAGCAAATTGCAAACTGAAGTTTGCTGTTGAGGCTAACCTGCATTTTATGGTCCTCTGGAGTTCTGATCAGGAAGTGTTCCTCATTGATGTGAAACATGTGCATGTCCATCCTGGAAAAAAATCCTGTCTTGCTGTAAAGAAAGGATTTTTCTTCACAGTGCAAGTGTTTTATTCTGATCATAATTGTGCATTGAGTGCATCTGCTTTTTCATAATATAACCGTTAGTTTTGGCAAACCAACTGAAACCAACAGTAGATTTGTGTTTCGACCTCATTGCCATTTTGTTAACTTGTATAGTCACCTTTTAATCTCATATTGACGGACAACTCAACTTCAATCAATATGCCAACTTTTAGCTCTCAGTCACCTCTGTATCATGTGTGGGTTGTTTTGTGCATGAATTAAAAATGACTCGTCCAAAAAAAAAAGAAATGTATCCATTGTTTTATTTTAAATTGACTGTGCTGAAGAAGTGAGCCTGATCAGTCTGTTGCAGACTTTCTACTGGTTTATACGTATTAAGCAAGTACAGATAGTGCCTTGATGGGTGTGCAGCACCTTCAGTAAGTTATTGAAATGTAACTTTTACTTTACACTGATCAGCCACAACGTGAGAATGTCCTGTGGTATTGGTCCTTGTTGATGTAGGCTGGCGCATCATGGATCATTGTTTGATAGGACGTTTATTTGGGTTGAGATCTAGGTTGTTTGGTTTTCAGTCCATACCTCATGGTCTTGGTCGTGTTCCTTGAACACTTGGCAGTGTGGCAGGGTGCATTGTCAGGCTAGGGAAGGCTGCAGCCATTTAGGAGTGATGTTGCCATGGGGCTTTATGCTTGGTGTGCAGCAAAACTCTGGACTGTACTGGCCCAAGAAATAATTCAATGTACAATTTCAAGTTAAACAGCAACTTTACAGTTTTGCAATTACACTTTAGTACCGGTTTAACAAACGACATACAAGGTGTTAATTCATGACCCTTAGCAATAAGTTTGGACACAGCTTGACTGGTCTTCTTCATTATATTAAACAAAAGTTGGCTGTGTAGAAGATACATATTAAGGCCCACTGCAGCCTGAATATTCCTTCCTGGAGGGACTGGGCGTGTAAGCCCAGTTTCATCACACTCTGGAAAATTATAGAGTTATATGTGCTGCTGCACCTGCCAGTGCTCATTGCAAAATAGAAAGAAAACTCACAAACCTTGTTAAGCAAACCTCATAAAAATGGACTTTTGATTTGCTTTCACACCTGCTGCAATATTGTGCTCCTGAATTGAGTATTTATTTTAATTGCTATGTCTTTCAGCTTCCCTGCTTAGGTTATAACCTTAATTGTTTTGTGCTTTTTAGAACTGCTTCTTTTCCCCACTAATGTAGAACTTGCCAGTGGCATTTTATAAAAACCACGAAAAAGCTCTTGTAATTATTTAAATGAAAATTTCCATATAATAAACAGGATGTCACTGTTTTGTGGTTCAAAGCTGAACGTGCAAATAAGGGATTTTATTGCATATTTGTCAAAACATTTGAATAAGATTTCAGTCCAAATTATACCGTTTCATATTAAATAATCAGCTAATTAAGCAAAAAGCTCTAATATCCTGGAGTAGAGGACATAAAACCTTTTTCAATTGTCCAGAAGATGCAAAATCATTCAAATGTTTCCCCACTCAGGTGTCTTAGTATGAATATTTTTGACTCTAAATTTCAACCAGGTCATTGCTTAAAAAAAAAAAGAAAAAACAACTTCATTTTAAGGAAAACTTTTCATAGTTTGGAACTTTTGCTGCATAAGTAAACATTTGTTACGGTATAAATAACAGTGGAAAAACATCACCTTGTCAAACATGTTTCTGAAAGTGTCAAGTGTCAGCTGCTGTATTTAATCAGATGGAGTTTAGGGATGGATGGAGGTGTTGTACCATTTCCAGCAGCAAATGAAACTGTGCAATGTTCTCAGGCTGTGAGAAGAGTGACACAGGGTTTGATGTGTCTCCTCTATCCACACCTACTGCAGTGACAAGGAACACACAAGGGTGTCACACTGACACATCAGTTCTCTGATCTTGCTGGAGGCTAGATGCTGCTAAGATAAGTAACTGTATGGCATGTGACCTCTTGTCTGTCTCTTTCAGTCTGTCTCACTTTACTTATTGCACTGCTCTCTGTCTGTGTCTCTTTCTTTCAGGCACCAGCAATGGATCTGTATTGGTCTATAACCTGACCAGTGGTCTTCTCCACAAGGAGCTTAGTGTTCACTCTTGTGAAGTCAGGTAAGATTTTTGTTTCTGGGTAATTAATTGTGTACAACAAGACAAGTCTTTTCAGGTCGGCAGTTCTGTCCCCTCTAGTGAACAAGTGTATGCACTTTCTAGATGGAATATCTGTAAAATGACACATTGCATAACCCCCAGCGGCTAGTCATTCAGCTTGAGTTGGATTGATTTTCTGTTAATTGTTTTTCAGGCTCATTAGAGTTTGCAGAGGCAATTGGCAATCACGTAATTAGTGTGCCATGTCAGCACTTGTGTGTTAAAGAGAAATAATTCCCTATCTGTATTATGGGGGTGTTTTTCTCTTTTCAGATCAGAGAGGTTCAGATGTGTATGGTAATTTTCCCTCAAAGAAATTAGACAATCACGAGAGCAAAATTAACAGAATCCAAATAGATGTGGAGGTAGTAGTTAAAAAATTTTAAAATTATACATGCTGTAGAAGGCACCGTACAAACTATGGATGCAAATTTGATACAATATTCTAAAACGATATTTGGCAATGTTATCAGTCAATAAACATGAATACTATTCCATATCCTAATGGTAGCTGTTTTTGATAATGGGCCTATGACACTAACTACAAAAATGGCGTAGTTACATGTGCCACTTGGCTATAGTAACGTAGTAACGATGTACTACTAAACTTCAGCTCATCATTAATATATGAGCTTAAACCACAAGCCCTTAAGTGTCACAGGAGTCTTTGTCATGGTGGCCCCTTACTAGCTAAACCTTCACAAAACTCTCTGCTTGTTACCACAGAACTGTCAGTAGCCAAACTGACCACCTCCTTGTGTCGCTACAGTACTAAACATAAGCAATCTGCAGTCTTTCATCTCATCAAACAGTAAGAGGCTCAGGTACCAGGTACTACAGCTAATGTACAGTACATTTGCTGACATGCATGACCTTCGTCTTCTTCCATATCGGTTATTATATTTTCAACTAATGAATTAATTAATAGCAATTACCAATTACTCAATAACATCCCTGTTACAAAGCAAATTAACTTCACAAAAAAACATCAAATCAGCTTTTTTGACAAAAGTCCAAACCTCCAGATGTTTCTAGCATTCCTATTTTATACCAATAAAATCACAATGACTGCAAATAAAGCTGCCAAGTTATGATCTAGTTACCTGTCATGTACATAAAGTAACACAAAAATGCTGAATGATCTATCCAGAGTGTATTTGAAAAGTGTACACACTCTCAATAAGCTGATAAAAGTACTGTAAAACTGTCTTTGCAATGTTTATCCTGACGAATAAGTGGATGTTGAATTTGTCTCCTGCAGTGTTGGTGATGAATGAAGGAGCAGAGGTGTACTTGAAAAATGGGATGAGCTTTGGCTACCATGCAAATTTGTCCAGTGCAGAACCTGATAAATGGCATTACATTTGATTTTACTCTGTGTGCTTGTGTATGTATTTGCGTTGGACAGAAGAAGATGAAGTATTAGATCAGTAGTTTTACACATCTACCTGAAGTTGCTGAGGGAACACTTGGAAACCGTAAGTGTAGTGTTAACAGTAATAAGTATGCTGAATAGGTATCTTGTACGCTGGCTCACTGGAATACCTAAGCAGAACAAAGCCATTATTAATGTTATTAGTAGCACCTGTGTTTTTGCAGCTAAAATCAGAATGTCAGCTAGGAGAAAGGTCAATTCATTGATTACCTATATTTTAGCGCAGGAATCGAGCCAGAATGTTCAGGCTCCTTGTGTAATGTTCCCTTAACCTCTGAACACTGCACCATTCCCTCAGGTCTGAGTAGCTAATTAATTAGGCTGTCAATCACACATCAGAGCGAACGCTCAGGGAAGAGCAGTATTCTATACTAGGAAGTTTCTTCCTTTTGCTCATCAGCAAGCATTTTTTTTAGGAAAGTAAGCATTTAAAACATGAATAACAAGAAACTGTTGAACCACGGTGATGACATTTCTAGAAGTCAATGACCAGACTACCAACACAATTAAGATAAGTTAGGCAGCTTGAGCTCATGTATTTCTATTTAATACAAACTGAACAGATCCTTTTCAATAGTCGTTGTTCTGTGATGTATGACTACTTTAGTGTCACAACCTTTTGTGTGAAAGCTCCATACTTAACTATGATATTAATTTTTAAGTATTTGTTTCAGTTGTTGTCTTTGGTGTCAGCTAGCAACAGTGACTGTTATTGCGAATAGAATATCTTTGTTCTACAGGATCACAAGAAGAATTTTTAGAGATGTTAACAAAGCGATGACTTTGAAATCCAGCCTTAACAAAACAGTACATTTTCTGCAGTCCTACATAGCCGTATGCATTCTCAGAGAAGTCACTGAAATGCTGGTTTGTTTTTCTGGTTTTGCCTCCTTCAATTTTGGTTTTCAGGTATTTGTGATTAGTTGCATGTCAGTCACAAGTATAGTTGGTCCGACTTAACATAAGGATAAACTTTATAAGGATAAGGATAAACTTTATTGATCCCACAGTGGGGAAAGTTCACTATTACAGCAGCTCCAAAGAAAAAGTACAAAGGCAGTGCAGGAATAGATGAGAAAAAGAAACAGTGCAAAAATTGCAGAAAAAACATTGTATACAGATGATTTTTTAATTTTAATTTTTATATTTTTTTAATAAATATCATGTAGAAGATTATATACAAAAGGATGAGGTATCAGTTACTGCACTGATGAGGTATCAGTTATTGCACATAAGTAGGAGGATGCGTGTCTAAAATGGGGGAAGAAAAAAAGTGCAGCAGTAAACAGTACACGGTGGAGTTTATAGTGCAGCATTGTACAATCTAACAGATGCTGGAATAAACGACCTGCGGAAACGTTCCTTCTTACACTTAGGGTGTACCAGTCTGTTGCTGAAGGTGCTTCTTAAGGAGTTCACAGTCTGATGCAGAGGGTAGGAGGTGTTTCTGATGATAGAAGACAGTTTGGCCAGAGCCCTCCTCTCTCCCACCTCCTCCATGGAGTCTGGCTCTTTTTATCAGTCTGTTTAGTCTGTTCTTATCACGCTCAGAGCATCCCCCTCCCCAGCACACCAGTGCATAGAAGATCCCCGATGCCACCACAGTGTCATAAAAGGTCCTCAGCCTCTACCTCTACCCCTCTACCTCTTCTGTCCTTCTCAACCCACCCGGCCAGCAGGCAGATGGGTCCCCCCACATAAAGAGTCGGGTTCTGCTCGAGGTTTTTTTTCCCTGTTAAAAGGGTGTTTTCCTTGCCACTGTCGCCTTTTGGCTTGCTCTGGGGGTCAGGCATATGGGTTCTGTAAAGCGTCTCGAGACAATTTGACTGTAATTGGCGCTATATAAATAAAATTGAATTGAATTGAATTGAATTGGCCTGCTCACACCAAATGATACGAGTCTCCTCAACAGTTATAGACGACACTGACCCTTCTTATACAGAGAGTCAGTGTTATCTGTATAGTCAAGTTTGTTATTTAGGTGAACACCCAGGTACTTGTAGGTCCTCACTCTCTCAATGTCAAGTCCCTGGATGTTCAGCGGTGGAGTGTTTGAGGGTTTCCTGTGGAAATCGATCACCATCTCTGTTGTCTTGCTGGCGTTCATTTGGAGGTGGTTCTGCTCACACCAGTAGACAAAGTCCATGATGACCTTCCTGTACTCACAGTCGTTCCCCTCTGACACGCATCCTATGATGGCGGTGTCATCGGAGAACTTCTGGAGATGACAACTGTCTGTGGAGTAGCAGAAGTCCAATGTATAGAGGGTGAAGTGGAAAGGTGAGAGTACTCTGCCCTGGGGGGCTCCTGTGCTGCAGACCACCACATCAGACACACAGTCCTGTAGCCTCACATACTGTGGTCTGTCTGTGAGGTAGTCCATGGTCCATGCAGCCAGCTGGTCACTGACCCCCACTCTATCCATCTTCACCCTCAGCAGTGAGGGTTGGATTGTATTGAAGGCACTGGAGAAGTCGAACAACGTCATCCTCATGGTGTTCCTAGTGTCCTCCAGGTGAGACAGTGATCTCTGCAGCAGGCAGAGGACGGCGTCATCCGTCCCAATCCCTGGCTGGTACGCAAACTGCAGGGGATCCATGTTTGGACTCACCAGGGGGCGAAGATTGTTCGGGACGATCCTCTCCAGTGCCTTCATCAGGTGAGAGGTTAAGACCACAGGTCTGTAGTGGTTGGGCTCCTTGGGGCATGAGGTCTTTGGGACCGGGACCACACAAGAAGTCTTCCACATGGCAGGAACTCTTTCCAGTCTCAGGATTAGGTTGAAGATGTAGCAGATCACCTGACAGAGCTGGTCTGCACAGTCCCTGAGGAGGCTGGAGCTGATGCCATCAGGACCCGTGGCTTTCCTGGCTCTGGTCTTCCTAAGCTGCATTCTCACCTGATCCACTGTTGGTGTGGAGAGGAGGAGGAGGAGGTGGAGATGGGGGGAGAGAGGAGAGCCCTAGAGATGGTGGAGGTGAGGGGGAGGGAGCTAGCAGGCAGGAGGAGCTGGAGGCCAGCTGGACAAGGCTCAGGCTGGAGGAGGAGAGGATGAGACCAGTATCAAACCTGTTGAAAAGCAGGTTTAACTGGTTGGCCCAGTCTCTGTCCCCAGGTTCAGGCTCCCCCTTTTTGCCCTTGCCTTGCCCTGTTATGGTCTGGAGAGGACTCCAGTTGTTGCTCTGCAGCTGATCCTCCATTTTCATGACATATCACGCTACATTTTTATACAACACCATTCATTCATGTAAAATTAACATTAAGTAAGTGTTTAGGATATTTATTCTAATTAGAACAAAATAGGACCACTGAAGTGAAATTGTGGTGATGTCCATATTTTTGAGACTGTCAAGGTGGAAATTCTCAGCCATGTAAATGACTGCTCGTTTTGCTCGTTATATGTCTTATAACGAGCATATAGAAAGCACAATATGGACATATTTAAAAGATAGTACACCTTTGTTTTCACCAAAGGGGGGTCTTGAACTTACTAATATCCTGCAAAACACAAACTTAACTCACCAAAATAGCTGCAAAGGTTCCCCAGAACTGTCAGCATATTGGTTAGTACAGTTAACTACAGAACTGATTTTGTTTTGAAACAGACCATAAATTACACAGTTAAAGAAAGGAAGAGTCCAGTAACGTTCCTCTGTACAATTCACAAACAGAGGTCCACAGATGCCTCAGTGACTACTTTTTTCAGAAAAACTGTCAATTAGAGCTGTGTGTCATGACGACGTCTTTTCATAGCATCATGGAAGTAATCAAGAACTCATCAGAAAAGTGAACCCACATCGACATGACAACGCAACACTCTGGGGTGCTGTCATGCCATCTATCTGCTACAGCCTTCAGGCCATGCTGAAAAAGGGTGTAGTCAGGATGCCACACCACTGTCTGAATGTCCCAAAATGCAACATCAAAACATCAACAAAGAGCAGGCTGTGCTTCGTGAGGTAGTATTCTCTAATGAGCAGCAAAACTATTTCACCAGGATTAATTAAGCACAAGATTGAATCAATTAATGCTGTTAAGAGATTGATTTGGAGCAAACACCATCCATTCAAGCAGAGCCAGGCTTTCTTTAATGAGAGAAGTTGGTGTCCACAAATGCGGAACTTCAACCAACTTTAATGAGCTTTGAAACACAAGCAGAAGTTCCTTGAAATGCCTGTGCACATGCGTGGACTTAAGTGAGGGATTAGGCCATGTTTTTTCAGGTTGGTTACTGGTGTCTGTGAATTTGCTCTACAGCCGTGAAATTCAGCGTTCATCTCTATATCTGCTTGTCATCTCTCTCTCTCTCTCTCAGCTCCTCTGCCTGTAGTGTTTAACACATGCCAGCAGTTACACACTTTAGTTGCTGAGTGTTGCACACTCCTTTAGTGTATTTGATCCCCTCATGTATTTAAATGTCCATATCATCACAAACTCCACCAGACAGTTACATCAAAGTAGTGCTGTCAGATTTGGGTTCTCTTGAAAACAACTCCATTAAATGTTCTCTCTTCCCATATAAACGCATGCAGACGCTCTTTTTTTCAATGCTGTAACATACAAAATTATGTTTAAACTTGTGTGTTTTCAGAGGTGGGGATCGCAGAGGTGCTTGATGGAAATGAGCCCAGCAGCCCTTGCCCCAGAACGGCTATGCCAAAGGAAGCCAGGCTACTTAGCATCTCATTTACATTTAGCGGGGAAATCGACTAATTAATCATGTGGCTATTTACCATCTCATTATCGTGGAGTTTGTGCTCCCTCAGCTGGGCCAGCTTCTGAAAAATATTCATATCTCACAGGCTCTGGCTTGATATTCTGTGAATTTTTAACATGTTTCTAATAGATTTTATACAAGTTGTAGGTGTACCATTTACCTTACTGCTCACTAGGATGACGTGAAGGACTATTTGACAGCTATGCTGCATGTGTTAGACAGCAATATTATTTATTTAAGTTAAAACCATGTGTCTGTGTGTATGTGTGATTTTATTCCACAGAGGGATTGAATGGGTGAGCCTTACCAGTTTCCTATCTTTTGCCACTTCTGCTCCCAACAACATGGGCCTGGTGCGAAATGAACTGCAGCATGTCGACCTTCCTACTGGTGAGAGACTCACACAGACACACATATTATCACCTGTACCTGAGGGTAGCAGCCAGAACTTTTATATTGCTCTTTGTTCTTGAGGTTTCTGTTTTGGGTTCCTGCACTCTTCACAGCAAAGAAAATAGACACTTCAGTCTCCTTCACTCTCCAGCTTTACCCTTTTATCTGTCTTTCTTTGTCTATATAGTTCTCTAAGAGACTCCTCTTATGCTAGAGTACCACCAAGGGCTGTCTAGCCCTGAAAGTGAGATCTATGAATTTCGTACATTTCCATAGAATTACTGCACCAGCAGAGACCATTCTGTGTTTCCACCTTCAGGGGGTGAAAATATATATAGTGCTACATTTTCTGTGTCAAAGAGAGCTGGGTATTTGAGTAACCTGAAGGTGAAGTAACAACTGGTCAGGGAATAATAGTTCAAGGTTTCAGTGTGGAAAGAAAAACGTATTTTGTTCATATACAGTATTAGCCTTCGTACAATGAAATGTTCAATATGAACAATTAATGAGGATTTTTAATATCTTTACTAATCTATTTTAGTCACAGATATCTAGTGTCCGTGGCAAAAATCTGCACGGGTGCAATAAAAAGATACAGTCACTTTAATGATTTGGTCACAAAGCCTTTATCCCCCTTTTAGGACAATGGCAATAGTAAGTCACTTTAAAACCCTCTCTGAAGTACCAGCATCATCAAAGTTAACGGTCCACAGCATTAGATTTGTTTACAGTGCCACACACGATCCAACACAGAGACACTTTATGTTTATTTCTTACGAGTTCAAACGAGTTCAGGAGACTGAGATCCCAAAACTGTTCTTGACTGCAAATGTTGCTGCTGATTGCTCACTGACCTCATTCATGTCTATAATGCGTCTATATGTATGTGTGCAGTTTGAAACACTGCATTTTGGCAAATATGTTTTGTTTTGTTGTCTTACCATGGAAAAGATCAATGTCTGTTTAGATATAGATATAGTAGTTCTTGGGTATGTTCAGCCTAGCTTAGCTGCATGATGACAAGGGAAGCAGAGGGGAACAGCTCAGGAAACCCTGTCAAAACAAACAAAAAATAAATAAATTTCTCAACAGCTCCCAAAGATTTTGATGTTATGTACAGGGTACAACATAAATTACATATAGAAATCAAAAAAATGAGACAATGGGATTTAATAAACATCTAATGAGGATTCTCATTTGTCAGGTAGATTCTGCCCACTTATTGAACTGTACAATTCTATCTGTAGTATATTTCATAAATAAGATGCTTAGTGGCAGATGTTAAAAGAACAATTATATTATCTAGATTTAAAATTGCTGCTTTACCTGGGCATTCTCGACCAGATTCACTAAGACTTCTCACAGATATGTACAATTTTTTATTTTTTTTTAAATTTTTTTACAAAATGAGAATATTTTTGAAAAAAAAAATCGTCAAATGGAACAACACAATAGTATTTTCTTTTCTTGGCTTAAAATGTTGAACTTCAGCTGTAAAAATAATCCACTAACCCAGGCACCTTGTGTCCTTTACCGCAGTAGCATTCCCTGATAACATTTGAGACTCTCGTCTGGAAAATCATCTTCCTTTCTTGCCTTACTCAATTGTAGTGATGCATGGCTACAGCAGCAATGCAGCTGTTCTGGGTGGATTTGTTCTTTACCCATGAAAATATTTTTTGTACACTGCAATAACTGGGAGAGGTTTGTGCTGAGAAGTGTTGGTGAACTGAGTTTGCATGGCCTCACGTACAGTATAAATATTCATTATGTTTATTGATGATAATTACATATTATTTGTACATGCGTAATCGTGACAAGTGTCAGCAGCTCAGCATTTGAAGGTGTCTCTCCAATAATCATCCAGCGTCAGTGAAGAGCATGAGGTTCTGACATATTAGCAGGAAAAAGAAATTGTACCCTTAAGCGTTTATAATTGCTGTACAGTATTTGCAGCACCATGGACTGTGGTTAGGACCTTGATTTGATTATAGGCTGTAGGCTGATGATCTGCAGAGCTAGATAACATAATTGATGCTCTGTAATCAGGACATGTGACCCCTCCTACTGTGTGTGAGTAAGGAAACAAAAGAGGAAATGGTGAACAGCGTTCATTAGCCTCTAGAACACCACAGGTCTCCAAAGTTTTCCCTGCACCATATGTTTAGTGATTTTGTCCCCTCTGGTACCCAACAACTGCTCTCTCAACACAACTGTGTAGGTCAACCTCACTCCTCCAAACCACCACAGGCAGTGCTATCAGTTGTACATTTTAAACAGGCCACCTTCCTTTGTGTCCTTCGCAAACACAGATCAGCACTTCTTTAGGCAAATATACAATACACCTGAAGGACATGCGTGTTTTGTTTGAAGAGGACCTTGATGCTCTGCATAACATTGGCTGTCATGGGGTGTGAACTTGTAAATGAAAATCAGGGATTAGAGCAAGTAGTGAGAATAATGTCGGCAGTTTTTACTGCCCACTCCGACAAAAAACAAGATGTATTAGCAATAAAATGAAATGAGAGGAATCAGTCTGGTGTCTATCAGGTCTAAGGAAAGATACCATCAACTCTCTTCCATCATCACCTTCTCTCCGTCACACTCTCACTTTCTCTCTCTCTGTTTGTTGTGTTTTCTAGGCAGATGCTTTGCATTCAGAGGCGAGCGAGGAAATGATGAGCCACCCATTGAGATGATTAAAGTGTCTCATCTCAAGTAAGTTGCCAGCCCTCCCCAGTATCAACAAAACTAAATAACACCACCACCACACAGTCTTTAATGTTTTTATTTAAGATACACACACATAAACAAAGACAGTATATATATATATATATATATATATATATATATATATATATATATATATATATATATATATATATATATATATATATATATATATATGTTAGCATTTACACCTTACATACCTGGAGTATCCTCAGCAATGGGTCTCTCAAGTCACCTTCCATAAACATCAAGTTATGGAAATTACTGAAAAGAGCTTATAAGGTTAGATTTGCCATTAATTTGTTTATTTATTGTCCCCAAAAAACTTAATATTTTCTTGTTGTGCAGTGTTTTAGAGCTTCTATGTTTTGTTCAAGTGTTTATCATTGCTTTTAACGGGACTTTGGTTTGCAGGTAAACAAAACAGCATGCATTCACAGTCATGACACATTTTTTGAGAAGTGAAACTATAGACAAGGTCATCAGATGGTAGCTGTCTTTTGTGTACTCAGTGTGGTTCTCAATGTGTTTGACAGTGAATTCTGCTTTCTTTTCAAGGGCACCTTGTGTAGTCATTACGAATAAGATTAGGTAGATAATGCATTATACTTGAAGGTGACATCTTGGGCTATTCTGCCCACATTAGGTGAATATGAACTCTTGTGGTTGACCTGTATCGCTAATGACAACAACTGCTCCCTTTTCAAGTGAAAACAGTAGGTTGTTCTGTGGGCAGTGAATACAAGAAATAATACACAAGCCATGGCCATGAGACCATTATATATATGATGTTATAAAAGCTGCTTCACACACAAAAACAGGTGATACTGCTGTGTACTGCTTCCATAGCATGTTTATTGACCACTTTACCACAACTCTATCGCGCTTATAAAAAGTATTTACCCTTCCTGGAATGTCCTCTTTTATTGCTTATTCAGACAAAAATAAGTAAAGCAACAGAAAACCAAAACACAGATGAACAGATAAACAAACCCAGAATCAGAAAATGTATAGTGCTCACAGAGGAATCGCACAATAGAAGTTGAAGGTGAAATATGAAATCATTTTAACCATAAACACTGACACACAAGATAACAATTTCAGTGCCATTTTCACTGAATTCCATAACCGAGGATCCCTAAATCTCATAAAAGACTGATGTGATGAAGTACAACAATAAAATGGGGGAAAAAAATGTGATTGTCTGAAGACAAAATTTAAAATTTAAAAAAAGTAATGTACATAGAAGATCTTGTCACCAATTCATGTTTTTAAACATATCAGCAAATGATATCTTACAGAAAGAAGTGCATATAACTCTCACCTGTTGAAATGTGAGCTAATTCTCAATCCCCTCTTCTGAATTACAAGTAATTTCGTAAGATGCGATAGATATGTAGTACCTCTTACAATAACCTACTGCAAGGTGATAAAAGGAAAATGAAGACTATCATCAAGATTTACATGAGAAGAAAAGAACAAACTTTCCTCATTATACCAAACATCTTCATTTACCATTTGAATACATGTTCAGTATGGTTTTTCAAAGCCATATAAACGGTTGTTAACTAAATGCTTTGAGATTCTTTTATAAACACATCTTCAGAATTTTTGAAAATCAAAACATTCTGGACATTGGATAATTTCCAAAATTACAAAGATCACCTGATTTGTAAAGTGCTTTAATTTGGCAGTTTTACATCAATACAAGATAAGACCAGTTTGAATCAGTATGTTAAAAATATAAATTACCTTCGTCAGTCTCAACTAATCAGTACATGGTATCTTAGCCCTACTTATTACCAAACATAATGTATAGAGTGGACAGCTATAAAGCCTTACAAATTACAAAAACATGGAATTCATAAATGATTAAAAGCATTGTTGCTCAGTTTTGTTACTTATTTAGTTTTGCCATTCTGTTGTGGTGGCTAGTGTTACCTAATGTTTGAAAACTTTAGGTAAATATTACTGTGTAATTAGACAAACTGTCATTACTCTGACAGATATTAGGACTCACCTCCATTTAAGCTACCAGTAAAACAGCTTAGCATAGTGGTTTATGGTGAAGTATTGTAACATAACCGTCACTTGGTGCCACAGTGGCTGTTGTCCAACAAACGTTGCGTAGTGCTGCTTTAAAAGATAGGTGGGCTTGTAAGATTAAGAAATAATGTAGGATATTTCACTGAGGTGCCACACACTACACACCATATCATAAGCGAGAAGCAGGTGAAGAAAATATCCAATTACTGGGCAGTGCATCACATCTCTTTTTATCTGTGTTATCTTTTTTGCTCTAACCAGGCAGCCACAGATCACTATCTTATAATTACCAAGGCCCAAGGGTTGTAGTTCTAAAGAGAAACGGTAACATGCTTTCCTGATGCTCACGGAAGAGCAATGCTGCAGTTTGTTTGCTCTGTTGAATACTGTCGCTCCTGTATAGCAGCTGAAGGTTAGATTATAGCCCTTCCGCTGTTGCGTGGTACTTGGTAGATTCACTTGTTACTTGTTTTTGCTTGGTTTGTTAGGTGTTTAGACCAACAAACTTAAGGTCGCAAGTGTGAATGTCTGATCGATCGTGTTTGTCCATGCTGCTCATTTATTTCTCACTGCAAACAGCAGTGTACCTAAGGGGAACTACAATATGGAGAGTTACATGCAAAGCAGGAATTGTATCAAAAATCAATCCTTGCTGCATTTAGATTCTGTTGGAGAGACATCATTCACTGAACTAAGAAACTTTCTGATCACTTTATAATGGATTCATTCTGTCACTGGTATATTGCTAACTAGGTGGCGGGCCTTTTTTACATTCAGCACCACAATGAATCTTACACTGGTGTAGTGCAATGTGTGTTTTGAGACTCAGTATGCATGTTTGTATTTTCCTTCCTCAGACAGTATCTGGTGGTCGTGTTCAGAGACAAACCGCTAGAGCTGTGGGACATCAGGACTGGGACACTTCTCAGAGAGATGGCTAAGAACTTCCCCACTGTTACTGCACTGGTACTAACAAATTTACACACTAAGTGTGTTCCACTGGCAAACTCTCATTCCAATGTGCTAGGTTAATACACACACACACACACACACACACGAACAATACAACAAATTCTGTAAAAACTAAAATGTAACGGGAATGACATGACTCCTAACAGGTGTTCAGGTATGCTTATTTAATTGTCCTATATGGCAAAAATCCATTTTTATATTGTTTTGTGTTTTTTATAAATGGGATGTTAAGTGAAAGATGTTATGATATAAAAAGTTTATTTCTGCCACGCTGGGTGGCTAATGTAGCTAACATTACCATTAACTAAGAGCTCTGTGGAAATTATTAAGCTGAGGGACATTCAGAGATGATAGAACCTTTAAACCAATAAATAAGGACTGGGTGGGTTGATGTTGCCTTACATGTTTCAGTGCAGCCTAAACTCTGCAGGTGTTCATCTGTTAACTTCTCTTCTTCTCTCTGTATGCACATATATGGTGCATTTTAATACAGCCAATTTCCAAATAAATTCTTCTCATTTTCATATTTTTCTGTTTTTGTAGCCAAAAATGGAATGAACCAATTTTTTGAGCTGAAAATTGAAAGAGACCTTGTCAGGGTGTTCATTAATTTCCTGAAGAGGGGCAAATATGGGACATTTACATTTATAGCTGGATCGCTAATTATCTTCAGTTTACATTCTAGCTTTAACAAAACACACTGTCATTCGACCCCTAGCCCTCCTTGTGTTTGTATGGGCCATTTGAAAGATTAGTCTGGAAAATTTCCCCAAGCTCAGCAAAAAACAGTGGCTTCATTAGGCCAGAGAAATGCTCATAAAAGAAGAGTTATGCTGGACAAACTTTATAGTTGGGCTGTAAAATCCTCCACAGTGTGAATAAAAACGCCAGTAACCTTAATAATGCATGCTGGCCTCCACCAGGCCCATATTGCTGTCTCATTTCCATATTGATTACAACCTCGAGTCAACCACACTATATCTACAGTGTTCCAGCACATAGACCAAACAGCTTGGAGGGGAAAACTGTCCTGTGTGTCACAGTTTCATTCATATGAGCATCTTCTGGACATGCAAATCACCTCCATTTCCTTCTGTCTCTGTGGCTGCTTTTTGCACTGAAATTGTTGTCTGTTCACAGATGTATTTGTCACTGTAACTGTAATCCTCTGTGTGTGTGTGTGTGTAAACAGGAGTGGTCCCCATCTCACAACCTGAAGAGCCTAAAAAAGAAGCAGATGGCAGCGAGGGAGGCCATGGCTCGACAGACGGTGTCAGATGCAGAGCAGAGTAGTGTTGAATCCTCAGTCATCAGGTGAATGTTACAAAGCTTAAAAATGTTGTTCTCTGAAGTCGTTGGTCAGGATAGAAATTGTCAGGCTTACACCTGTGTTTGAAGCTTTCCACCCTGAAATATATCTGTACGAGATTACATGCACTTTTTAGTCACACATTCGAAATTAAGAGAATGGACAGTAATATTCTGTCATTTTTTTTTATACTTTATTTATTTGTTTATTTTTAAGGTGGACTAAGCCATTCCTGACAAAGTTTGTTGTTATTTGAACTCAACAGCAAAACAAACACACCCGTCTCTTTAGCGCTCCTTCAGAAGCCGGATCCCCGAAATTTATGGATGTGCATTGCCATGGCAACGACACCACCAACTCTCTTAGCTGACAAAAAGAGAAAGCTTTCAGACTTATAGGCATGGGAATGAATGTGTCTTTCTCATAACTGACACAAAATACGCATAATATAAAATGTTATCAAAGAAACAACATCTGAGCAACCAAAAACAGTATCCAAACAGTACACTGTAAAAACTAGCAAGACGTAGTGGTTTACATTGCTGTCTTTGGCCAGAAGAGCCATAGCCAAAAGACATCCTTTTCCTGGTGGAGCTGTAGCCATTATCCTCGTGATCTGCTGCTGTTCTTGCATTGAGGAGCAGGGCAAAGGATGAGAGTCTCGCTCTGTGTCTATGAGCAAAGAAACAGAGCCTAGTGGTGCCAAAACCAGCTTCTAGCTCCATGTTCCACTCCAAGACAGGGAGGAGAGGAGCAGTTGCTGTTGCAAAACCATCCAATGCCAAAAATAAGGGAAGCAAAATTTTCTCAATCCAGAAATCACAATTGTTAACAAAAATTTCCATACACTTGTAAAGGCCAGTGGCAGTCTTGAGTTTCCAGTGCCAACTTTGACTTCATGCCAATGTTATGACTTCATGTTGGGATTCATAGGGCTTACCTGTGCATGTAGTCTGCCTGTTAGCGAGCATAAACGTCCACTGTTGCTGGTTGGATAGAATAGTGTTCATCATTTTTTTTTAGTTTAAATGATGACTAAATAAATGATAAAATTATGTACTTGCTTGCAAAAGTCAACATAAAAGTGTACTTTTATGTTAAGTAACTCAACTAAAAACAAACTCACTCACTTGTGAAGTAGTTTTTACACGGTCTCGCAAAGTGTTCCTGCACAACATATGACTTGTGTTATCCTTTACATCACATGATCTTTCCTTGTACCCCCTAGCAACTGTCAAAATACCCCCCAGGAGTACAGCTACCCCTGGATGGGAAACACAGAACTAGATGATAGTGGTAATGCCTTGCCACAGACAGCAGAAGAATTTCAAGACATCCAGTCAAAATATTTCACAAGAAAGAGGAAATAAACAACTGACAAGCTTATCTGAGAGAATTGATTGTTTGATTTCCCCCCTACAGTCTCCTGCAGGATGCTGAGAGCAAGTCAGAGACCAGCCAGGCCATCTCAGCCCGGGAGCATTTTGTATTCACTGACACAGACGGCCAAGTCTACCACATCACCGTAGAGGGCAACACAGTCAAAGATGGTGCACGAATTCCCCCTGATGTGAGTCCAGAGACCATGTGTCTTTTTTTAATGTCTCTTTTTCATAACACCCTGTACTACTTCAAGGTCATTTAAACTTATCCTTGCACAAAGCCATTGCTACCTGCTTAGTGTTGCTCCCTTCCAATTCAGCTATTGCGGTAATCCATTCTGTACACAAAGATCTAAATATTTTTTTCTCCCTGTTTCTTTCTGCAAACATAAGTGTGTCTCCTATCACTACTTCTACCTCTTACTTTCTCCTCTACTGTCTCTGTGTAAATGTTTGGCTCTATTTGTTATCTGTTCTTGTCAGATCTATTGATCAATACTTTCTCTCAGTCATGTAACCTACACTGACCCTTATATTGTACTTCACCTTAATAAACCACTGTCTGGTCGCTATTTTAAGCTAAAATAAGTGCAATCTTTTTATGTTCTAAACAGGCAAAATCTTTCTTGGAGGGTGATGTGTTGTTTTTTTACATCTGCATTGTGTGGACATTTTACCTCATTTTCGAGTTTAGAAAAATGATGCTTTTTGGTTGTTAGCCAGAGTCTGTACAACTTCCTCCTCGATATAATAAAAACCATCACTCCTCCTTTCTATTCTGTGTCCTTCAGGGGTTTTTTGTAGGTCTTGTGTGAAGAATGATATAGATGTTGGCTCCACCACAAAATATGGTTAATCTAATGTGCTACATTAAGTAGTAAATTGAATGTAATCAAACTAAAGGTTTTATTGATAAATAATACAGCTTTATGTTTTTGCCACAGTTTTTTTCTAGAGGACAGACAGCTGAAGCTGTGGGTCTTCAGTGTGTTAAAGATCATGTTCACCTCACTGAGGCAGTGTGGGATTCAGACTCAAGGGAAGAAAATCTGTTACTGTATTTTACCTGTAAAGCATATAAAGAACAACCTAGTTCTTAATTAGCTACGGCAGCAGCATGAATAGTCTACTAAACAGACCGCTATTACTGAAAACAGGATTTCTTTTCTTGGATGAGTCTAAGATGCCACGTAACAGTAGGATGTTTTGATTAATTTATAGATCAACACAGCAACACTTTTTAAATAAAAGTGTTTAACTTCCTAAGCAGCATCCATTTCTGTTCTATTATTTGAGATGGGTTTTTTTTGAAGAAGTCGACTTCAGGAACTTTCTTGGAATCATTCTGTCATTGAGACGTGTAATTGTGTTGAGCTGAGTCATGCTGTTGTGTAGGTAACACCTTCTGCTGTTTGTTGAAAATTTCCCACCTTCTGTCAGCAAAAAACACCACAATTTTATACTGACATTTATCTATTTTTATTTAATTTCTTCATTTCAGCTAATTTCATCGCGATACATACAGTGCATCTAAGGGAAAGCATGTATAGTATATTTAGTGTAGTATATTCATTTCTCGTGTGCTGCAAAGGATGTTTTGCTCTCTCACTACCTGCATCTCCTCACACCACACAGACAGACACTGGAGGTTTACCAGGGGATTTTAAGGCCTTATCTTTGTGACGGCTGCAGATTTATTTCTCAAACATTTGCATACCCCAAAGGTTTTACAGTCGTTTCAAAATGATAGAAGATCTTCATATCTCTGTCAGGAAACTGACGAAAACTCTCCTAAAAAGTTTTGTCGTATCACACACTGAAGGTGAGCTGACACTTAATGTCTTCACATCAGCACTCTGTCTTGTGGCATAGCCTAGCCGTACTTAAACTCACATGCTGCCTTTGTTTGCCACTCAGCTGCCACAGATATTTCAATTTATTAGTCTTGTTTTCATTCACACTCAAACATTAAATGCCAGGGAGTGGAATGTTTTATAGCAAAGGGAAAAGGGTGGCTTTTATGCTGTTGGAATTGCATTTTTTTAACTACCTGGTGGTTGGCTGCATTAGCGACGTGACTTGTGAGCCAAATGATATGATTTTTCTTGATGTCTATCTCCAGTTAAATGGAGGATAATCATAGACTTCAGACTGCTGGCCTGAAGGGTCATTGATTTCAGAAGTAGTTGGAGGATACAGCTACAGCTACTCACTAGTGAGGCTAGTGGACAGTAATTTTATCGCTCTGTGTCTAGGAACCATTTAAAACAATTCAAACATTCATGAAGCATAAAGGTCCCATAATATACCCCTTATTACCAGTATAATGCAAGTTTTACACATCCCCATTTTTTTATTTTTAAGTTTCATCTCAAAATATTTGCACAAATTGTTAAGTGTACCATGCCAGTAGTACCCCTGATTTTTGCCTTGTTCCAAATATTTACATTTTTTCAGAGGTATGCTTTGTGATCTATGGACAAAGAAAAGAGCACTCTGGGGACATGCAATTACAGTATTGTCAATAATCCTGAAAATATGGCCCTTTATGGCAAAGAGCCCACACTGACATGATGCCAAACCTCCTTACTGTACAGAATGTCATTATAAATTGTACAGAGATTGTACAGTCATTTTTATGTCATTTAGCAAGAAGTGCATGTTGGAAAAAGTTTGGGGGAAAAAAAAAGATAAAACTTGTGGAATCCGCAGTACATAAGAGAACTGGTCTTCATAATGACTCTGCTTTTTCCTGCTGGATGCTTTGTTTGGCTGGCAATGTGTTTTCTCTTGACCCTCTGTTTCCCTGTTCTAGACATGCTCTCAAAACAGTTTTTAGGTGAACTTATTAGAAACTTTGAAATACTTGACTTAAAGCTGAAGTAGGCAGAAATCTGAAAAGACAAAAAAATTGGAAATGTATATCCCTTCTCTCACTAGATGAGAAACATACAAAAATAGCCAAGTAAATAGTCTCCTCTCATTGACAGGATTTCCTAACGCCTGAAAGCAGAGCGAAGAGGAGGTGAAGATGTCTAATTTACTGTCAGACTGTTTAAATTTCAATATGCCGAAAAGTTATGCGAAAATGACGCCAAAAAAATACACCCTACCCTACTCCAGCTGTAATTAGGAATCTATACACAGTGTGCGCATGTCTTCTTCCTTTTTTTGTGCAAGACTCTTCATAACTCAGTGAATATCTTTCCTGTTCTACGTTGCAGGGTAGTATGGGTAGTATTGCCTGCATTGCCTGGAAAGGTGACACCCTGGTGCTTGGAGATGTGGATGGCAATCTCAACTTCTGGGACCTCAAAGCTCGTTTGTCAAGGTAACAGCTAAACTTATGCAAGTAACAGGCAAAACATGAATACAGGGCGCTCGTATAGCTCAACGCGTTAAGCGGGCGACCCATGTACGGGGGCTGGTCCCCGACGCAGCTGGCCCGGGTTCGATTCCCGCTCGCGGCCCTTTGCTGCATGTCTTCCCCTGACTCTTCTCCCATTTCCTGTCTCTCTCTCTCACTGCACCTATCCAATAAAGCTGATAAAAGGCCAAAAAAATAACTTAAAAAAAAAAAAAAAAAAAAAAAACATGAATACAATTTAAGTAAATTAAAGGAAAACACAATATGTCATACTTAACATTTTAGAATGCTCTGATTTTCTTGATCTTACATATCAGTAAATGTAATATATTAAGGTTTTGGGTAACTGGTAGAACAAATTGGAGCATTTTAACTGACACGGATTCCGACATGCTGTGAGATTTTTTTTTTCTTCATTGTGCTTTACTGAACAAATTATTATTCAATTATCTGTAAAATCTAGCAAAGAATAATGTATATAAAAATCACTAGTGTCCCACTTTTTGCTTTAGTGTTATGCTACATTACTATTAATTAGTTCCCAAAGAATCTGCGTGGACTGTTCATTTTTAGGTGTTTTCTGTAATTATTTTTCTAATCGAACCAGATGGTTTGTCTATGGTCGTTTGGACATGACAATTTGATGTGTTGCTCTGTAAAAATATGTTGTATGTGTGACAAAAACTGACCTCACCTCAATGTCAGAAGAACAGTACGTGAGAAAAATTCAGAAAGTCAACAAGTCTGTCTTTTTTTATAAAATGCAATCATTCTAAATTGACTAATTCTGTCAATGTTTTCAGGGGAATACCGACACATCGTGGCTGGGTGAAGAAGATTCGCTTCGCCCCTGGAAAAGGCAACCAAAAGTTGCTGGTCATGTACACAGATGGAGCAGAGGTCTGGGACACCAAAGAGGTGAGGCTACAGACACAAACCCTTGGCAGTTGTCGTGTCACTGTGATGTTGAAGAGCTGCAGTTAAATCACTGATTGGCTTGTTTGTAACGCATTATAAATTCCCAGCATGCATCACAGTGCTACACTGCATAACTTTAATAAAAGGACAGAAGCTGCAGGGGAGTCTGCAGGTTCATAGCAGTGGTTTTACAGATTTACTGTGGCAGACTTAATGGGTTTCCGTAGCGCTGTACTCACTGAGGCACTACAGTAATGTGTTGTGGTATATTTAACTAATGTCCTCTCTCATACTAACACTGTAGTAATGGCATATCCACTGTAATTGTCCTGTTGTATTAAAGAATCATTATAGTGTACCTTGTAAGTATCCATACACAAGCCTTAAAAGCTTTTCCCCGACATATATAAGCTGAGCCATAGTACGATGGATGATGCTGGAGCCTAAAGGCGGCAAACATCCTCTCCCCCTCTTTAACTTTGTTTACCAAAGTCATCATCATCATCATCATCCAGAAAGTTCTCTGTGCACACTCTTTGTTTCAGCTCAACTAAGAATCCTTCGGGCTAGTTTGCGCTCTAGTTCATCATTTGATCTAATGTCACAGACTACGCAATTTTTTGTTTATCTGTATCCATGACACAGTGTTTGTGCTTCCCCAGCAGCGATGAATGTTAAAAACTGAAGATCAGATTAATTTGGACACGGATGGACGATTTAGTGTATTAAGAAGCACAAGGTGGTCCGAGTGGATCACTTTTGTTTGGATAGAGAAATGGCTTGATGGATTTTCTTTAGATTTGTCGCAAAGGTTCACGTGGATTCAAGGATTAACTGAATGAGCAAGTGGTCAATGGTCACTGTGACTTTTTGACCATAACTCAACAGTTCAGTTAATTTGTAATTATGACAAAATTTCACACAAATGCTTAATAGGACAAATAATGAAGTGATGACATTTATACCCAATGGCTCAAAGGTCAACTACACTGTTACATCATAATGTTCTGCAGAGACACTTCTCTGGCCATTATTCAATACCATCATTCAGAAACAGAAGAGGAGCTGGTGATCATATTTCACATTTGACCAGAGACTGACTCGATGACACTAATCTTGAGTTCTAACCTTTAGACTTTAGTTATTGTATAGATCTTCTTTCCTTCTATGAAGCATCCATGGTTTTAATTTGTAGCTTCTTCGACGCATCAATTACAAAACATACATACATTGTCGACAGAGTTCTTGTTTCTCATCAGTGTGTCCTTTCTGTAGCCCAAATACCCACGACAATGGCCAAGATGTCAATTGTGATTAAGCTGATGATTAGGTTATGTATTACATTTATTAATAATTTTTCAAGACAAAATTTTCCACTTTCAGATTTCAATAAATAGAGTACTGCTTTTACTTCCATGTTGTGCGACAGTCCCGTTAATGTCCAAGATGAAACTTAAATTATTCAGAATTCAGTGCATCTCCTTGAGGCAAAACACCGTATTGATAGGTCCCCAACACATCTCACTTGCTGAACTTGTACTTGGCAGTAGACACTACAATTCCCCAATGTTCACCATACACCTACAATGCAGGCTACAGTAGACACTAGCTAGGTGACTGTGTGCAAAATGCCTTCAGTCTCCATTTGGTTACTGCAGTGCACCAACTCAAACAGATGTGGGACCAAAAATTACTTTGAAAAGAGTGAAATAAGGCTTGTTACTGTCAGATTTACCCAAGGTGAAACAATAAGATTTTATCTACATTTTCTGTTTTCAATGACCATAGTAAACATGAATATCGTGACTGTTGTGTTCATTTTATTATGGGAAGTCAAAATTGTGATTCTAATTAATATTCTATTAATTGTGCAGACATACAACTGACATTATGTTTCCATTTTGTCATCAAATCTTCTTTTTCAGTGTTTCTCCCTTGTTCCTCACTCATTTTGCTGTGCACATGGGAAGGCTGCATGTCAAGAAACGTTGTGTCTTGTGCCAATGCTAAAATGATATATCCTGCAGCCCTATTCACTGCATGTATTATGTGAGTCTAGATAAATATGAATGTAAATTCATTCAACTTGACAGATTGGCGGAGCCATACAACCATGAGGCAGTAATTCCAGTTGAGGGGTGGCAAGATGAGGCGTAGTTTTCAGTCAACAATTGTAAAAGTCAGACAACAGATAGATCGAGCTGCTGAGGGAAACAAGGGAGAGCTATAAAGCAGCAAAGAGATGGAGAGAGAGAGACAGAGGGAGGAGCAAAAAGACTCGGGGAGGAAAAGAAGTGCAGGAGAGCTTTCCGAAATGCTTCAGCGCTTTGCTGACATCTGGGTTTCACTGACACCCAAAGAGCCATGTAAAAAGCACCCCCAAAAAAGAAATTGATTTCAGAGTATTTTCTGAAATAACTACATCTCCTCTGACTCTTTCATTCTGTATCCTATTATACTCCACGTAAATTAGTTTACATTAGTACACTGTGTTGGCCATCCTTTGTTTTTGGTGCAAAACCATCCCATATTGTGTCTGTCTCCATCAGAATTTTGCAAAATAACTGAATTTGTGACCAACTTGCTATACTTGTTGTAGACAGTATAACGTAAAGATTTAGGTAGCAGTTTCAAATTAACTACCTTGGCTCTCTTGCTGTCTTGCAGGTCCAAATGGTCAGCAGCATGCGGATTGGTCGCAATGTTAACTACCGTATCTTAGACATTGACTGGTGCACATCAGACAAGGTTGTGCTAGCATCAGACGATGGCTGTATCCGAGTGCTGGAAATGGCCATGAAGTCTGCCAGCTACCGCATGGATGAACAAGACCTCACTGGTTAGTTTGACATTACATAATGACGTGCTGTCATGTCACCTGTTATGGTAATAAAAGCCATGGTCTAACACTGTGTTCTTTCTCATCTGTGGGTAAAATAAACAGATCCAGTGTGGTGCCCCTACCTGCTGTTGCCCCGAGCTGCCCTCACCCTCAAGGCTTTCCTTCTGCTACAGCCTTGGTCAGGAACCTTTACTATGGACATCACTCAAGTGTAAGTGTCGCCTTTGAACAAGTCACCATAAATATCTCCTCTGGCAGAGCTATCTCCAGGTTGATTGGTTGGTTGATGTTTCGCATCTGCACAAACTCTCATTGGCTGGCCAATTGCCGGTGTTGCTTTCATCGCCGTCATCAGTAGCTTACCAAGATGAGTCCATTATTGTGGCGGTGGGAGTGACAGATAAGCTTTAAATATTCCCCACATTTTCACATCTTTGAACTTATCCAACCAAATGGACACTACTAGGTCTGACTTATTTAATGCTTACCGAGCATTTACTCTCAGTTGGCTCCAAACTAATTGACACCTTGTCAAAGAAGTTGTAGGTGTGGCCATACAAGTGCAATTTTTGCAAACAGTAGTTTGCATATCACAGTTCAACAACTTAACATGACATATCATCTAAAAATGTAGGCTGACTTGTCTGCGTTCTGTTCCTCAATAATTCCTGTGCTGTGATCACAAGTTCATGTAGTTTTTTTTTCTGAAATCACATGAACATGGCCAGGTGTGATCTGGTGGGCTGTCTTCATTTCAGTATAAAATAACAATATTAAAATGATTTAATATTCTACACAAAGTAGCTTTTCGTGTGTTTGGTTTTAAAAAAAAAAACTTTAAGCTAGTAAGGCTACCAGGGAGAGCGCACTCAGTGCTCTCTCTCTCTCTCTCTCTCTCTCTCTCTCTCTCTCTCTCTCTCTCTCTCTCTCTCTCTCTCTCTCTCTCTCTCTCTCTCTCTCTCTCTCTCTCTCTCTCTCTCTCTCTCTCTCTCTCTCTCTCTCTCTCTCTCTCTCTCTCTCTCTCTCTCTCTCTCAGACCATTTATTCGATTGAAAAGTAGATACAATTTCAGTTGACCAACATTGTCTTTGATTATTGGCTGGGTTAACATAACATGTACATTACAATCACACAGGTCCCCCTGGGTAAATTTGAAGTGTCAAATTCAGCTGGCATTTGGATTTTGAAAAAACACCCAAAAGCAGTTAGGAGTCAAAGTAATGACCGTGTTTAAAGTATGTATGTGCACTAAGGAATTTAAGTTAGTTCCATGAAACTGAAAGCTAATTGATGCATAAAAGATCATGTTGTGAACAGATTATTTAAGCGCTAGGAATTCCCTCAACTTGTACCAGGCTGTAAGATCAGTCCCTGGGTTGATCAATGGATTTGAATACACCCAGTTCTTTATTGTAAATCTTGGGACACAAGCTATAAAATAAAAATCACATGCTTGTACCTAACCCTAAAGCAAGGTGTTCGGAGTATGTACGCTGAGAAGCATATTGATAGTGGCCAGTGTTGTTTAATTATTGATGTCCACATAGCAGGCATCAGTGATTGAGCAGAGCTGCTTTAGGTTAAACTGCATTTTAAGTTGTATAATGGACATCGCTCAACTAGGGGATGAAGACAGATGGGCAGTTACAGTCTGACCATCTTCTCACCTCATACGGTATATTACATAAAACTTAATGAATCAGTATAATGAGGTTTTTTAGCTGTCTTATCTAAAAAACAAATCCTCCTTTATCATTAGAATGTGGACGTATTTTTAGTCTGATTATGGCTGAGCCAAAATATATATCAGCTGAAGTGGGATATTGGTTATAAAACTTGGCAATGGAATCAATTTTTAATCCAGTTTCACTTTACATGTAAGGCTGACCCTTACTTCAGTGGTAAGTGACTGACTAGGATTAGTTGTGAGCAGGAAGTTCTAAGGTAGTTTTGTTTAATAGTATATGAAATATACACTGATTTGAAATTAAATTGGATTTGCCAGAATAAATCAAAACAATAGTGAATGAATTTCTAACCGTCAACATATATATGACTGGCTTTAATTCGTTGTTGTTATAACACCACACCATCTGCCAAACACCCAAGCATTCCGTTTATTACCTCATAAAAAAATAACCTATTTGCCAGTATGAGCCACTGACTTCTGTAAGCCAGTCAGCATGGGATCCAGCAGAGGCTGTCCTCAGAGAGCGTTTTTGTTGTTTCTTTTTGCCGACAGCTACATCTGTGTTCAACTATAGCCTGATGTAGTTACAAACCCATTTAACTGAGACCTGAGTGTTTCTTTCATTAATCACACACAGCTGCCTTATCAAAAGCCAGGCAGCTATACTAGCAGCGTGCACAGTGAACTACCTGACCTCAGCATAAACGTTAGAATAGACTTTGCCTGACACATCGACTTACCTGAGCAGGTTCTGAGATTCCTATTTAACATCAGGTCAAGTTTTATTTTAGAAAGGTGTAAAAGGAGCTGTTTGACTCACTTTGATCCCTCTGTTTCAGAGACTACAATGAGAAAGTCGAGATAAAAGGACTGATCCAGGAGCAGCTCAACTCATTGTCGAAGTGAGTTTTGACACTACAGCTTTCCAGAGTTCTTCCAGTGGCAGTCACAAACAGTAACTCAAAGCAGAATATTTAATGTAACTGCCATGATGCAATCACCAACAATCAGTTGTCAGCGCATATGTATATATGTCAATATATCTGAGCCAAGTGTTGTTTTTTGTTTATGTACTCCAGGCTTAGAGGCCCAGGGTCCTCTGTGTTTAGACAGCAGGCCCAAAGAGCAAGTAGTAGGGCTGACAGATAAGAAGAATCTCCTGTAACAGCCACACTGGGCCTGCTGTGTTTGAGAAGTGTAATTGGCTCTGGCTGTGTTCTGATTGTCTGTCTCTGATTGGCTCTCCAGTGATATGAAGAGTGTGCTACAGGACCCAGAGCTCAGTCTGCTGCAGCGCTGCCTCCTGGTCTCACGGTGAGTTACAACACTGCATGGAGTTACAACTGTTTGTTGTTGTACAGATTGCCCTGTGCGCATGAGGGTTTACTGGTAACCCAGGACAATTATTTTGTCAGACAAGCACATATGTCAAAGACTTCTGAAAGCTCAGCTGAGTTCTAACCAAAGGATAGTTTGTGTAGACTGTAAAATGGAAGGGAAAAATTATGGTAACATACAACATAGAGTAAAATAAATGTGTGATATATAATACAATCAAACTAAATAAATAAAGAGCAAAACAAGATTATTAACTTCAGTAAAACATAATTGTATGGCACAGAAACCGCGGATTTGTGGAATATCAATATCGATAATGCAGCTTGTTTATTAATTACAATAAGTATTCTGATCTAACAAAGATAGTATAATATTATGAGGCAAGTAGAATGACTTTCTTTTTAAAATATTTACATTATCTGCAAAAACATTGGTTCATGTTGGCTGTAACTGTACTGTGTGATTCTGTAGCTCAGCAAAAAAAGCATGACATGAGAACTTGTGTCAGCAACTCTGATCTAATCTCTGCTTCAGTTCTCATTTCCCTCGAGCATCTGACAAATCTAGAACAGCCAGTCTGTGCAGAAATGCAATATCGTCCCTCCTGTTTGCATCCTGTTATTAAAGCCATGATTTACCTGGGAAGTCCAATAGACCCTTTTTTGTACCTTGAATACCTCGGCCGTACACAGAGAGCTATCTGTACATCTGGCTGTCCACGTTTCCTGCCACTGTTAATGTCACGAGGTAACCTAGCAACAGCTGTGTGCCAGTGCAGATATGTTAATGGAGGCTTAGGGAAGTAAATGATGGAAGAGAACGCAGAAGGAGGAGGGGAGCTCGCTGAAAGAGCGAGGCGTGGGTTGGAAGATATAGGAACTGTGGTCATTAGTAAGCCAGGCTACTAAGAAAACTGAGTGGCATGTTGATTCAGACTGCAGATACTGACTAACTACTCCACAGAGCAGATAGTACCCACTCTGAAGCCAGCTGATGCATTGTTGTGGTAAATCACAGGCTGTTCGGGGATGAGTCAGATCTCAACTTCTGGACAGTGGCGTCCCACTACCTCCAGTCATTCGCACAGGCTCGCCAGCTGATCGTGTCCACTGCAGAGGGTCAGGCACAAAATGAAGGAACCCAGCCATCACCTCAGAACCACCTGGACATCTGCCATGACGTCCTGTGTGAGAGCTCTTACTTTCAGGTCAGTGGAACAAGAGAAGAGGAGAAAACCTAAACAGGTTTTTGGAGTGTGTTCTGTAGTACATATGGAAAGCATATTGTACAGGTACATGTATAATCTCCCCAGCAGTCATCCAGAAACAATTTGTATCTTCAAGTCAGCCCAGAAAAATAGACACCACCAGCCCGTCTCTTGTCCTCTACAGTATCAACATCACCGCGGCCACATAGGCTATTACTAATGACATTGCATAGCTCCTGTGTTGTCTCACTAAGCTCTGATTTTCAGTGAGACACCTTGCACGTTTGCACCTCCGAGGTCATATCCATCTATCACTTCATTCCTGTTTACATTTAATTCCCCCAACATTTCCTGATTGATTTCATCCCACCCTCGGATACTCTCATTTATAAAAAAACAATCCCTCTCTTGTTTGTGCCATGTTATTGCTCCGATCAATACGTTTTGCTGATGACAGAGCTGAACCAGCATCCAAGGCTTGTACAAACAATACTCACAATCTTCTCTGTTCAACTTTAATTATCAAGCTAGTTTGTTCCGAAGTTTTTAGAAAAGGTTTCTTGAGAGGAAGTCCATTGATTGGTCCTCCTGTCCTGCTGTCCTGCGTTTGCCTACATCACTCTGCTGGCTGACATGGCAACCCCACAGCCCACTGAACAAACACATCCACCTTTGTGTTGCCATTGGTTTTTCGTTGAAAGGCTTATTTTTTTCATTTTGTAGTGGTGATGATGTGCTAGGTATTGTTTTTGTGTCGAGTCTACTTTTCCAGGCTGCAGAAAATACTTGGATAGTTTGAAGAAAGTGTGGCAGGTAATTAAAAAGTTGACCCACTGTGTAGGTGAACACAGGCATTCTCTGAGTTTTTTGTAGGTCTGGTGTTTTTCCCCAAATCCTGCTTCAATAAACCCAAGGAAGCAGTGTCAAGAAAAAAAAGAACATTTTTTGATCAAAAATGCTTAGTCACTTGAGAAGAATGTCGAGGACCTTTTGGCTAGCATTAAGATTTCAAGAAGGAAAATGCAAATTGACTGTCTAATTTCAGTAAGTCGAGGTCCAATTAAAAAGTCTCAAATAAGCTTGTAATTTTTTAATTTCTTTTTTTAAATGATGCGCCGTTCAGTTTTTGTGAAAGTTCCACTGCCTGTTAATGAGGAGCAATGCAGAGATCACAAAGTTAGGACTTTCAAAGAAATACACAGACAGTCTGCAGCAACATTTGACTCCTGTTGTCATGAAACAGCTTCAGTGGCAGCAGCCTCGCTGTAATTACTAATATCCAAGACTCCAATACAGAGCACACAGCTCTGAAGTTACTAAACTCATTTGGTATCTCTGCAAGGATTTATGCCCACGGCTGTGACTCGCAAAAGAATTCATCATAATAAAGTGCAAAAAAAGCCTCTGTGGTAGATATAGATACAAAAGTGTGCTTATGTAGCTCATTTTCTACTATGCTGTTATCTTTCCCCTCATTGTATCATTTCTCCGCCCTAGTCTTATTATAAAACTGATGAAATCTAATTCTTTGAAGCATCTATTCCTGTTTTTATGTTTTATGCCGATCCTTTGCTCACCGAAAAAAACAATCTGATCTCCCATCAGGGAACAAGTAATGAAATAGTGAGGAAACAGCCAACAATAATGAAAGGCGGTATAGGAGGCACTGGCATCAGAGAAACTTGTGAATATTTTAAAGACTATAATTACACTCTCCATCACTGGACTCTGTATTCCTATAATTGTCTTCCCATCTCTCTCTTTGCTCATCATTACTTTTTAATGTCTGTAGTGTATAATCTGTGTACCGACTCTTTTCATCTCTGTATCTCTCCCACACATATACAAATTTTCAGTTCAATTCAGTTCACATTAGTCAGTTCATCATAAGTTATTTCAGGGCACTTTACATACTGGGGAGGAAAAACTTCCTTTTAACAGGAAAAACCTCAGACAGAACTAGAGCCAGGGTGGGCGGCCATCTGTTTCCAGATGGAATGAAGAGAAAGTGAAGATAGAAAAGAAGACAAGTGAGAAACCACAAACGGTAAACACTGAGCTGGATGGTGGGGCCAGTAAACACAGATCAGAAACATGCAGCTCAGGAACCAGAGATACCTGCAGAGAGGTAGGGTAGAAAGAGAGGAGAAAGCACAAACAAGTGGAGAGAGGAGACACAAAGGTAATGACATGCAAGAGTGGCAAATGCATGTAGAGTGAACCAGAGGAGAGTAGAGAAGAGGTCCTTAGTGCAGCATGAGAGCTTCCACAGAAACCGAAGCCTATAGTAGCGTAACTAAGGGATGTTTCAGAGCCACCTGAGCAAGCCTTAATTATAATCTTTATCAAAAAGGAAAGTTTTAGGCCTAATCTTGAAATTAGAGAGAATGTCTGCCTCCCAAACCTAAGCTGGGAGCTGCTTCTACATGTACGGAGCATGACAGCTAAAAGCTCTACTTTTAGAGACTTTCAGAAACACATGTAAGCCTGCAGTCTGAAAGCAAAGTGTGGGATAATATGGTACTCTGAAGTCATTGAAATTCAATGGAGCTTGGTCATTAAGAGCTTTGTATGTGAGGAGAAAGATTTTAAATTCTCTTCATCATTTTACAGGGAGCCAAAAAAGAAAAGCTGATATGGGAGGAATATCATCTCATTTGCTAGTTCCTCTTACTTCTCTCGATGCAGCATTTTGAACCAACTCGAGGTTTTTCTTAGATGTATTGAGACATCCTGATAATAAGGGATTGCAGTAGTCCAGCTTAGAAGTTACAAATGCATGGACAAGTTTTTCAGCATCTAATTTTGACAATAATACGCAAGTAAAAGTAGGCCATCCTATTGACCTCCCTTATGTGTGAATTAAAGGATATATCCTGGTTAACAATAACTCCAAGGCTACTCACAATAGTAGTGGAGGCGAAGGCAATGCCATACAGAGTAACTGTATGGTTAGACAGTGTTCAGGGCCATATACAATAACTTTAGTTTTGTTTGAATGTAAAAGAAAGAAATTACAGGTCATCCAGGTCTTCATGTTCTCAAGACATGCTGAAAGTTTGACAAACTGATTTCATCTAACATTGTAGGTGCATATAGCAGGGTGCCGCCTGTATAGCAGTGTAAATTTATGCTATGTTCCCTATACCTATTGCCTAAGGGAGGCATGTATAATGTTGAATCACAGATGGCATGAACAAGTTGGAATCTATCAGGTAAATATGATTTTAACATGCCTAGTGCAGTACCTTCAATCCCAATGACATGTTTCAGTCGCTGTAATAAAATGTGATCAACACAGCACTAACATATAGCAGTACAAGAGTAGAGATAAGTCGAGTGTCTGAGGCAATGAGAAAATTGTTGGCAAAATCCCAACTGAAATTCATCAAACAAAGCATTTCTGTGCACATGGTCACATAATTGCTTTGCTGCAGCCGTTCCAACTATGTTGGAAATAAAGGGGAGGCTGTATAAAGGTCTGTAATTGGCTAAAACACCTGGATCAACAGTGGACTTTTTAAATACAGGTTTAATTACAGCAACCTTTAAAGGCAGGGGTATGTAGTCTGTTAGTAAAGATAGATTAATTAGATTTAATATGGAAGTGTTAAGTGTAGAACATCCTTGAGCAGTCTAGTTGGGATAGAGTTGTAAAGATACATTGGAGGTTTAGATAAAGCAATATTGAAAGATGCCTCAAAGGGATGAGAGAGAGGAGAGTCTAAATATAAATCAAGTCTTACAGGCGTTTCTCAAGCTGCTGCTGCAATGTTACATCTGTGACAGCTGTGGGAAGGATCTGATGATGTTTTTTCCAAAGCCTAATTTTATTGAAGAAGTTCAGGCGCTCATCAGTACAGAATGCTAAAGAAACACAAGGCTCAACAAAGCTGCGATTCTTTTTTTGCCTGGCTACAGTGCTAAAAACAAACATTTGCTTGTTGTTTTCCGTAATGATGAATGCTGTAGGGTTCTGCTGCTACAGTGTGCTTTTTTATGTGTTTGTAGATATATTTCAGGCTAGATAAACAGAGAATTCACTTTTGATCTTTGGAAGCAGCATATCAAATAAAACAAAAAACGTACTCTAACTTGTTGCTTCAACTGTGCTGCTCAACAGAAGTTCCAGTTGGATCGGGTTCACCTGCAAGAAGTAAAGCGCTCCAGTTATGAACACACCAAGAAATGTGCTGACCAGCTCCTCCTGCTGGGCCAGGTAAGTACTACATCACCCCGTTGTCTTGCTTTATGCTCATTTTGGAGCATCGTATTAGATGAGGTTAATGGATATGGTATAATTTTTTAAAAAAATGTCGCCAGTTTGTACGTATACTTGAGGTGGTTTTTGACTTTTTTTGGAAAAAATGTTAATGCTTACATTGGAAGATGAAAGCATCTTTTTGGAAAAAGTTGTGATGTAGCGAACATTTAACTCGCATGAATTATCAGCTGTTTACATTTCTTTTGTTGTCTTCGCATCCGTACAATATGAAACGTGACCAATACCAGCTGACAAAAAAGCATATTTACAAAATTCGCAATTGAAATCATTTCTGAAAACTTTTCTCCATGTTCAAATATAGCTGAAGTTTTGTTTCTTCTTCTTCTTCTGCTTCAAGTTTTTTTGATGGCCTGGTTTTGCTTGCAGCTTGTTCTGCTCTGTTTATTACAGTTATGTATAACATAGCCTATACTGCCACTTTCTGACAACAGTGTGTGGCCTAATGTAATCGTTCCAAAACAGTTGATAGAAACAGGCCTAATCAGTGTCTTTTTCTTTGTAGCATTTTAAATTTGCTTGACAGTTATATAAAAACAGGGCTAGTATGTCTGGAGGGAGGCCACAGATACAAGTTGCTTTCACATCATGTGGGGAGTGACTTTTGATTCTTGCTCAAATGTTTGTTGTCAAGTAAATTAAGTGACTTAAGATTTCACCGCGTGTGTCTTGTGGTTGGTATAAATAACTGATTTTTGTACCTTTTAGCAGTTGCATCATTTTGACGGTTTAAATAGCACATTTTGCTATCTGCCTCATTCTATTTCTCTTTTTTACAGCCTTCAGACCCTAAACGATGCCTCCCTCATACACACAAATACACACCTTCACTCTCCTTAGCTGTGCATACATGCATATTGGCACAGTAAATAGATCATGTCAGCGCTGAGGACAATGTGTGCTTCTTCTGTTCTCCTCAGCGTCTCATCCTGTGGGCACTGGCTTCACCTCTCTCCCCTCTCAATGTCAGCACTCTCACTCTAATCACAGGCTGCAATCAGCAAGCTGTGTGCTGGAAGTGCAGTCATCCAACAGGCAGACAGACAGGTCGGCCTGTGCTGACCCCAGCATGAGCTCGAGCCTTCATCTACACCAGATGAAAAGCATGATAATAACATAATTTCCCTTTGCAATTTTGTCTTGTTCAGCTTACACACAGCAGTTACCTGGCAGAGCTGTTAATGCATTGTTTTTCCTCTGCCAACTTAGTCATTACATTCTCATCCCTTTGTTGTTGCTCTCAGACGGACAGGGCAGTGCAGTTATTACTGGAGACGAGCGCAGACAACTCCAGCTACTACTGTGATTCACTCAAGGCCTGCCTGGTGACCACCATCACCTCATCAGGCCCCTCACAGTCTACAATCAAACTTGTGGCCACTAACATGATCGCTAATGGCAAGCTTGCAGGTAGTGTTACTGAATGTCAGAAACCACTTAGCAACCTTATGTTTTAATGAGAACAAGCAGCATATACTGTGTTACAATATCTCTAGATAATTTATTGTATTAATTATCCTTTAAATATAATGCAGTGCAGTGTAGTATAACCAGACTGTAGTTTCATAGATTTTGCATGTGTTTAATTTTAACCTCATTATTTTAGATTAAAATTGATTGATGTGTACTGGAACCAAACCAAATATTTCACATCATATCAGTGTGGCTGCTGACAGCAGATTATTAAGAAATCACTGCTGTCATCTGGACACCTAGCCACCTTGGGTAATGATAGGCCATAATTTCTCCATCTCAGACATTTATAACCTGTCCACTTTTGCTGTTTTCAGAGGGAGTACAGCTGCTATGTTTGATTGACAAGGCAGCGGATGCTTGCCGCTACTTGCAGACCTACGGGGAGTGGAATCGAGCAGCATGGCTGGCAAAGGTAACTCAGAATGAAGGCATCCATCAAAAAGAAACACTAGATACTGTGTAATGTTTGGATAGCTTGTGAATAGGTGGAGGGTGAGTGTTAAGATTCTGGAAGCTTGTTAAAATAAAAGAGCGTAGATGAATTACACTTGTGACATTTATACAGTGATTTTTCTGTATTGATTTTGTTATTTTCCATGTGACTTCTTCCTCTTTCCCAAAATGAAATGCAAGTTGAAGGATCGTCGTATTGACACAGTTTAGGAGTTTCAGCGACCATGCCAGATGGTGCTTGACATGTTTACGTAATGGGAATTCCATAGAGCGTTACAAGCATTGCAGAAGCACTGGGAGTGATGTATTGCTGCACAAAAGGACAAATTTATCGAATTCGGATAGCGTCCAATTTTAAATTGGGGCCGGTTTTTGATTTCTGTACTAAAATGTCTCAGAACTTTTTGATCACGCTTCGCATAGGTAGATGCAAGTTTTTGATAAAGAAAGCAGTTTCAGGGTCTTGTTTGTTTTCTGTGCCTCTAGGTGCGTCTGAACCCAGCAGAGAGCTCAGATGTGCTGAAGCGTTGGGCAGAACACCTGTGCTCCCCACAGGTCAACCAGAAATCCAAAGCCATTCTGGTGCTGCTTTCCTTGGGCTGCTTTTACAAAGTAGGAGAGATGCTCCACAGGTAAGAACCATCTGATAATTGTTGCTGTTACAACTACTGTGTATATTGCTAGAGAAATATGAATACTACAAACCTGTTCAATTACTTAGCTTTGTATTAGGAATGTTGCGATATACCTCTATTGAGGTTTATATCCAACATATGAACAATATACAGTACAGTTATGGTGGCAGACTGTCTTTCTGCCTGCCTACACTGGCATTTTGAGAGCAATTTATTTTCCAAAATAAACCATAAACAAAGTTAAAGATGAATTTAGCTTATACCATTATTTTTTGTTCACATGTGCTTTAGATATCTTGATAATGTCAGGATCATGAATTCTTTTTGTCATAATTTTTAGTGAAAATATTTTGACATTGTGATAGCCTCATCTTGTATTAATTCCTCATATATCCAACTATCCACTGTCACAAATTATTCTCTAAACTGAAATTCCCTTTTCAAGATTCATTACATGAGATTTATTTATCCAGTGACTGAATCGAACACTTTAGTCTCCTTGTTTCTTCCTCTCCTTTTCCTCCTAACTACATAGAAGAACACATCACAGTATATGGTGTTGGCTGACCCTGTATCTTTTACCTCAGCATCAATCTGATGTTGGTCCACCGGTCCTCCTCCTTGACAGTCTGTGCTCTGAGATGCCTCTGGCAGCAAAAAGCTCTCACAGGGAATTAGAGAGGCATCAGGACGACAGGGTTGATGTATGCTTTAGGATCATAGACATCGAGGCAGGGATGATGTTGGTTACTGATAACGGCTCTCACCTCCTCCTGCCTCTGTCTTTCTTTTCCTCTTTCTATCTCCTGGGCAGTATGAGGCACTTTGATCGGGCCGCCCTCTTCATCGAAGCCTGTCTGAAGTATGGGGTGATGGAGGCCAATGACTCTTCCAATATCCTTCTTGAGGACCCATTATTGTGCTCTCTGAGGGCCATTTATGACTAGAGTTACATCCGCTGCTCACTCTGTCCATCTCAGTGACAGACTCGCACCTTATAGCGGGGAGCTTTTTCACTGTGAAGGTCAATTTAGATGCTTCACAGAGCACGTCAAGCTACATTTCACATGTTCCCAGTAGCCGATATCACATTGTGGTCACAGAGCTCAGTTAAAGAACTTCTACCATTTATACCTTGAGAAAACACTGTATCTCACCTTACCATAGATGTATAGAACAGAAAGTAGATACTGAGTAAAATATCTGTAGGACTTTCTGTGTTGTCTGGCTACTAGTTGTCTTATATTTCATTTTTGTTTTTGCCTCAGCTGTTTATATATTTACCACCTTATTTAAATGAGGGCATTCATCTCATCTGAGATTATCCATATCCCCCAACAAGAAAAGAATTTGTTATACATCAGTCCCACTAATTAGTTCTCTGTCTCAGGCAATTACTTGTAGAAAATGAGCTTTATACTATCCGGTCATTTTTCTCATGCAGTACATTTTGTGTAACTCCATATGTGGCCATAAACAACAAGAACAGAAGAAGAAAAGAGGAAAAAAGAGACTCTAGACATAGGTCACCTTAAAATAGTATTTAATCTAGGAATGTGTAATTATTGTGTATACACTGAAACATCCCCTGTGGCTTGTTTAATGGTCAGCCACAAAATGAGTTATGATTTATGGGGACCAGACCAGAGCAGCCTCTCTTGGAGGGGAGGATTTTGTTAGGAGAGTCACATTAATATTAAGCAATATTTCAGAAAAAAATACCCTGTTCTGAGCCATTATGAGACTTTATGAACTAATCCTTCCTTTTTATTTGGCCTTTGCTGCACAATTGCATAAATATAGGTGTATCACAAAAACATTGATAAATCAACATAAAGAGCCCTATTTTACTGAAATTTAGCCCAAGCACAAACACAATTATTAGTGTGCATCACCAATTAAAGTTTGAGTAAAGCAGTAAAATAAAAAACTTGTCACAATACAGACAACAGTTATTAACCTCCCTGACAAATTTTAATAATTAAAGGTAGTCATCAGTTACATAAAATTAGCTTTTAAAATGTTGAAGAAATAAGCAGTAGTCTCTGCTCTGAAATGTTGGTAGCTTTCACAACCAGATGAACTATACTAACTTTGTTTTAACCGAGTCAAACGGGTTAGATGTGAAATCATAAACATGCACTGTGGATGCAGAATTTTCATGACCTTAAAGCTACCTACTACAATACACTACAACAGGGCAACTAACTGTCAATGATGGACATGTACTGCACTAGATGTTAGCAGGATAGTTGGATGTAGGCTGGGGAAGGAGACATTTGGGTTGCCCCTGTTCAACAGTAGTGAATTATGCGAGAATGTCAGTTGTCTCTGGTGAAGGTTTATTAAACTAGCCGATGTAAAATGGTCATTGTAGAGGCTGATGTTGGTGGGGAATCTTAGCGCTCCATTAGTGCGACTGTTTATGAAGCTGATCCACCTCTGTTTTACTCTTAGGAAATTTAAATAAGATGACTGAGCTGTTCTACAAATTCTGGCTTCCAGGAAAGATGCATTTGCATAACTAGCTAGCCAACTGTAGGCTGTATGAAGTGTAGTAACTTGCGATTACTGAACCACTGAAACTAATGTGCTTTTGATTTTATACTATTATTGTGTTGGGGGCAGGGGTCATACAAAATATGCTTCCAGTGCGTCATGAAGCCATGGTAGCCTGTCCAAGAAAATTCTTAACACAAATATGATGAATAACAGTTTAACAATCTAACACCACATTTTTGTACAACATAGTTTGTAGGTCGTGAAGTGTAATGTACATCTGCACACCAGACACAGATTTTGGAAGAAGCTGAATACACTCAGACGTCTAAAGCCAGTGAAATCAGTACAACAGCCCTGCAACATCTTCATGCAGTTTATAATTAGAGAGGTAAAGTGTAACTGTTACAGTCACAGTGAAGACTGTACTTTGTGTTTTCTGTCTTACATTGCTTTATGTAGAGAAATGTGTTCGTTTTTAACCTACCCTCATTGATGTAAATCTTAATTGCCTCACATTTGCATGAAAAACTCTGAGTGGAGGACACATATGGTACAAAAAGGTAACCATAAAAACAATCTGAGCCATGCCGTTCTGTTCTCCTCAGTGCTAGTAGGGGCTGTGGATACCAGGAAAATGAAAGAAAATACACAAATGCCAGAAACTGCACTGTGACTGATTATAAAGTACTACTGCCATATCACCAGCAGGAAGGAAGTGCTAAGAATATCTGAGATCAAAGCATTTGCCTTCACTGTGTTTGGCCACTTGTTTAAGTTTTAAAGTTTTTCCTTTAAATGGTCCTCTGTGCGTATGTGGAGCTTACTTGTTTCCGATCAGGTTCATTGAATCAACACTTCCTGATGTCGATATCAGAGATTAGGTAGTACAAAATTGCCATCTCAACAATGCTGGATGATATGGTTATTATCTATCTATCTATCTATCTATCTATCTATCTATATATATATATATATAGATATAGATATATATATATATATATATATATATATATAGATATATATATATATATATATATATATATATATATATATATATATATATATATATATATATATATATATATGGTAATGAATATTACTCTCCAGTAATGTGTTTCACAACTTACTGTAAAGACACCACTTGCCTACTCTTCATTGCTTCAGCACTGGTTATCACTTTTTAAAATTATTACATATTCAAGGATGTAATCATGTCGTATCATGTAAATTAGATTTTAGTCACACTTAACTCATCAGCATTGTCTGCTAAGCTGTGAACTGTACTCTGCTACATGTGCTGCAGACATTGCTGAGAGTGTTTTAGAAAAAAAAATATTCTGGCTAAACAATGTTATGACACCATTTTTAAATTACCCCAAATATTTTGTTTTCAGCCTAGTGTTCTGTTTTGAAAAAAAGACGTGCTGATACTATTATTTCTGTGATAGGCCGGTATAATAAGCCATTCAGCCTATCAGTCAGGCTCTACTGAAGTTAAATTAAAGAATAGTTTTTGGTGGTGACAGATTGCTGTGTTTTTATGTCCCCATTAAAATGTTATGAGTTCTCCTTGACTCACTGTTGCACATAAACTTATCGAGGCTGCATTTTTGGACTATGCGCGGCTGCTGCGCTCACTGGGCCTGCGGGAGGGCGCCGCTCTGTGGGCATCGCGGGCCGGCAGCGCTGGGGAGCAGCTGATGGAGGAGCTGTTCCAAGGAGAGGGAGTCACCCCTGAAGCCATTCCTGCCGAAGAGGAGGTGGAACCGAACAAGAAGAGCACCGAGTGACCTCGAAGAAGGCGGGTTTTGAAGAGAATGGACGACCCGCTCTCTGGTGTAAATCAAAGGTCAGCCATTCAGCTTCAGTAACTTGATCATTTTGAATGAACTGTGTTGGAATCCAGGAGAATCATGATGATCATCTCCACATCAATAGAAGAGAGCTACGAGGAGATTACTCCGTGTGAAGCTGTCAGTGTGTCATTGGAGATTGCCTGTGTTTGTGACTATGAGATTGACATTTCTTAATGTTTGATATGACCAGTGTGTTTGTGCTCATTTGTATGCATGTAACAGCCCCCCAAAAGAAACACACTTTGTTTCCTCATTCCCCCAACAAGTGAAGTAATACACATTGCTGTTACCACCTCAATATCGGTCTTTTTTTTTTCTTTTTTTTTTTTTTGTCTGGTTGGTTAATGGATTTAAATCATTAGATTTTTTTCTGCACTGCTTTTGTTCAGCCTTATTTCATGTGCCTGCATTCATAATTTTAGTACTGTTGTAGCGCTACAGATTTAATTTGCCTTTTTGTTGCTGAGATGAAATGTGGCAGAATGTTTCATTATGAAAATGCACTGTCATTATAGCAGACCTCGGTGACTACTCCATGACTGAATTCCAAAATTTGTTTTTTTACACTTTTGATTTAACCAAAAAGACTGCAAAATTGGAATGAGAACCTGTGTGACCATCCATGTAACTGAGACATAACACTGATTTCAGCTTGGCATTTCATCCACAGCAGGTTGTGCTTCATAAGTGACTGACCAAAGCCTGCTACTAGTCAAGCCTCTGCCGCTGTAATTGTTGGATGGCAGTAAAATTATATAGCCAGGCCGCCCTGCACTTATTAGACACTTAATAGTCTATTATCTCCCTACACACAGAGGGGAGAGGAGTCTGACTGCTGCCACCTGAGTGATACCATTCAATTAGCTTATGTAGGGAGTTGAATTCAGTCAAATAGATCGCGGTTGTTCATTAATCCATTCCGTTAATCTAAATGGAATTTTTAATTTTCTATTTTTATGAAGACTTGAGAGGATTCTTTGCTGTCTGTATACTTTGATGTTTGTATAAAAAAGTTGTTCTCTAGTGTGTGTGTATTACAAGAGCTGTCAAAATGTGTTGTAACTCATTTTAATCAGACCTCCGATGGATCATTCACACACAAATAATCTATGCTGCTGCCACTGTTGCTCATCACAATCAAAACCTGACACTGAAATGATTTGCTGCCCCCTCCTTCGCTCTGCTTTTCCCTCCTTTTTATGCATCTCATCATCAAAATCCTCTGTATGACAATGAACAAACTTCAGTGATTGTGTGTTTAATTGCCTTGTAGCGTGTGTAGTTGTCCTGAAATGACACAGTAACTCCATCTATGGGACCTTTTAGTGTGTTATTGTGTTTCATACACACATCAGTGCTGTTTCTCTATCGTGTTAACCACTGGCAGTGTCACTATGGCAACCCAGGCCTATTTTAAGGGAATACATGTTGTTCCTGCAGATCCATTTCACATATTCCCACTATCATACTGTAGGATCTCTTAGAGAGCCAGCATGGAGTCGCACAACCCAGCAGATGATCAGCTGTAGTTCACCTAATGCTGTGTATCCTCATTTACTCTTGTCAGTATTGTGGAAGCAACATGTCCTAAACTGCCTCTTTATCATTAGGCACTAGATTGATTAACACTTGCTGCTTTTCTTTATACTTACATGAGTTTTACAAAATAATACTGTGCAAAAATCCTGGCATGTAGATGAGAGACATGTCTTGAGCAGTATGTTTTGTAAGAAGATTTAAAAAGTCATTGTAATGGTGTTAAAGTTTAGCTTTTTTCCATTGTTTTTTGTTTACACAGTGATCATAATGCTTTAAGCTATATAAATATTACAAGAGAAAGAAGATATATGTGTATATATAGATGGCAATAAAATCAATATCACCTACATGTTTCCTGCCTCTTGTTTCCTGTCTGGAAATGTAAACACAAGAGGGCGCTCTTATCCCTCACTAGGAGGCAAAGTCACTTAGAGTCTTTGCTGTGTAATGGCAAGCACTTTGTGAAAGATCTGTTATATTGAGTGTTCATTTGACTTATCCTCTTTTAATTTCAATCCAGGTAGATTGAATTTGAATGTTCCTTCATTTATCAAACTGTCCTAAAAAGTGAATTAGGTCCTGCATGAGCCACTTCCGCAATTAATTACTTCTTTTGTGCCTAGAAGGAGGGCCAACAGCTGGCTTCAGCTCACTGCCCAGGTCTGACCGTTTTCACTCTTTTCTTCACCTCTGAGTTATTCATTGACGTGTATTCTGTTTCTTCTCTGCCTCCTGCACAATACAAGGAGAAGAAAAACAGTCTGAAACAGAAGGCCACACAAATGACTCGGTTGTGTTCCTTTAATGGCTTAATGAATAACTGCCGGAGAGCCGATCCAGCCGTTACAGCCAGATCATCAGTATGCGGGGCCTCACTGCAGGTTTTCTATTCTGTCCCGCTGCCTATACACAGGCTACCACCCAGCTAGCCAAAATGGCTCTGATAAACTCACTTCCCTTTTTCACCTTACATGTGCTTTATTCCTCTTTTTAAGGCCTCTTCTTTCATCGAAAACAAACTGGCGAACACGGTGCCAGCTCATGTTCCTGCTGCACCCCACCTCCACTAATTTCCTGGAAGACTTGCTTCCATCTGCTGCTTGGCTTTCAACTCTTAGTGCCCCCTCCTGAAACAAGATTCAAAGTAGTGTCAGAAACACAAGATTAAGTGTGTTGGGATGCAGAGCTGTTAGGAGCATTTACGCTCACTCAACAGATGAAAATCTCAGTTTCACGCACATAGAGCGAGAATTAACCCCAAATCAATCATACACGGTAGTCTTGCTGATCCGCATTCTCAATCATGTGTATAAGTAGCCACTGAATTAGTCCTCTATGTGCAGCAAGCAGAGGCAGAGCTGACCCTGCACAGTCTGTGTGCTATAGACAGTGAAGTACAGCAGGTCATTCAGTTCCCATGAGTGTGTTCTCCTCTGCTGCTGACAAATAGCTTTATCCAGGATGGGCAGGTTCAAGCCTGCACACACAACTTACTGAAAGCCCGCTGTCTCTTCCCCTTCATTTTTGTGAGATGTTTTGCAATTTGGCTTTCCCCTCCTCGGTGAGGGTTACCACTGAGTTCATCTCTCATTTTCTCTGTAATTATCCCACCTTCCATTGTTTTCTCAGCACCCTCCCCTGACATTTTGGAGAATTCGTTAGGCAGCTCACACTCCAGGTAGTGGAATAATTTGGAGCTGAGCGGCAGCTGCATTTATGAGGATAATTATTTGTCTGAGGTATGTTTATTCCTGTTTTAACTCATGTCCTTTTAACCTGTGTTGACAGTACGGTAGAAAACCATTAAATTGACAAGTTTTCCTTTGTGTTGACTTGTATCCTACATCTTACTGTAATTGTTGCCCACTTTCCTCACCTTTCTCCAAACACTTTCTTCAACCCAGGAAACCTGAGCTGCGCATGCAAAGGTCATATCCGTTTCTCTCATTCTCACCCCTACATCACCTCTCCTCGCCCACATCTGGGGGTATCGCTTGGCGTGGAAGGAACCCACAGGCCTGATCTCATCTGATATCTGCTGCCAGAAGCTCCTCGGATTGGTTAGCCGTGACTTCCCTCCCTCCTTTCAACCTCTGCTATTGGTTGAGCTCCCTACTCACCCTGATGTTTGCAGACTCCAGTTGGCTGCTGCACAGACCCGGGGCCCACGCCCGGGGCTCCAGGTGATGTTTATGTTGAAAGTATTTAGTCCCCCAGCTTTATCTGATTCCATTTAGATGAATGTCACGGTGTTCAGCAGACCATGGCCTCACCTCACAACAACACCACACTGCTCCCATTTAAGAAAGGCATGAGTGAGAGAGAGTAAAGTGGGGCTGAGGGGCTGGGCAGGGGCAGCATAGGGGAACAACAGGATCTCTGGAACATTACCACGCGATGACAAACTCTTATCGGGGCCCGGTAATGACTTGCGGACAGGGTAATCTTTTAAAAAAGCTCCTGTTATCTCTAAAACAGTTCTTTTGTGGCTTCCACGTGTGCACGTTGCGGTGAGGACTGTTATTTACAAAAAAAAGAAAAGAAAAAATGGAATCAATGAGTGCATTGTGTCAGGAGCGTGCAGCCGCCTCTTCCAGTTACTGCAGTGTGGTCTGCAGCTCCTGCACACACTTGTGATTCTGCACAGCTAATCCTCAAAGAATGATGAGGATTTTGTGCGAGTGCGCGAGAGACAAATGATTTTGAGTCACTCAGACAGTGGGATGTGCAGGCGTCATTTGATTGACACGCCTATTGCACTGGCAGAAATTTCCAGACCAGTAATAGGTGGTTCACCTGGTTCACCTGATATTAATGCGACATATAATAGGAAATCCGCACTGCTATGTCAACAAGGCAAACAGACACAGTTGAAAGATCTCTTCCCCAACTATTGTTGACAAAGCTTAAACCACATCCAGACGTAGTCTCTCTGTGGCTGCATCTGTGTGTGTTTTCATGTGTAAATAACAAATAGACACACAGAGAGATCCTGTTAAGGGCTGTGAAGTGAATTACTAGTAACTTAACAATGAGGTGGGGAGAGATGAAGAAAGAAGAGGCTTAAAGCCACCATTAACTAAACAGTAGAGAGGAGAAAAAGTAAAGCCAGACCTATTATATGGGTCAATCCGTGTCAGATCAGACAGAATTCAGGAAATGTGTTGCCGCACCAAGTTTATTCATTTGTTATTTGGGACCCAAAACTAAGTTCTGTAAAATATTTTGAGAATTTTATTTGCTTTTAGCTCTGGGAATTTTTGTATTTTCACAGTCAAACAACATCTTTATCATCGAATTCAAAACATCAAATGCCATTTTAAGGGTTCGATATCTCTAGAAATATAATTCCTACAGCCGTGCAATTTGGTGGGGACTCATACAAAAAAGTTTCAAATAGATTCAAATAACTGAATGTTTCCAGCAGAGACCAAATTTGATTTTATTGGCCCTCAGAAATGGAAAAAAGTGCAAAATTTTCAAACAAGGGCGGTATTTCCTACTGAAAATACAGTCTTTGGTCGACATATCACCAGCTTTAGAGGCCTCTACCATCAGTAGAATTTGTCTGGCAAGTGTGGCAAACCCAGGTTTCTTTTTTTCTTTCTATATAATGTCATTTTATGTACCAAGTTGCAAATTCCTTCTTTGTTGTCTTCATGTTAAGAGTTAACAATATATGACGCTTATTTTGCCCTACAGTATTTTCTTGTATACGTACTTGATCACTGAAGAGAGAAGCTCATGCTGCTTTAACACACATCACAATAAATCTTATATTTATACTCATCACAGCAAGTGCTATAACAACAAGACAAATGAAACAGGAGATCAATGCTGTACTTAAAGCAATGAAAGAAAGCACTGCAAAAGATTCATCATTCCTCGGTGGATTTACATTTCATTTATTTGAACAAAGGAAATTCTCAAAAGCCATTTCGATGTCTCTGTTGGTCTTAATGTTAAGCTTGTAGTGTCTTCCCCTCCTCATAGCAGATGGAGCTGGGATGGATAAATAAGGCTACTGACACCAACAGGTATCATTAGATGGAGGCCACTTGAACAAAAATGCTTTCCATGTAAGGTTTATGTGGGTGAAAAATTTTTTTTTTTAAATTCTCAAGTCTGATAACATATGAAATTTCTGGTAATCAGCCAAAAATATTTGACAGTTTTGGATTTGAAATAAGTAAACTCTAAACAATTCCAGAAACAGTGGCACAACACAACTACTGGAAAAGATAGACTGATCCATACGCAGTCACACTGGACTCAGGGAGACCTATAAACCCAAGCTATGCTTTTGGTTGACCCCAAAATGTGTGTGAATGTATTTTTTTTTCCTGTGTTCCAAAGAAAGGCCATGAGGTAACAGAGATGCCACAGATGCCCCTGCTACAGTGAGGGCCTCCCCAGGCTAATTGTCCACTGTCCTCTGGGAGATTAGAGCAGGGGAAGGCAGGGATGATTATGAAGGAAATGGCCTCTTATAAGCCGCCGTACACTAGGCCAGCCGGGCTCAGGGCTGCAGAGATGGGGGTATTCCCTTTCATCGGCGGACAGTGGGAGCCAGAAGAGGATGTAAAGGATACCTGTACTGCAGCTGCCCCATTTCCTGCATTGTTGGTTGTGCATTTGTGCTTGTAGGTGTGTTTATATGAAGCTGTATATGTGTCTGTGTTTCCATGAGTATGTGCTCAGTGCATGAATGTACGGAGCAGTCCCAGTTTAACTGGCCTGGCCTCTTTCCTGTGAGTGCACTGGGACTATATTGCTGCGTTTGGGTCTCCGGCGGAGCTGCATGTTTTTGTTTCTAGTCAAGCGGAGTATGTGTTTTCCTCTCTGTGTAGTCTGACCAGACACACTGGGCCTGTGTGTGTGAGAGAGTAGGACTATGGGGGAGGCTGAAGTTGTTTTGCTGAGGCCCGTGCAGGCCTTCACTCCTGGGGATAACCACGTGCTGCGCTGCCGAAAGACAACCAGGTTCAGGCTCAGTCTTTCTCTGCTGTTAAGTTGAGATAATAACAGATACCAAAGTAGTCATATAAAGATACTTCAAAAAGTTCTCAGCCTCACCCAGACACAAGGGGTGTAACTGTATCCCATGAAGCCTGACATCACTGTCTGCAAAGGAAAAAGTTTGAAGCAATCAAAGAAAAAAAGAGGAAAGCTTGGAGCTGCTGTGCTGTTGCCACCAGTCAGCACAGGTGGTGCCGTCTGATTTCTAGGAGTCAGATGGTGCCATGATGGGTGATTGAGGTTCATGGGGCAACAGTTCAAAGCCACATTTGACTGCGTCTGTTTCTACCACCTGTGCTGTGTGGATGGCGCATTGTCCTGGAGCAACAGCACAACCGTTTCAGCATTTGAGCTTTTGTGGACAATGATGAAAGGCTTTATAGTATACAGTTAAGCCCCAAAATGGGAGCTACACTCCTTGTTAGGTCTTTTCAATGTGCCTTTGTATCTACATTATGGTTTGCAAAGCCATGAGGAGAATAAGATAAGAGAAATAAGAGACGGATGACTGAGTGTGGTGTAGACATACACTGATCATCTACAACATTAAAACCACTGACAGGTGAAGTGAATAGCATTGATCATCTTGTTGCAGTGCAATGTTCTGCTGGGAAAACTTTGAGTTCGGGCATTAATGTGGATACATACATTTTTTGACCAAGTACAACTCCCCATGACAGCACTCTCCAATGTCAGGACAGAGTTCCCCACAACACCACAGAACTGCTCAGGAACAACTTAAGGAACATCAAAAAGAGCCAAACACATTGACCTGGCCTAAGCTCCTCAGATCCATAAAGACCTCAACCCACAGAATCAAAAGTATCAGCTACCAACATCCTTTTGCCCGACACCACAGGGACGTCCATCTCTCCGATCATGTTCAGAGCTGCTTTGGTGGCATGAGGCAGAAATGCACATTATTAAGCAGCTGGTTTGAATGTTGTGGCAAAATTTTTGGCTAAATGCCACAGTGATGCACTTTGAGCATTAGCATATACTGCAATGCATTTTAGTACAGCATTGATATGTTTACCATGTGTCCACTAGGGGGCAGCAGAGGTTTGCATGTAAAGTGTGTAGCGGTAAGGCTTTTTCCAGCACTCTAACTCTGAAGTCAAGGAACTGAGATTCTCCAGACCAGTTTCCAGATGTGTTGTATATAGATGAGATATTAGAAAAGCTTGTACTGTAGATGTAAGTAGTTACAGTGACGAAATGTATTTGCTCAGACTGTTGTGTATTTTGTCAGCAGTGTAGAGGCAACAGATTCTTCAGCAGCCTCATCCCATAAAATAAAAATGCAGCATGTGTTTCAGTAAACTGCTGTTTCATTTATCTCATTAATTCAGACAGTCAATTTAGTCCAACATATGATGTTGTTTTACCGGGACACTAAATAGACCACAGAAGCTTGGTCTGGATGCCATTGAAGAGAGTCACATTCCACGGTGTCTGCTACTTGTTTCTTGTTGGCTGCAGTGTGTGTTAGTGGGTCATGGAGTGAGAGAGCGCCAAGCAGAAGTTGCAGGTCCATTTCATAACAGCTCCCTGTGTTTGTGCATGACGGCGCCATGTTCCCCCTCCTATCACCGAAACAATCTGACAACAGCACTACTGTGTGTTGCTGATGTTGATCTGGGAGTCAGCGTAGAAGTTATTCCATATAGCTGCTGTCACGAAGCTCTGTGTGCAGGGAAGCTCCTCTCAGGTACGGCAAGTTCACTCTGGTGAGGACTATCTGGAGGACACCGTTCACTGACGCTCCTGCTTGATCTGTTTTGAGGGGACTTTGAGGAATATTTGATGCAACACAGCTGGGAGAAATGTTGGAAATGTGTTACATCAGACTAGACAAAAGTCTAATAGACAGGGAGAAGAAAGGGAGGCAGGAGGGAAGGACTGAAAGGTTAAAGTGATGAGAAGACAGAGTGGGAAGAGAAGCAGGATGACAGAAGAAGTGGCAGGAAAGGTGGATGAGGGAGGACCGTGGTGCTGACAGTGTTTTGTAGGAGTTATGTAGATGTAATCCCTTCTGATGGGCAGGTCAAGCTGCCTGCTGAACGCTGAGGCACCGGCCAGCCGTGAGTGCACACATGCAGACGCACATTACACACACAAGTAAGTAGCATGTTGTGTGCTGCTCTGTGTGTCCATTAAGCTCCTTGTTGCAATCTGGCAGGGATCATGAAAAGGGAGGGGAACAATGGGTAGATTTTCTTTTTCTTTAAGCTATGAGGGCCGGCCCGCAGAGGAAAGAGAGATGGATCTTCTCCAAATGCCACCGTGGGCGCACTAATGCCTGCTTTGTTCACCACGGTAATTCTATTATGGTAATGTAGGATGAATCCAAGCTTTCTTCTCCCTTCTTGCTCCATCCCAGTTCCAAGTCGCCTGTCCTTGCAGCCCCACCAGAAAGCTTCCGGCGCAAGAAAACAACAGTTAAATGGTCTAGAGTCCCCTGAGAGATCAGATGCAAAGTCCTAGTGTAGAGAGGTGAACATCTCATTTTTATCCTCTGTGGCTGATATTTATGTGTCCCAAGCATTTTCAGTTTATCATGACAGTCTTGTAAGTTTCCACTCTTTACATTGTCAATAGGTCTTTGTTTGCTAATCAGTGGCAAATGAGATAATGATACAATAATCATGTTCTGCCTCAGTGATGTAAACAATAGGGGGAAAATAGCATGAGAGATTTGTACAGATTTGGAAATCATCCATGTCGCTACTTTGGCTGCTGCACCGTCCTCTGGGACTTGGTCTGTCGTGAAGTGCCACGCTAGGAGAAGGGTGTGAGTGGCTGTCGGACCAGACCTTCAGGGCTTGGTGACTTGGTGCATATGCAGTAATGTTCCCTCCACTGGGACTGGCCTTTCTCTCCTCTGGGCAACACTTCATTGCTTTACCCAGCGGCCCCAAGAGAACCCCTAATCCCTGCAGCCTGGGAACAAGTCCAACTTGCAGTCCCTTAAAACGTCTTGGTTTGTGCGTTATTAGATGCTATGAGTTACGCTTAGGAACATATGGGAGGAAAACATGGCAACTGGCAAACATGGCAGTGATAAATCTGAAATAATGAAACAGGGCTCTAAGTGGAACCAGGAGGGCTCCGCTGACCCACAATCAGGGAAACCTGATCAGCCTGCAGAGCTGCTGGAGGCAGGACTACTAGTAAAGCCCAGCTGGAGCTGTATGGACCTAACCTTAGCAGAATGTGGAGCTCATTGGAGCCCTGGGAGATCTGCGACGGGTCACATTCCTGGCCGTTTAGAGCAAAGTGGTCAGAGTGTATTTTGGACAAGGTGTTAGTGAAAGTGAAATTCTTCCAGCTATCTCTTTATTTTTATCCTTTGGAGTTACATGAAGAGTTATTGTCCTATCCCGTATGTAAGTGATGGCAAATAGAGGTAGAGCTAACCAACAACAGGCTGTTTAGCTTTGAACTCCAGATAAGTTATTACTCCAGACGGGATGAATATATTACTTAACCAAGACAAATGTCTTGCTGTCCTCGTGCTCTGGATCCTCATTCTCCTGTCTGTTCATTCATTAATACACAGGAAACATAGATAAAGAGTGTTTGGGGTTTTTTTTTATTTGCATGTGTGTACAAATGATGTGCGATAACTCAGGACTGTCCTGCTGTAATTTCCTGCATGTGTCACAGCTTTGAGTGTATTCTGAGCCTGGTTTGTATGAGGGGCCTCACTACTGTGCAGCCATGAATGACAGCCTGTGCACAGGAGTGATGAAGCCCTGTGCCCAGACTGAGGCAGAGTTGCTTTTTCACTCTAAAAGCGATATAAATTCCCAGCCGGTAATATAACATGTTTGGGTTGGTTGGCGTGTGCGTGTAGATGTATGCGAGCAGGAAAGAGGGCATGTGCGTGGTGCGTGTCAGAGGGAAATGGTAGAGCAGGGCAGAGAATGAATAGCTCTGTCAAAGAGAGGCCAGCTAATAAAGTAGGCAGTTGAAGGAGGGGGGTAAAAAGAATGCGTCTCGTCTTTCGCCCCTTCGCCGTGGGTTGTCATCGAGGGTGAATTAGTTTTATGCCGAGGCGAATGCAACCAATAAAGCTCCATGCACTGGTCAGAGCCTTCCCACCGCAACCCCCCCTGCCTGCCAGTGGAAATTGCATTGGCCATGGTTTAGGAGACGCATGTAGCTCAAGTTTCACCCCTTTTGAAGTTTTCATCATCAATAAATTGCCAGATCAAGCAGATTAGTTAAGTGTATTTTGGCTTCTTTTCACAGCTGGGTGACCTTTGTGTGTGTGTTTATGTGTGTGTGTCTGTGAACAAGAAGAGGTGGCCGTTCTTGGACCTCACTTTTACTTCTCCAGACTACAACACCAGCCTCTGTCGAGAAATCTGACCAAAAAAAGCACTTAGTAGTGTCGTGCTTTCTCCAAGGTTGCTGGCTATTTGTCTTCTTTTATGCTCTGGGGAAAGTCTTGCACCAGAATCTGAGTGAAAAAGCATTTTTATCTCAAAATGCAATAATCCCAACATTTGTCACAGCTAGTCTGAGAGATGTAGCTGTCGTCAGTTGTATGAATGTGCTTTAAACGTACTGTTAAAATCAAATAATGTCATATTGAACAAGCATAATACATCACTATAAAGGAGACTCTCGCATGGTCTTCATTTGACTGATATCAGTGCCCAACCCTGTCTCAGTTTAACACTTTGACAGAGAAACGGCCCGTTTTGCATCAGACTGACTGCTCACTTTATTCTAACCAGAGTAACAGCTCAATCCCTCTGGCCCGGCTCTTTTTCCCAGGCCTTTTCCCTGGAGGAGGGGAAGAAAAAGGAGGTGTTTGGGCTGATAACCCCTCTCCATCACACTGACACTGGGAACAGAGCAGCGTTAAAGACGGGCCTCTGGATAGAGCCGCGGCCCAGCGGTCAGGCCCCCTTAGGAGCTGGAGGAAAAAAGAGATGGAGAGCAGGGGCAGCAACAGGCTACAGGGGGTGGTGGGAGGTGGGGGTTGATGAAGAGTCAGAGTAAATGATGGAGGTCTCGCTGAATGGTGGAGTCATCTGTTTGGTCATATGTTTGACAGACGCTCTCCCTCTCTCTCTCACAATCATTCACCCTGTCATGTGATATCAATTCTGCTGTGGCGCCAACTTGTTATCAGGTCCGTGGAGGCCAATAGGTTTGTGTACAGGAAGGTTATCATAAATGTGCATTACTACATACCTACTGTATGACTCCACGGTGCTGCACAGATAAGGCTGGCTATATGCCGACACTTTTAGAATTTATGTGATCAGCCTTTCACTCACTGTTGCTGAAGATACAGACGTATGGTGCAAACACAGGGATGGATGTCTGCACGTATGTAGGAATGTTATGCAGCTACTTATATGTTGTATGTGGGGCACCAACAGGGAAGGGGAGGGCTCCTGCTGAGACAAATAAACATCAGTGCAGATTTGTAAACGGGAAGAGAAACACCATCTGTCACCGTCCTGCATCACGCCACCCCATTAGAGAAGGAGGCAGAGAGGACAAGAAAGGAGGAAAAATGGATGGAAGTGTGATCTCAAATGGAATCCAGGCAGCCACATGATAGATAACAAATTTCACAATGGGGAACGAGGGAATACCATAATCTGAAGCAGCCATGAGAGCGCTGGCTGACCGTTACAGAGGCAGACTTTGCTGCAAGCTCTGACTCGGCAGCTGCAGGAGCGATAACTGAGAATTATCTTATGCAACAGTATGTTGGAGGCTTTTACTCTTTAAACTGACAAGTCGAAGCACAGACGCTCTCCCTCTACATGATCAACTCTACCTGACAATTAATTTTACAGTATGCTTCTGGTCGCTACATGCTCAAAGCCATAGTAACGCAATGTATTGGTAAAATATTTATAGCAACCCCAAAGCGAGATAAAAATGGCAGGTCGCTTAGAGGTTCTCGCTGCTTTCAGCACTATTCATGCCGAGACAGGTGAGCTCAGTCATCATGGTGCAACATAATTGTGGGAATGTAGAGTTTACACAAGGGATTGAGCAAGGGTTCTGAACAAGGAGAGGCCTTTGTTGAAATGGGCTGTTCTGATTTCACACTTTGATGCCAATAAAATCACTTTTTGCAGATGTCTTTCTAGCTGCATGTTTTTAAGCCGTTACTTGACAAGACGAGGGAAATGATTTATCATAAATTCATATAAACAATCTGTACATATGTTTGCTTGCATACGACACATGTTGAAGATTAATTTCTCATTACAGCTGAAGATGACTCCTCTCAACGCATTTTGTTAACTTCTAACATTTCTCATCTTGTGCTGAGAACAAATGGCGATTGCAGTATTTTGATCCAGAAAAAATAAAGTTTCTCAGCTCTCGTCAATGCATGTCTAGTCTGAGTCCATGTTAATTCTGACAAATGAACAGAGACATGAGTGTTTAAAGCATTTCAGGATCTATACACTACACAGCTGGTTGGGGTGCTTTGCAGATGTAGCACGTATGCTGCACTTCTTGGCCTCCTCTGTTGTTCATGTGGCGCACGACTGAAATGTCACGAGAGGAGTGGGGATGGATTATGCTCCTTTTCAAATGAAACAAGTCAACCCCTTTCCCCTTTTCTCAATCATTGTGTATGTCTTGTTGCGAGTGCACGGGCTATTAATCAGACCTAACATAAATAAGTTGTGATGGGGGGAAATGCAGTGGCAGCGGGTTCTGAGGGCCACATAAAGAGAAGATAAGACGGGGAACCAGACAAACACGGCAGACGTGACCACTTCTTCTGGGTACAGACCAACCAACATCTCCTGTCTGCACACGGCTCCCGCTTCTGCTGCTGTAATGCATCGTGCCATTTAAAATCCCAACTGTGTCAAGGCAGCGCTGACACACAAAGATTGATGTATTTTTACACTCGTAGGCTACATCACCACCACCGCCCAACCTCCCTAAAAAAATGTTTTGTTAGAGGTAAACTAGTCAGCATGTGTGTTTTTGAAACCCACACCAGTGAGAAAAGACGGAGCGATGTGTTCCAAGGATTGGATAAATATTTAATATTCCAAAGCCAGACCACACTAAAAGCATGGTGAAAGATCACAATGAAACAGAAAATGCATGGAAAGACTAAATAAAGAAAATATATACATAGATTTATTTTAATAGGGTCATGATTTTTTTTTTCCCTCCAATTTGTTTCCTTTGTCTGCATTCGTCAGTTATCAGCTTCAAAGCCTTGGCATTGCAGCCAACCACTTGGAGAACAAAAGACTCTTTGCATGTTGTCATTTCAGAGCTGAGTTTGCTGCCCAGCTCTGGTGTTTGCAGAGATACTGTATCATTGTTATTTCATTTGAAGGCCTTTGTGGTGTATATTTTCTTTCTGGATTCAATTTTGTGGATTTTGAGCCACTCTTTAGACCCCTGCTTCTGTTTGCTTTCTCCTGGCTCGCTTCAGTTCCTCACGTCATGGATCAGTGATGCTCTTGCATGGGACACACACCCACCTTTCCTCTTTCAAACTCCTCTCTTGATTCTCAAGAGTGTGTTTGTTATCGTTCACCAGCCTTCCAAACAGGAGGACATGATCCTCTCTGAAAACCTGCATGTAATTAGTCTGTAAACAGAGATGTGACTTTCTCTGTGTGGAACTTTTACGGTCACTCATTTTGTTGCATCTCATTCTTTCTTGCTCTAAAGTTATGGAGGTACAGTATTTGAAATTCAAGCAATGTCTCCCACCACTACCTATATCATTTCCAAATGTGTTGCAACAAAAGTGTGTGCATGTATAGCATGTATGTGTTCATATGTGGAGGTCTTTACTTCTCCCTCATGTCTGTGTATCTGCTGCGGTCTGTCTGTCATAGCTTGGGAATCGGGGGTCAGCACATGCTTTTAATCAGGCAATCTGTGGCTTTGCCAGACAGCCGTACACTGTTCCTCTCCCGCTGCCTCACTCCGTCCCTCCCCTTCCCTCTATGAAAAGCATTTATCTCACTGGTGCAGTGGAAATGGCTCACTGGCTCCACACTGTGGAAGAGCTGCAGTCTATACAAGACCCAGACCCTACTGCATCTTCATATAATTTATTTCATGTGTAATTTCGAGTTAATTTTCAGGTTAATGTAGCAATCCCTCCTCTAACCCCCACAGCCTGCTGCAAGATAAAGCAGGTATATCCATCGGATGGATGAGATTGCCTTTTTATCTTGTGGAAGCAGGACAGAACCTCTAGAATGCATTAAGCTACTACAAAAAGTCATAAAGTAACTACTCCTTGACCAGCTACAACAAAATAAACGTGTCTTATCATCAATCTAAGAATGCCAATTATGATAAATTGCCAGTAGCCATGAAGTCCTGTCTAGTAAAAATGCTGTTGCTATACTTCTGAACTGCATGTTCTAGGATGTGTTAAGGGAAATATATTTTCTCCTGGATTGTGTTTGTTTATGACGTACCACAGATGTGTTTCTAATCAACATATCTTTGCCACTTATTGTATTGCTTTCCAGCTGTTGCTCCTTTTCCACCAACCAACCATATATTCCATGGTGTGAGACTCGTCACCCTGGTAACCCTGAAAGTGAACGAGAAGCTTCAAACATGTTGTAAAATGGTGTATTTAGACCCAAGCCATGATATTTTCCTAAACTTAACTGAACAGTGTGTGAAACTCAAGTCAGAAAGTAATGATCCCACACAGGACACGACCCTCAGCCTCCTGGTTAAAGTCCTCTGTCAGACTTATGCCACCAGCCACTCCTCCAGCCTCTAAATGCAGACGTTTTGGCTCTTTGAAAGTGGAAACATTTACTACTACGTCATCCTGTGACCTTACTGAGAGAAAATATGTTTCCCTCTAAACGTACATAACTGAGAATGTAGTTTAGTTTTTCAGGAACGTCATTTGGGGGAGAAATGGTTGGGACATGAGTAGTTTGAGACTTTAAGAATAGATGATATCTGAAGATATTTATGTGCCTTTAAGCCACTTTAACTGGAACAAGATAAAGTTAATTGTTCCTTAAATACTTTATCTTTAGTATGAAGGTTGGAAAAATATATTTCTACACTGATCAGGCATCACATTATGACCACTGACAAGTGAATGAATAACACTGATTATCTCTGCATCATGGCACCTGTTGGTGGTTTGGATTTATTAGACAGCAAGTGAACATTTTGCCCTCAAAGTTGATGTGTTAGAACCAGGACAAATAGGCAAGCATAAGGATATGAGCGAGTTTGACAAGGGCCAAATTGTGATGGCTTGACGACTGGATCAGAGCATCTCCAAAACTGCAGCTCTTGTGGGGTGTTCCTGGTGTCCCGGATCTATCAAAAGTGGTCCAAGGAAGTAACAGTGGTGAATCGGCAACAGGGTCATAGGCGGCCAAGGCTCATTGATGCATGTGGGGAGTGAAGGCTTGCCCGTGCAGTCTGACCCAACAGACGAGCTACTGTCGCTCAAATTGCTGAAGAAGTTAATGCTGCTTCTGATAGAAAGGTGTCAGAATACAGAGTGCATCGCAGTTTGTTGAGTATAGGGCTGCATAGCTGCAAAACAGCCAGGGTGCCCATGTTGACCCCTGTGCATTGCCGAAAACACCAACAATGGGCACGTGAGCATCTGAACAAGACCAGGGAGCAATGAAAGAAGGTGGCCTGGTCTGATGAATCACATTGTCTTTTACATCACGTGGATGGCCAGGTGCATGTCTGTCACTTACCTGGGAAACACATGGCATCAGGATGCGCTATGGGAAGAAGGCAAGCCAGCAGAGGCAGTTTGATGCTTTGGGTAATGTTCACCTTGGATCCTGCCATTCATGTGGATGTTACTTTGACATGTACCACCTACCTAAGCATTGTTGCAGACCATGTTCAACCTTTTATGGAAGTGGTATTTCCTGATGGCTGTGGCCTCTTTTAGCAGGATAATGCATCGAGCCACAAAGCAAAAATGGTTCAGGAATGGTTTGAGGAGCAGAATAACCAGTTTGAGGTGTAGACTTGGCCTCCAAATTCCGCAGATCTCAATCGATTCCAGTATCTGTGGGATGTGCTGGACAAACAAGTCCAATCCATGGAGGCTCCACCTCACAACTTACAGGACTTAAAGGATCTGCTGCTATCATCTTGATGCCAGATACCACAGCACACCTTCAGGGGTCTAGTGGAGTCCATGCCTCGATGGGTAAGGGCTGTTTTGGCAGCAAAAGTGGGACCAACATGATATTAGGCAGGTGGTCATAATGTTATGCCTTAAAGATCTAATCATGTATTTGCTATCGTTGTCTTTCATCTTTCAAAAATATGAAGAACAGTGTGAGCTACTTGAGCGGAGAAAATGAATGGAAAATCACTTCTAGTGCAAGTTTCTGAAACTTGTAAATTCTACTCATGTACTTCTATGCAAAAAGCAAATCATTTGTAAAAGAAAATCCTTTATATTGTGTGACGCCACCAGTTTCGGATCTCTCTAAAATTGTCACCCCATTTCCCTGTTTAATTACCCTTTGTTTAATGTTCCTTCCTAACCCTTTTTTTCTCCCATCTACTGCTGCTGTGTCGCTCAGGTGATAATAAGTGACAGCTGGAGTGACAGGCTCATTAGGGCTTCATTACATGGTTGCTTGGACAGGAGGAGGAGAGAGGCCCAGGAGATGAGCTATAAACCAGAGAGGCTGGCCGGCCAACCCCAGCAGACCTGCAGCTTCTCCACACAGCTTCACCGATGGCCCCTGGGAGGGAAAGCACACCTGAGCCACACCTGAGTTTCTTCCACAAAGAAGGGCACCGGGTGCACGTTTACACAGAAAAAGCAGGGCCGGATTCTTCACATTCAGCCCAGGAGCTAACCCTGAGGCACTGCTTCATATGCTCTGCACACAATACACACTCACTGTCTGCCAAGGGTATTAGAACAAGTTTAGACTTTTCAGCAGGTCTAGAAGAAAACAGAGCAAACAGTGAAATTACTTTTGCAAGTCTGAATAATGAGAATTAAGACGAGACACAAGTCATGACATGAGCTCTTCACATTAGGCTGCTGCACCACACCTCTGAACCCTGTCAATCGCTAAGACTTGAAAAGCCAGAGCTGATTGTTCGGCAGTCAGATTCGAGTTTAACGCCTGGCAGCAAATGTCACTCAGAGGTTTGTTTTCTTGAGGAGAATCGAGCTGCAGCGATTAAGGCATTCAGGAGCCATTAAGTAGTTAAAGTAAGTGGTTCAATGGAAACCAGGCTGCTTGTCGTTTCTGAAAGATTTGAGGGCAAGATTGGGTAACATCTCTAAGTGGAGTAAAGACCTTGGTCAAATAATGCCTGCACATAATTCATAATACTTGGAATATCAGATTTGTGGATTTTAATTCAGCAACGTAATTTAAGTAGGCTACAATAAGCTGCTATTAAAATAGTTCCACTGGTCTAATATTTGGTTTACAAGTACAGTTTAAAGGTATGTAACCAAATAAAGCAGACTGAGGTAGAAAACGGTATAGACCTCCAGTGCAATGCCTTATTAGTTTCTTGAAGCATCATAAATACTTCAGCCACAGCACAAAATAGTGATAGTGAGGGTGTTTTGTGTCAAAATTCAGGGAATTTTCCACTTGCAGGTTTCAGCACCTGTCCTGAGCTCCCTGCACTTCCTTAATGGTGATAAATGAGCCAGGTTGAGTCTGTTGGGGTCTTGTTGAAACAGGCTGCACCCAGAACTCTGTGCCAGTGAAATATATCTTAATGAAGGAAATGTGGCTTCACTGGGACTCACAGCTGCCACAAGTATGCAACAGTGAACTGTTAAATGTAGGGTGTGTGAGTGGAGGAGTGTGGAATAGGAAAGGGTTATCGGGACTTTAGATTTGTGTGGTAATGGTAAATAGCAAGTGTGTGTGTCTCTGTTCTATTCCTGTGTGATATCCATCTGCACCGACACAGCGGAAAAATAAACTGTAAATATTTTTTTTTAAAAAGCATTCGAAATAAAAGCGTTTTCTCTAAATCATGATTATGAACAAGTGAACATTTGCAAGTATAATGAGAAAAATGTAGTAAAATTCTGAAAATTTAAAGTACTCAGTGCAGAAAATGTCCTATATGACTGTTCTACTATTATATAATGAGATTATTTTCACTCAAGCTTAACTGTAAAAACAAGATTTTACTGTTGTAGTTGGTTAAAGTGGAGCTCATTTTGAACTATAGCTGTACTGTAGCTAATCATTATTTTCATTAAGGATTAATTTTCTGATTATACTCTCCATCAACTGCTGGACTGTATTTTTAAAAAACCATCAGAATTACTCAGAGCCAAATGCTTGTTTGGTCCAACCAACAGTCCACACCTCATAAAATAAAATAAAACAAAATAAACAATACAGGAAATTATTAAAACAAACAAAAAGCCACAAATCTTTATACTTAAAGCTGGAATCATGAAATATTCTTACATGAAAAATTACTTAAAGGATTTAATTTCTCTGATGATAAACATGCAAACTGACTAAGCTTAAAGTCACATTATGTAATACTACAATTTGTAGCTTGGTATTAAACTGATAAATTATTCTCTTTGTACGATTTTGAACTGTTTTTAATTGTTACAAACAAAATCCCCAAGGTTCATAAGAACACTGATTCATCGATCTAACTGATCGCTTGTGACAATCTAAAACTGGCCTCTTGTGGCGTTTTATGCTTTGGGCAATTGAGGTTTCTAATTTTTTTTATCTTGTTTTACTTTTTGTTTTTCTGGTTTCAGCTGAGGGCTGCGCAGTGGCTTGATGGTTAGCACTGTCGCCTACAGCTAGAAGATCGCATCCCGGCCTTCACAGGATCTTTCTACACAGAGTTTGTTCTCCTTGTGCATGTGTGGGTTTTCTCTGAGTACTCCAGCTTCCTCCCACAGTCCAGAAACATGCTCAGGTTAATTGTACACCTAAATTGTCTGTAGGTGTGAATGTGTCTGTCTGTGTAGCCCTGTGATAAACTGTTGACCTGTCCAGGGTGTCCCCTGTCTTCACCCAGAGTCAGCTGCATTAGGCTCCAGTCACCCGTGACCCTAACGTGGATTAAGCGGTGTATAGATAATGGACGGATGAACGGGATTTAATTGATTAATTTGTTTGAAATTTTAAGTGCTCTGATTCATTTTTTAAAATTTATTTATTTATTTCAAAATTTGCTTTTTTTTGTTTTTTTATTGCTTTGGTTATCAAAGTTTCCTATTTGTGTACCTACATGTTTTATATTTTTACTCAGCAATATTGTAAATGAGGACCCATAACAATGTATCATGGGTTTAAATCAGGACTGACGTAACCTTTAGGTTTTTGTGTCTTAACCACATTCTCCCCTGCTGTGGCAAATGACTGTTGCTGCACCATATGAAGAAATTAGTTCAGCTACATGTTATACAAACTGATCAGTAATCAGTAAGTAACCATCCCACTGCAGTAGTGTAAGTTTTACCCATTACTCCTGATTTCTATCATTTTCACTGACGTCACACAGCTGACTATAAAGGTATGCTGTTAAAATATGCAGTGATGCATGATGCATAGAAACAAGAAACAGTTCTTCAGGTTTCAAAATTAGCACTTTTACCGTGCTGGCAGACTCTTGACAGGTTATACAGTTGTGAAATGATAAGGACAGCACAGTGAAAAGTGTGACTAGATACTCTGATCTCATTTTCAGTTTGTACATCTTCAATTTCTTTCCTCGCCTTCCTTCTCACTTCCCTCCCATCTGAGATGTGAGCAGAGAAGTCAGGGCATTAGGAATTTAACAAAATGAGACATCATGTATACATTTACTATGAATTCAAGTCATGTGTCATAATGAGACACGAATGAACAGACATAATAAATTAAATGTGACTTGGCTCAGTCTGCAAGCCAGAAATAACGAATGAAATATGAACATACAAACCTCCACTCAGAATCTCATCCATTATTCTTGCTCTAACCACTGCTTCTCATCTCATTTTGCCAGTGAATACGTAACCACCCCGTGTTGGTTTTTTTCTTTCATCCTCCTTCCTCTGGCTGTCTACCATCCTCATACTCAGATGTGACCTCTGACCCCCAGCAGCTCCACAGCAGACATTCTGGTGTCTGATGCTCACCGCTGCACAGATCGGTTAAGTCACGGTCATTTCCAACAGTCGCTGTGGCTGGGCTGAGGAGAGGAGCTGGATGGTGATGGAGGATGGATGCGACCATTGTCTTGGCTTCACTTTTTCCCAACTTCCACTGCTTAGGAGACTAGCAGACGCCTCATGTCTTCCTGCTCTCTCCTCCTCATTACTCTCCTGGTTTTTATTTTTCTTTTTGGATGGGCTGGCTTCGGTCAGCACTCCCAGATGTCGAGTGGGAAGAAAAAAGAGGATTGGCATCTGACAGCTCAAATGCACCAGTTGTTTTAATATCATGTTTTTGATTTTTTTTTTTTTTTTTTTTTTTTGTATATCAGCTTAGTGGTTCATAAATTTCTCACAGTGGCCAGTCATCCAGTGGAAAGATCTGTTGTATTTTTGGTCACCGCTTCCCACAAAGACACTAAATTGAAGGCAGACAGTAAAATAGAAACATATCAGGCAAATCAGGCTGACATTCAAAACCCCATGGCAGCTGCATCACTGGATATCATAGTTCTGTTTGGTGAAATGATAATTATAATAATTGTTCTGTGAGCTGCAGCAGTGTGGGGTTGTAATAGTTGCTCTCCCCGCAACAGGAACTACTGGGATCTCTGCATCGGCTTGCCAAAACCACAGAGCTTACACAGCCCTGAGGATGACAAGACAGGGGGAACAGAGGGAAGGGGTGAATGAAACAAAGAAGGAGGCGCACTATAGGGTCCCATAAAGACTTTCATGTGTAACTTGCCCTGCATGTCTTGGCAGCCTCTCAAGGCAATCCAAGAATAATTTCCGTGAGTACAGGGGTAGATCTATGACTCTTCAGATCATAGCATTCTGTTAGTCTTATGTCGATTCAGACTTTTCTTCCCGGTCATTTAAATGTTTCAGTGATCGGCTCAGCATCAGGCCTGCAGTCCACTGAGATTTACAACCCTGTCAATCAAAACTTCAATCCAAAGCTCTCAGTGTTTTAGCATTTTAGTAAAAATCTCAAACAATGTGGCAACTGAAAATACCCTGAAATACTGCCCGAAAGCAAGACAGATCAGGAAATATGGGATAATTAGGAGTAAAATATAAGCTGTTTAGACTTTTTTTTTTTTTTTTTTAAAAACTGCTTTAGCTTTACTTGAAAATGGTCATACCCTGACAACTGTAACAGACGATATATATTTGTCTTATCACTGTTGCATTACCCTAACTCTTTTTAATGCACATGGGTCTGCCAGAACTTTTTCAGTCAAAATTTGTTTTCTTTCCCAGTTTTAGTTGTAATGGTCCTGTAAGCCAGTGGTTCCCAAAGTTGGAGTCACAAGACACTGAGTTGTAGTTCACAAGATGATTTCCAGAAATCAAATCAACTTTTTAAATGATTAGAAAGAGCATTTTTAGCTATATTTGTTATAGCTCTGACCCTTAAAGGCATTGATGCAAGATTGTAGGTGTCCTGTGATGTCTGAGGGACATTCACAGAAGTTCCTTTGGTTCCTGTGGTTTGCGTGGTGGGTTCTCGATGGATAACCCTAATCATCTTGTAGATAATCAATCAGATTGAGATATGTGGAGTTTGAGGCCAAGGCAGCGCCTTGCACTATTTGTTGTTAGCCTCAGGGGGTTCTGAACAGTTTTTGCAGCAGGGCAGGGCACATTTTCCTGCTGGGGTTGCCTGCTGCTGTTAGGGAGTGTCATTGCTATGAGGGGGTGTGCTTGCACTAATGTTCCGCTGGGTTGTAAATGCCAAAGTACCATCTACACAAATGCCAGCAGAACATTGCACTGAAACAAGATGATCAGTATTATTCACTTTACCTGTCAGTGTTTGGTTTTCATGTTGCGGCTGATCAATGTGTGCAACAGATTACTTTGACTGATGCATTCTGCTATTAAACAAGTTTAAATTACTAGTTTTTAAATAATATTATGGTTGTTAGACCGTTGTGTTCTTTTGGGATCTCATTATCCCTATATATATTCATATTATGAATATGTGCAGCTGCAGGCAGCTTTTGTATGTTTCTACCACCTCCAGGGATGATGAGGGTTGCGACTCTGGTGTTATTATTTTGGAGGATGCGGCTGAAAGGTGTGGGGGTTCCTGCTGCAAGCTGTGCTGAACTAAAACTTTTGCTTTGTTTTATTTATTAGCAATTTTATAGTTTATCACAACAATAAATGTTTCATGTCAAATCTATTAATTGGAAGGGTCAGCCCATGCTGTTGGGTAAAAGTAAATAGACAGTGTTAGCATCAATTATGACATAGCACAAAAAGGATTTACATTATTTAAATGGAATGTCACTAACTGTTTGACAATAATTTCATTATTCTCAACCATCTAATTCCAGGGCAAATTACAATGATTAAAAGTAGTGGTTAATTTTGAGCATTCAGCATTCGACATGTTGGAGAAACACATTTATTTCTTCCCAAAATTAGATGAGAAAATCAATATCACTCTCATATCTCTGTCTTCAGCATGGGATTACATCACTGAACCATATTTTGCAATTTTGAACAGAGCCAGGACGTCCATTTACCTCCAGTCTTTATGCTAAATCAATCTTATTTGCCTCCAGGACAGGCTCTATCAAGGACATAAAGGATGTTTTAGGATCATGCCAAAGAAGTTTTTGTTTGGCTTGTTGCATGTAAAAATAATATGACACAAATGTTCTGAAAATGTAGCAGCAGGCATGTTCTCATCAAAGTTAGAGTTGTTTCTCCTTACCCTCTAAATCCCCTCTCTATATCCCGTGTCCTCACTGACTGGCTAGCCTGTTGTTTTTCCAGAGCTTTCCGTTAGCAGTCTGAGCTGACAAAGAATGATCCTGCACAGCTCTGCCAGGCAGAGGTGAGATGCAGGGTGACAGATGGACAAGTGAGATGAATCTTCATCCTCTTCATCAGCACCTCTGGGACATGTGCAGTGCTACAATTCCATCTTGTTTTTTAAGTTTCTGTCTTGCTGAGATCTTAGTGTCCTATTGTCTTGCATATTCTATAACAAGAAGGAAGAAATGGCTGGAGGATGCAAGTGAAGGCAGTGTGATGCTCTGTATATTGTTCTGCTGGGAAAACGGGGGTCTTGCATTCATGTGGATGTTACTTTGACAGCTATCATATGGTTATACACCCCTTCATGTAGTCTCTGATGGTAGTGCCCTCATTCGAAAAGATAATGCTCCCTGCATCGCTGTAAACATTGCTGACTGGTATGGAATGGGATGTTTTGAGGAGTACACAACAATTCAAGGTATTGGCTTCTACTGATTCCACACATCTCAATTGGTTCGAGTATCTGTGGGATGAGTTGGATAAAAAAAATCTGATCCGTGGAGGCTCCACCTTGAAACTTCCAGGACTTCAAATATCTGTTGCTAACATCTTGGTACCTGATTGTACTCGATACCACAGGACACATTTAGAGGTCTTGTAAAGTGAATGCCTCAAGGGGAAGAGCTGTTCTGGCAGCTACTTCACAATACTAGTACCAGACATGCGGTTTTGTTGTTGTGGCTGTTCAAGGTACATTATTTTAACCGGTAAGTATTTGTGTCTGGTTTCACCAACGAGTGTATTGGATGTTTCAGCTGACAAAAGCAAGTATCAAAGATTGCACGCCATTGCTGCTGCTATTTGACAAAAATATAATCATTAACCTGATTCCATGAACCATGCCGCTTAATTATTTTCAGATACTGGTCTGATTTCCACATTCTCACCTGTCCACATAGTCCACACACTGCGACCACTCATGATGCTGACGTCACACTCTGGTCTAGTCTCAGCTATTTGCTAATTTAAGGTTTCAGATGAGATATGTGCATAGACAATATGCGCATGTTGCCGGGTTTGTGTCAACATTTCCACTGCTCCCGTAGTGTTAAGCAGTTAATGGCTGGACTGTGAATCATCACCACGGCAATGGTCAAACATAGCCAGGCTGGTGATGTACACTGGTGAGTCCATCCAAGAGAAATAGCAAATGTGTGTGCATGTATTTTGAGGTGTGTTCAAAGTCCTCTCTCTCCTCTCCTTTCCTTCTGGTTCCTGAGAAGTGGGCAGCAGCGTGAACGGAAGGTCAGTGCCAGATTCTGCTTTCTTCATCCACTCTAGAGGGCTTTGGTGGGGCAAGATTTGGCAGCTTGCAGGCCTTGTAGAGACCAGCAAGCTGTCTTCTCTCAATCTCACTGGCACAACCTCCTTTAGCAGGACTGATCCTCACCAGAGCAACTCGAGAGCTTAATTTAATAATTGTGTGACTGGTTCTGTGTTAGTAGAGCACAGATTTCACAGACGATACAGTGTTGTCAAGACGGGGTGGCCTGCTGGACAGTTGTCAGAGTTCAGTCCGGTCCAAAATCTGCTTTTTGCCTCAGAGCAAAGTGAAGTGAAACCAACCATCCGTGGAAAAGTGCAAACCACTCAGCAGGAACTTTGTTTTTGTGAAAACAGTTTTGCTTAATTGCTGTGACAAGGTTTTCACTGTTGTAACAGCCACCGCTCCACCTTCATTTTCCTCTCTACAAACACATCCATATGTGGGAATTGACGTCCCGTGATGTTTGCTTAAATCCTAATTCCCTCAGTGTCCCAGCTGGCTCGGCCGGGTCCAGGAACTGCAGCAGCCGTGCAGTGGGGCCTCGCTGCTGGAGGGCAGGAACTCAGCGAACAGGAGGGAGAGCTCCTAATTGGCCTGAATGGCTGCAATCAGAGCCAATAAGCGATAAGCGCCGGATTGCTCTCCAGATCGGGCAGCGATAGCAGCATTGTGCTGCGTGACCCGGCCACGATTGCGCTTGTTGACCAAACAGAGAACAGGTGTGCAAGCTCTCTCATGCTCAGGTGGCCTTCCCAGCAACCCCAAGCAAGCTCCGCCACGGCGGGCCTCACACACCCTGAGCAAACACACTGAACGCTTGGATTGCTGTGCATTATATGCTTTTATATTTCAAGGAAAAAAAATATCCATCTCTCTCTGACAGCCTTGTTCCCATGTTATAGGAGGATAATCTACAGTACGGAGGAATGTATTCATAAACGTTGGAACAGAGGCACTTTTAATCTGCTTCCTAATCAAGCTATATTGACTTTAGTGATGGGGACTGCTTAGACTGATGTTGGCGGGTTGAGGGGAGTACAGTGCAATCTATTACTGCTTCATTTGTTTATGGATTGTGAAGTGGCGGCTAGTGTACAGCATTTTTATCTTTCCTGTGACTGCCTTGAATACTAATTATAAATCACTTCTAACCACACAGCCTCTGAAGCCAATATTTCTATTTCACAAACAATATATACTTTAAATGTTTGGCTCAGATGGCCACTCTTTGTTTTGATTAGGAGCTATAAGTATATAAATATGCCTATAACCTTCTTGGCAAGCAAATCCCGACATTAATGACTTCCAGACGGTAAAAGGACCAATGGAGAAATGTTAACAAGTTCACATTTAGTACCGTAAACAAAGGGCAAGGAATAGGAAAAAGACTAAGCCGTAATATCAAAACAAACAATTTTTCAGTAGTTTGTCTTTTAGGTTTCTGTTTGCTTAACCACAAAGCATCTTTTCCATGACTCACTATGTTTGTTATTAGTCATTTTACTGTTGTGTGTATTAATGATTTATTGATATAAATAGATATTGCTCGTAAAATGCGTCCTGACTGTAAAGCATTAAGTTTGTTGTGTGTACATGACAGTTCATTCAGGCACTGCCCTCCATGTCGGCGCTGTTTACATCTGAATTTGACTGAGTGAGTGTAACTTTTTCAATGAGAGAGGAAGGGGGTCTTTTAGAGGGGGATCACATCCTGTGCCAGAGCCCTGCACTCTGTTTCCAAAGCCAGGCGAAGTGATGGGTGTGCTGGGATAATGAGGGGGGTCAGTATCAGGGGGTGAAAGCATTCGGGGATAAGCCATGGCTAATGACAAGGAAGTCTGAGGTGGCTTTGATCTACACGGGTCCTTTGGCACATCGAGGCAAGGCTGTGTGCTATACCAAGGAGACCCCTAATCTTCTTAGGGATATGCTTAACATTCCTCTACTTATGGGGACCAAAAAGTGCGCTCCCTGCATCTCGCATGTCCTTTTTTATGGTTGCAATTCAAAACAGCCTGCAGGCCTGCATCTTATTTTACTGTTGGTTTTTTAAGGGAAGCCAGAGAGAAGATGAGGTAAAGACAGAGCTGTGGGTTGGTGAGTTGGCTGCTTAGTTAAATGAAGGCCTCTTTTGGTCACAGTGTGGGGATGGTTTCCTCTAAGCTTGAACATGTTTTTGGTGGGTTTTCGGGGAAGATTTCTGCATCAATCACAGCCATCACATAGCTGAAGCTAATCCAGCAGAGGAAATTTTGATTTCATCTTGGATGTGGCACTTCCTTTTCGGAGTGGCATTATCATCACTTTAATATGATTGATTTTTCTTCATTTCTGCTGGGATTCTTTTCTAGAAAATAAGTCTTTTTTTCTTTTCTGCTGTGGTTGGAAGGTATTTATAGATGCAATATTTCCAATTAGACTGAATTGGCCTAAAAGTGACATTAAGCACTATTCTTTGAGGCGTTTTGAGAAAGGACAGGGCTGGAAATTACAGTGACCATGCCAGTGTGCTGCCTGCCTTCGTGCCAGTCAAAGAGAAAGGCCCAAAAAGCAGCATGAGGATGGAAAATATGGAGCAGTACTTTTCTCCCCTGGCTGGACTGGCACTGTGACTCACCAAACAACTAAAATGAGTTCAGCTCAGTTCACAGCAAGACATGTTTTCTATCAACACTTTTGCCTTGTTGTTTTCGTAGCTTTCTGACAGTAACACCTTTATTCTTACACTTGAGATAGGTTTTGTGCAGTACATCCGTGTGCAATGAGACAGATCAGAGAGCTCCTCAGTGAATGTTTGGGCTGAGTGGAAAGTGACAGACCCAGAGAGACCCTTCTGTCCTGCTCGCTGTTAGGCCAACAGAGCATTAGCCAGCCGAGGCCTGCGTGTCTGCAGGGGCTTAGGCCTGCCTTCATTCTCCACTCTGCAGCCAAAGCCGACACCCCTCCAGGGCATGAGGAGAGAGGAATGCACTCCGACCCTCCACCCTCCTCTCCTCTCTCCCTCTAGAGAAGCAGGGATGGAGGCCCCTTTATGGAAAGCAACCAAGACCCCAGGCTGCAGATCCCCCTGTTTTTCATCCCTCTCTTTACCTCCTCACCCTTCACTCTTTTTCTCCGCTTTGTGAAAGGGGTGTTTGCAGAGGTAGAATACACAGTGCGGTGTAGCCGCAGCCTTCCAGAGGTCCGTGGCGAGCGAGGCCGGGGCCCCTGATAAGGGCTGTGCTCGGCTGCTGTGAGGGCATGAGAGCACAAACATTACGCCACTGAGTAAACGGACCCTGGGGCCCACTGCTGAGAGCCTTTGTTATTGCGGCTCACATGCAGCCGGGTCAGAGCAGATAGAGAATGCAACTCATATGGCTGGCTTATCACAAAATCCAATCCTGGAGCTTGTGGTACAGCCTATTCTTGGAAGTGGGAGCATGTTAGCTCGCTTGTTTTTCCTTCTTTTTTTTTTTGGCTCTTTCGGGGATTTGATTCAAAGCTATTTATAAGTGCAGTTATGAAAGGGCATTTTAGGATAGTCTCTGCTCCAGATTGTTATCTGTGCTGTTTGTTCTGCTGTGATAAACCAGATCAATCATTTATGTTGTATATTTGCCTCTGATATTAATGTTTATTTAAGAAGGAAACGGCTCCCCTTAAATCTCTGTTAATCTCGTTCAAACTAATATTATCTTGTACTATTGTGGGAAAAACATATCTCTGCTTCTGTTCAGATCCGATAATCTTAAGATGTCCTTCACTTGTTGCGTTCTTTTCTTTTACAAAAGCACAAGAAGTGGTAGGAAACCTTCCCCTCACTCAGCCCAACTTATATTTTCTAATGACGTTTACAAAGTCACTGGAGATTCCAGCACCATCTAGTGACAGAATAAAATCTAGCTTTATTTTCCATGGTTACTGCTTCTTTTCTCTCTGTCTCTGACTCCAGTGTCTTCCTTCCGGGTTCCTGGTGGTGCAGGATGGAGGAGAAGAGAGGAGACAGGGTGAGTTATAGCGGGAAACAGAAATTTAAGCACTTGTCCAAACACTGTCAGCAGTGTTCCTGGGCTTTAGAGAGAGATCTCCTCATGTTGCTGTGTGTTCTGTCTGAGGTGACACACTGGAGGCTCTGGTTCCTGTCCTGGACCTGGCCTCTGGCTCTGTGCCATCCCTGCTGATGTCTCACAGGCGGTAACACTTTCTAATGTGAGCTTCAAAATTAAGTGGCTCATTTGGGAAAATAAATCGGTTGCTCTATTTTCAATTTCTTCTTGTTTGGCATGCAAAAACTTGGTTCTTACCTGAGTTTATTTCCTTCTGATTGGACAAGCATATCATCGCCCAAATAACACATCTTGTAGACTACTCAGCAATTTATGAAGCATGTTACTTATCTTCCGAATGATGACTTTGCTGGAATTTGCCTTTAAGGACACAGGTCCAGCGACCCGAGTCACAGGCTCCGTATGTACATGCCAGAAATGCAACACTAGTTTCTTCCCTGCTGCACTGTTTTAGTGGAAGTTCAGGTCACTCTAAGCTTCTCTCTGTTCTCTTTCACGACCCTCAGCTGAGTGTCTCGACCCAGACCGTGCAGACAGGACGGTCTCACCTTGGTAAAACCAGAGCACTTAATGAAAACTGATGACAGATCAGTCATTAAAGCCACACACAGCAGCCATTTAGTCTCTTACTCTGTCAAACACAGGTGACCTTGGTAACACATGGTTGTGCCCTTCCAGCTGTGTTTGAATAGTGGGACTATTGATACAAAAATATGAAGATATGCATACTTAGATCAAAGTTCATCAACTTTTATGTTGCTTCAAATTTGTGTGGGATCTTTAATTAAACTGTAATTCTGTGATATGTGTCCCTTTAGAAAACTGGCCAAACATACAACTTGTCATCCAGGTGTTCAGAAAGCAGCTACAGCTTAGGGAATTTTGAAGAAGTTCTAACAAATATTTTCATGGCAATGGGTGAACTGACCACATGAAACGTGATCTAAATCTCTTGTAGTATCACACTCATAAAGAAATATTCAGTCACCAATGCCTGTAAATTCTTACATATACTGAAGTAACAGCTAGTCAAGGCTGATGTCAGGTGATGGGGATTGATGAATTAGGCAACACCAAAAAAAAAAAAAAACTGTTGTGAAATGAAACAAAGGTTATGCATTTTTAAAAAGAAATGTGTTAGTGTGGATGTAGCCTTTCATTCATCAGGTGAACAAACAAAAGTTTAAATTAATTCTAATGAGGTTCCTTATCTGTACAATGTGTAAATAGCCAGTTGTTGGTTTAAAATTCTAATCATAAATCATAAATTGATGTGTGGATGTTGTTTACAGCTTGTTTCCACTGCGCTCAATTAACTTATTGTGCATGAAGCAGTAATTAAGGGAAAGCAGTCTGCACTGATCTATTTATTAGTATATGTAAGTGATTCAAGCAGTACATTCAATACCGATAGTTGCTTCACCCAGTGTGAAAACTTTTCCTTCAGGAGATTAGCCGTCTGATGACAGCAGGACATATCTGTTGATCAGTCTGGGCTTTCTGATTTGAAAAGTGCTACTTCAAGCATAGCATCTTAACACATGATAGTCCACGGTGTTTCCCTTTAGTGAGTCACATGCAAATTGCAGCAGTTCTACAAAGCAGCCCTAATCAATGCTACTCACATCAGACTAACCTGTTATGAATCAGTGTTATGTTGTTCATGTGGGAGATGTCGGATTACAGTGGATCATCAGTTCTGTATGTCAACACCTCCATTCCTACTATGAAAAGCATGACGTGCAAATGCTGCTGTGTCACGTTTTATGGTTTGACATGATCCTTTTTGACATGACATGCACTAAAATTAAAGGTGAATCAGCTTGCGATTAATGTGGAAATGATTCCATCTGTGTTTGTTATATATTTATTTCTATCGTCATTGCATAAGTTAAATAACAACCCACAGCATCTGCCTCTGTGCTACTCTACACGTCCAGATGATAATATAATTTCTTGGAGAAGTCTATTTCCATTTGTTAAGCCGTTGTTATTGTGCGTCACTGTGATTGGCACAGCTGTTTCAATGAGAACAGAAATGTGAGTGGCCAAGAGTGAGTTTATTAACCACCACACCCTCCAGTTTATATTCAAGTTTATCCAACCCTGTTGCACATTGTTGGGATGGCCGTTAGTGGCTGGATTAAAGCAGGAGACCTGAGGCAGAAACTGGATGAGGTGTAGATCAACTAAGTATTAATACACCAACAATAAACATGCAGAACAAAAGACAATCAGTAGATGAAAACACTGTTGTCCACACGTGGTTTGAAGTCCAACCATCAGCCACTCAACAGGAAGCCTTTTATAGACACCCATAGACAGATTAACCCTCAAGTTTGTCACAGAGTAGCCTGATCAAGAAAACCCAACAAATACCAATAAACAAATCTCATACATGCAACTATTTATGTTAACGTTCTTCATTACATATCAGTGACTTAACTGAAAGTCATTTCACACCTCCTTTAACTGGTGTTTAACCCTGGTTACTGTTTTGGCTTGGACACTTTGGAAAGGAGACAGTAGCAGATGTAAGAAATTCATCCAGCAGTCACTCCACATCACACAAGTCTGAATCTTAACATCCGTCTTTCAATTAATAACTTATCAGAGATTATACAATTTAAAATTTAACTTCCAACTGGCATTAACATATCCAAACCAACATGTGCTTCTTTTACTGGATGAGGCAGCTATAAGGAAAACACATAGGAATAGAGAAACAGCAAACACTACAATACATTCAGCTTCTGTGTTTGTACAGTTACTTCTTCCATTTGCAATGTTCATAAATTAGCAATTCTTTGTGGTGTGTTTTCCTTATTTATGACTACTGAGGAGGAGGATTTTCATTACACACATGCATGAACCCAAACAGCAGGTGCACTTGGAGATACCAACAAGGTCTAAGTACTGAAGACCTACCACTTTGCACATGTAGTTGCACTTGATTGGTTTAAAATTGCTACCTTGGCCTCTTTTTTAAATCTTTTTTTCTCATCTAGAAAGCCACTCTTACTGCTTCTGTGCTACAGCTACCACTACTGTTGGGTTTGTTGAAGTCATTTTTGGAAATGTTTGATAGAACACCCAGCAGAAGAGGTAGCCTGCTGTAGGTGAAGCAGAGTGAAGGACCCCTTTAAAAAGAAATTGAAAAATTTCTGCGTCACATTGAGCAAAAGATTGATCACTTACAACACTTCAAGAGGGTTAAAGGATGGAAGGATGGAATTTTCCTTTGAGATGTATGTCTCTATGCATGTCTATGACCATACAGTATATGAAAGTTGAAGCCTACGTGTTAAGACAAGAATATGTGAGCAAGATGAAAGGTAAATCCCAAGGCAACCTTTGAATCTAGTTAACCATTCAGGAGACTTGAGCAGCCAAGCCTTGTGAAAAAAACAACTTTTAAGTTGGAACTGTTTTATTTGTCATAAATAACACTTTAACAAGACACACTGGGAAGGAATCCAGTGTACATTCACTTGTATTCTTTAGAAATAATTGTCTCAGCACAGTTTGCAGTGTCAACATGATACAGATTGAGTCAACTAGATACACTTCTTGTTGTTTCTTGATTGGAGCGGAGCTGGAGAGCAGCCAGAGCTCTTTATACTGTGCACCAACATTTGTAAAACAATGTCTCAGTGATCTCTTGTTTTCACCGTTGACTTCTATAGGCTCATTAGCATGATTAATGGATATCTGAGAAGCTAATGGAAATGCAGTTGGATCCAAGCATAACATTAGATTTCTACAGCATTTTAATTTCTCATCACTCATTAAGAGAAAGTCATTCAAGTCTCTTGATGAGATATTAGCTTGAGTTTAATAGCTGAGGCTGTCCTTTAGGGAGAGGCAGGAAGTTAAGGGTTTTTATAATGACTCTTTCTGAGCTCTCATTTAAGAACTGCCTCTACTTCCATCCAAAGAAGGCATTTGTTTTCACTTCTCTTTGTAAGGAATTTAAGAAATCTCTCCATAACACCTGATCCTGGATGTATCTGTGTTGTTTTATTTCTGAGAAAAGATAGACTGGGCATGCACTATGCCCTCTCCTGTCTCATACCAGAGAAGGTATTACTGACTGTATCTCCTCCCACTTGTTGCTCTTCTTAATGGGGAATTTCATTTACCAGGGAAGTGATCCGTTTTGTCTGAGCATAAATTGCAGATAATTGTGCCATTTGGATGCTGGACAGTGAGGTCGCTAGACGAACAGTCACGCTGGGTGAAAGTGGATGCCTGGGAGTTCACGGATGGCTGAAGCTAAATGCACGGATACGCGTGTGTGTGTGTGTGTGTGTGTGTGTGTGTGTGTGTGTGTGTGTGTGTGTGTGTGTGTGTGTGTGTGTGTGTGTGTGTGTGTGTGTGTGTCTGTGTGTGTCTGTGTCTGCGTGTTTTCTCTTGGTGTGTGTCAGAGAGAGAGCGCTCCTCCCATTGTTTGTTCTTCTATTCACAGTGGGTTTAAAACAGGCCGGTGCTGGCTAAGGAGTATACTTTTAACTTTATGTAATTGTCCTCTACAATAACAGCCACCATGTTTGCTCTGGCAGCACTCAGCGTACTGACTGTGTGAGAGGGGCTGGGGTCCAGCACTGTGAGGCCCATGTTTTATTTTCTTACGGTATCTCACTTCACCCCAGCCTGCCAAGATTTATGAGGAAAACGGGAACGCATGGAGATATCTGTGAGGTGTGGCAATATCCAGGCACTTTCCCACTCTGACATCCAACTCTGTCTCTCACAAATCATCCTGAGTGACAAAAAAGCTATTCTTGCCCTTTTCCACGTCTCACTCTGTGACACGGCAGTTGGTACTTATGCCAAGAGGCACAGGTTGAGCCAGTGTTGTGTTGTTTCATGGGAGGTGAGGCACCAGCACAAGCTCAGTCAGGTGCAGTTGTTGGATAGGAGTTAAGTGGTGCCTCAAGGCTGCACACAGCAGCTTAAGCTTTTGACTGACAGCTCTTTAAAGCACAGGCCCTGGAGCTGGTCCAGGTGTGAGAGGGAGGCCGCACACACAATCTGATGAGGAGCTTCTTCTTTAGGCAGTGCAGTCAGGTTTGTTGGAATGACTTACTACTTATGACATAGTTGTCTGCAGAGAGACAAGTTGATTTATCAGCTTACAGATAGTTCCCTGTGCTCAGGCACTGCGTTTGACAGATGAGACAAAGTAATAAGAAACGAAGCTTATTGTCCAAAAACTATTAAAAACATTACCAAACCAGTCATTTTGTTCTAGGCAACATTCTACATACACATATACTTTAGCTATATATCTATGTTCCAAAGGCCCTCCACTGCTGTTCAAAAAAAGTACATTACCCCTTCAAATTGTAGTTGCCATCTGAATAACTTGTGTGCATGCCAATATTTCTCACAGACTACAGCTTTAAAAGTGGACATGCATAGATGATAATGTAATCTTGTCTGCGTGGTTACTTTCAACTATGTAAGTACAACCTGCAAACCTTCCAGCCATTCCTTGCATGTGCCTCATGGCGCCTTTTAATTTCATTTTCCATTTAGAATTTTAAACTGCATTCACTTGAGGGCTTGTGATAACATTTCAATCATAAAAGTTGTGTTTACCAAAACTGTATTCGTGTTGTAATTCTCATTTTGGAATATTTTGAGGTTACCTGTCAAATATTAAAGAGAATGGTGCTTTCTGTACCATTCTTATTCTTCTCAATCAGTGTCCAGGTTAAACATGTACAGCTGAATGACTCTAATATTACATCCTGCCATTGTGTAGTATAGAGTAGTTTTCCAGTGTTTGTACAGAGTTGTAGGGAAGCTGATGTGCTTCAGCTAATAGATCTGCACATTCTAAAGGCATTGCATCTGCACCATTTCAAAGCAGGAAGGAAATATTTTTATTGAAAAACTTCTTTGCCTCAAGCATTTTCAAAAATAAATATTCAGTTATATTTAACTGCATTTCTGTTTGTGAAAGTAGTCAGTAATGTAACATTTCAAGAAAAGTTCCATGTTCCCCAGTTCAATCTTATGTTGACACCCTTTTACCCACCTATTGTGTGGCTCAGTTTTGACCTGTTTTAAGTTGGGACATTTCATAAACACTCTTTAATGGAGCAAATCATGTTTTTCAGGATTTCATTAAGTTCTATATAGAGCAGGGGAATGTAGGACCCAGGGAGACTGTATGTAGAACTGGGGAGCATATGACCCAGTGATAAAGTGAAATTTCCCTTTAAGTGTTGATCTTTAGTCGGACTTGATTGTCTCCCAAATGAGATCCAGGACCATCCTTCTTCCAGAATATGCCGGAATCAGTTACAGGCCTTGCACTCTTCCCTAAGGCAGGTCACTTCCGTGTTGGCAACAGGAAATCAATGGAGGCACATGGGCATGCATAACACATCTGCTCAGCCATTATAGCTGAGTGTGTTTTGACCCACTGAGAAACTCTGAGAAACATCCCCCAAGAGGCAAACTACATACCCTCTGTCTCCTCCGCTCATGTCAACCTCTGTGCATCTGAGCTAAAGCTACAGGGACGTTGTGACGTAGCACTGATTCATGGCCAACTTAGTTTTCTTAGGTGCTACATATCAAGTCAGATATCAGAGTAAAATGATTCCTTCTCTCACCTTTGTGCTTCATAACATGTCAGCCCTTTTATCAACCCAAGCTTCTTAGTTCTGCCTGCTCCACCACATCTCACTGTGAACAATCGGAATCACCACCACAGGGCAAAACACGAGGCAACATCTTGGTAGGAGGTCAGAGGTCAAGGTCTTTCAATTAAGAGTTCAATGAAGCAGTTTAGCTCTTCGCCCTGGAGAGAGACAAACTCAGCATGTCTAAGGGGTATTCATCCAGAAAAGTAACCGATTAAACCAAAAACCACAAGCATGTTTTGCCCTGCGGGACTCCAGTAAAGGCAGGAATTTACACCTGCTTCTGTTTTTACTCCTGAACAAACATACGTTAAATCTTCGCTATAATTAAAACAAAGCGGAACGTGGATGGATTTTGACTGACATGTGACAGTCTGAATGACAGCAGAGTTCGAGGTTTGTGTTCTGAATTTTCCAGAGCAATTGTCCCACTTACTAACATGATCTGGTTGTTTCCGAGGTTTCCAGATGGAAGAAGTCCTGTCCTTACATGCATGTATCTAATTACTGTAAATATTTATGTCCGCCTCTCTTGAATGGATGCCTACTGTAACGGAAGAGAGGAAAAAGAGGCAAAGGGGGGAGGAGGACTCCCGTAAATGGAGGAGTATTTGAATTGTTGCATTCTTCGGATAATGCTCCATTAATCTCACCTCTCATGTGTGTTTCCCATCACAAAGCGTTCTGTCTGGATTCTCATGAGAGAATCAGATAGTTAATCTTTATGGGTTAACGGAGCTGCATATGGAAAATTGTCTGGCAGGGTAAGAAGCTGAACTCGGCCTGTCCCAACAAGCAGAGTTTAAAAAAAAACAAAAAATCTCAACTTGCTCTTCTGTCTCCTGTGGTTTGTCCTGTTGTTGTTTAGTTGGCCAGTGCTGCCTGCCGGACGCTTGTCCTCTTTGGTGTGTGACTCTAGTCATAATGTTTGGATTCTGAGCTTCACTTTGGTGTGGCTTTGGAGGGGGCTCCGCTCTGAACAACAGCACCACTAAACCAACAAAACAGCTCAAGGGAGTTTGACACTGCTGGTTCCGCTACAATTGAAGAAACAGATTGTTTTCCCCCGTTGGATTTACCCCCACCCCCACCCCACCCCCACACACACACACACTCACACACACTACAATTTTCTCCTGAAAATGTTTGTTTAGTGCTTCAGGTTTTTATTAGCATTAAGCAGCACTGTGGGGTAGCAGATTTGGCAAGAAGCACTGAAGTCAACATGGAGTGCCAACCAGCTTGTCAGATGGTCTCTTCTCTGCAGGGGGTAAAAAGTGCAGTTTCTTGTATAAACTATGAGTGTTTCACAGACGCACAAATACACAAATCCTCGGCAGAGTCTATAAACACACACTTTCTCAGCCGTCTCTCTCTCTCTAGTGCAGACATACACAGTCTCAGTGTCTCTTCTGCCTGTTGGGGGTAAATGTCATAAGTGCTCCGGTTGCCAAAGGAAATCACTGTTGTATTTATATATGAGAGCACAACTATTATTACAGGGGATGTTTTAAACTGCAGAAAATGGGGGCAACGACTGAGACTCATACATTCCACAATTCCAGTGGTTTTTCCCCCACCGCTCCACTCACCCCTCCTATGAAAAACAATGAGACATTGTCGCTAGAGAGAAGAAATCGCTATTCAACAGGCTGCCACCGCTGCTGCTGTCGCTGCATTTTCCCCCCTCTCATGTCTTTCCCCTGCTCTCTCCATGTCTTTCTTCTGCGCTCACTTTTTCCTTATTTGTCGTGTTATTTATATGAGCTCACTCTGGTCACGCTGGGCAGCTTCAGCTTCAGGTTCCCTTGGGGGAGGCAGCGGTGGCAGGTTGAGGAAGGTGTGTGTGTGGGTATGAAAGCGACCCAGCGGCCACCCCTGCACAGAGGGCCCTTTGTGCACGTCCCTGCTTTATAACACCTCTACGCTTCTCCACGCTCTCCTCCTTCACCATTCCCTTTCTCTGCAGCCGCTGCCAATCCTGCCCACCGACACTTTCATGTACACACTCATACATAAACACACATCAAACTGCTGCTCGTTTTTTATTGCAGGCAGGGATCACTCATTTTTTCCAGGGAGGGAAGCGTGTCATGAACTCTGCGGCTCTAAGCCCAGGGCCCTGGCAGTGGCAGCCTGTGATGTAGCCACAAATTCAAACCGGGTCCCCCCCGTCTGGAACATCCTGCTGCTGTGTCTCTTGCTAAGATGGGAATAGCACCCAGATGTTCGGATGTATTATAATGCTTTGGTGTTCTTGCAAGTCATGGTATTGATTTTCTCCCTTTCCCTGCTGATATATTCATCTCTGAGGTAACCTAAATGCACCTTCAGGCTCCCACTAAGCATCCCTTCCTGTATTTCCTGCTACTACTTTCATACTTCTGTTTTTCCTTATCACCTCAACTCAATGTAAAGATGCTTCACTGGTGTGAATAATGTTGCCAAAGGGGTTTAAACTCTTATGTTACTGTACTTTACTCACCACTGGGTCTATCTTTCTCTCTCGATGAAGCTGTAGTGGTGTATAGTGGACACACTCCATATTGCAGTATTGATCAGATGATTGCCTGTAAAAAAAAAAAAAAAAAAAAAAAAAAAACTAAAAATAAAGAATCCCCCCAGTAAAAACTTTGACTTTGTTAACATGCCCTTACGGTGTTTTTTATTTGGTGGAAGACATGAGCAAAATACAGATCAGACCAATGGTGTAGTGTTTCCTCCTTGAAACTGAAGCTGATTGAGTGTCAGAAACACTGATTCATATTTCTGTTTTTGTTGGTTTTTTTTTTCACTTAAGATTTCTAAGGAACCAAGGCTTTCCTTATCATTATTCTTCTTTATTCTTCTTCTTCTTTAGAATTGGTTTTGGGTTTTAACATGCAGGTGTGAATTACTTCAATATTTCTACTTGTCACTGTGTAGCATAGAGTGGTTTTATGGTGTTTGACCAGAGTTGTTAGTGAGGCGGGTGTCCTCGAGCTACAGAGAGTGGAGAGAGGTAGGTGGAGAGATCATAGATCAGCACACTCTTGAGGAAGCACCAGTTTAGAGTTATATCTAAGCCATTTTAACACTGACTTTAACTAACTGTAATTAGACTTTAATCAGACAACTTGAAATTACTCTTAAACAATTAGATTTTGATCCATTCACTATGGATCATTCAGAACATCTTGAAATGCTGCAATTCATTTATTTTTACAGCATTCAACAGAAAGTCAAGGAGTTCAGAAAGAGGACATCTGAAATGCTTGTATGCTCAACCACAAACTGTAAATAAAAATGGACAAACCATTTGTGACGTTACCCATAGTGATTTTAACAGTCAGAGTAATGGTGGCTCCAACCATTGCCACCTCAATGCTGGACTCCACCTAAGGCCAGTGTTATGCTTTACATGTCTATGACTACATAAGTAGGCCAAAGCCTGCAGGAAGCCCTCCAACACAAATTCGTGTCACCATGTGGCTATGATACAAGAGCAATAGTGCATGTGTGCACACAAATACGATGTCCTATGAATGGAACATAATCCTCCTACAGCCTCCAAGTGGAAAGTACTATAATAGCAACAACACCGTGTCCGTGGTGTATGCAGCTGAGTGTGTGCGCATCCAAAAGGGAATTTGATCAAGGTTTTTCTCCTAGATAATTAAAACAAAGCTACTGTACAGTTGTGCATTGCAACATGGTGGTCGATGGGGACTGACTTGCTTTTGGACTCAGCCTCAAGTGGCCATTCGAGAAACTGCAGTTTTTGACTTTTGGACGTTGGCGTAATTTTTCCACTTGAGCTCACTGGGCTCTGGTGAAGGTGGATTCTAGAGTGGACACTCTATGAGTCCAAAGACATGGGAACCAGAAGAACTTTTCCAGCATATTCATCTTGTAAAAAGCCTTTATAGCAACGTATCAACTGAGTTTTTCTCATGTACATTCTCAAAATATACATGGTTTGTGTTTCTTTTATCCAAAAATACATACAGCATTATTTATGCATCTTACTGCTTCATTCTTTTGTATAGCAGTAGATGAATGTCAGCTTTAAATTTGCTGTTGGAGGTAACCTACAGTACAATGAATATAACTTTGTTTTCACCAGTGTGACAAAAAACCACATTGGTCTAAATTGCACTTTTCCCCCCCACATACTTTATGTTTCCACATAAAAACTGTTTCATTTCCTGCTCAGAAACTGCTTGTGGCAACAATAAAATATAATAAGATACAGTAAACATAAGACAACGGTTGGCAAATATGTTTTTTTATATTCATTAATAACATAATGCACTGTAATTTTCCTTTATTTTCACCACCTGATTTAATCAACTGCTTGTTTTTTTTTCCATTTCTGTTATTTAACAGGAGTTTGAAAATTATTTTATCATTACATTTATTTACTTCTTATAAATGTTTGTTTTTGCATAACTCATTTGACAACTTTTAAACTACAGCTCCATTCCCGAGCAACAGCATGTAATACTTTTCTTGTTTGACATTTAAGTCTCTTTCATCATTACATTAAGAACCACATTCCTTCAAAACGAACAGTTTTATGCTTTCTCCACATGCACGCATGACATCTGTCCCATCCACTATTAATGAACACGGATCCTGTTTCACTGCAGAATCAATATTTATCTGTTTCCAGCAAGTCTTCTCTCAACGTGCTACATTTGTTTAGCACGCCCGTAAAGTTTAAATATTTTGTCAACAGCGGAGTGGCAAATGTTTTCCTTCTGAAACAACATTCTGTGGGATATATAAGCGATGTTGATGAGAGAAGGAGAGAAGCAAAAAAAGATTTATGAAGCTCCCCCTAAAAGTCAATATGAGTTTCGAGTTACATCTATGGTGCAGTGAAGATTTATGTTTAATAAGCTTCAGGTGTTGGCTGGCTTGGGTTTGAGCTGGGGAGGGGGGGGTTGGATTCCTTGCAGGGAGTGGGGTGGGTGACTGCTTCACACATGCATGCATACACACACACACACACACACACACACACACACACACACATCCTGCTCTCGGCCCATTTTTGCTGTCAGAGTTTATACCGAAGCTTCAATTTGCACGGCTGCCTTGCGTCTGGAAAAACAGAGCTACCTTTGTGCCCACGTCTCAAATGGTTTCATGTGGCCGTCCGCAACGCCCGTATGACAACACACAGCCCGTCAGGGGTGAACAGAGACAAATGGAAAAGCTAATATACGACTAATAAGCAAAGAAGGGGAGGAATGTGCAGGAGAGGTCAGAGGGGAGATTGACAGCAGCTATTAACAGCACTCCCTCCTTCTCCTTCCATCTTTTCTGCTGTGTTTTCTACTGAGTGACAGCCACTTCTGTGGAGGTAGGACTGTGAAACAAAGGTCACAGTGTGTGCTGAAGGTGTGCCCCGTCTACCAACTTCACCTTGTCACTATAGATCCAGACAGGGGACAGCAGAGAGCATCTCAAGAGCATCATGAGTGGTGATGTAATGGTGGCGTCACTGGGGTGTTTGCCACCTGGAGATGTATTTTGTCGAGACTCTTTTTCCAAATCCAGCAATATCTGCCTGGTCTTGCCCTCCTAGCACCCCCCACACTCCCCTTTACTCTTCTCCAAGCCCCTTATAGATCCTGCCTGTCATCTATAAGCCATTCGTAAATCATCAGTGAGCATTCCTCCAGATAGCTGAAAGCATCTTGACAGGACGCACCGAAAATGCAACTGTGGAACTTCTGTTGAGTGTGCATGTGTGTGAAATGAAAACATGTGAAATTCAATAGTGGAGAATGTGCTCGCCTATGGCTACGCAGCCTCCCGCCTTCTCCCAGTTATACATTTCGTAAAGATACACCATGAGAAGAACCACCTGTAGTTGCTCAGAAACTCTCTACCTCAAGCAAAACGTCTCTCCTTCTCTTTCTCTCACTTGATCGCACACTCTTGTCTTTTGTCTGTCTTTGCAGGTAAACATTAGTGTAATTAAAGCCATTGTGAGGCCTAAACTAGGCCACCCACAGCAACAGGTCTTTAAGTTTGCAAAGCCGAAAGTGAGACAAATTAAACGTGGTCTCTATGGTGGAGAAGTAAATTGAAGAAAATAACTTAATTGCATCTTTCCAAGGTTCTTCGCCCTCATTTGAGTCACCTTATCACTTGCTGCAGTACTCAAAGAAAAGCACAAAAATCTATTGTGTTTGGGGGGAAAAAGCATCAGTTACAAAATATATGCTGAGATGGAATATAGATTTTCACGGCTGCATGTTTTTGCTGAGAGGAACAATGGCATGTGGTGATCATTTGCTGTCTTAGTATTGTTCAACAGTGGTGTTAAGGTGAAGTGGGAGGTGGTAATTGCAGGTGTTTGTACACAGGGTCACAGCACAGGTGGGGGAAAGAATAGCCTGTTGATTCGATTGGTTCATCCGGTGGTGGTGTTATTGTATGTTGGGTAAAATGGCACAAGTGGCTCTTATTCAGCAGACACACGCTGCAGGGCCAGGTCTTTCTATTCAGCACAATGGCCAACAATTCCCTGGGCATTTCTCAGGTGGATCGCCTTTCCCGTACTGCCGGTGGCTCAGCTGAGGACCGGGCCAGCAGCTTCAACCTGCTCCGGTCCCATGGAGAGGATAGCAATTACATCCATAGACCTAGATGCAGATACGTGTCAAAGCGCATCCACCAAACACCTTGGAGTGACGTTGCACAGCTTGTAAATTGGTGTTTAAGCTGCTATAACAACTGGAAAATCCCATTCTTGAGCACATGTATACACATGATAGCATTTATGTGACAGAACTGCACTTTTAGCACAGGGAGGCAGTGCATTCAGCTGTGCCAAGGGAGCAACTGTACACTGTCACCCAAGCTGCTGCTCTAGAGGTGTTTTTCTCTCGACAGTCCAATCGCTGGCTTTCCCTCGCGGCTAACTGTCCACGTGCTCGCTGAGCTGAACTCTCGAATTCCTGGAGAAGATTGAAACATGACGCTTTCCCAAGACAACAGGGCAACCTAACACTACACACACCTCTCACATACACTCATTATCAAGTTACTTTACTGGTTTCTGCAACAACTAAACACCTAAATGAGGCCATAGAAATGCAGATATCTACGCTCAAAACACTGTTTCTTTGACATTAGCTTGGTGTTTGGCCTTTTCACTAAGTGGCAGTGAAATACATCTGATACAAGGTCTGCTTTTCATCACATCAACCCGGGAAATGTTTAGGAGTAATTATTCCTGACTCTGACAGTCAGCATGCCCATTCAAGCACTTAGTCTTCACCTCACCTTTATTGGTTTAACATCAGGACCTGGCAAGACACATAGACTTGTATCTTACACACTTTACAAACATCATTTTTAGGGGATTTTATAAGTCTGGTCTGTCTTGTTTGGCCTGTATCACATCAGTTGCTAAAAGCTCTGAAATGTCTTTCACATGTAGAGACACAGATAATTATCCACAGATCTGTGTGAGCTGAACTGTCAGAGTCTCTGCCAGCTGGGATTTACTGCGCTCTCTGGCCCAGATATGGGAGAGGGATGGAACTGAAAGGAACAAAAGGAAAAATGTGGTGGGTCTGAATATGTTCAGTGAGTGATCAAATCCATTTCGGCGATGATGAGTCATATTACATTGTTCTATTTTTTTTTCTTAAATTCTTTTGTGCTTTCTTCTATTTGCTCTCATTTGGTCTTTTTGGATTTCTTTAACAAGGCAAAACATCTCAACATTTCAAGATAATTGCAAATTTTTAAAATTTTTCTCAATTTTTTAGGGTACCTAATAGAGCAGTGTAGTCATCTGAAAGTACTAAAAATGAAGAATAAAAAACAAGACCAAGATGAAACAGAGAAAAGGGAATTCATATATAAGTCTTATAAAAAGTATATAGGTATATATAAATCCATATAAGTCATCTATATAAAAGTCAGCTTCAAAGAAATACTGAAAATTTTGGAAACAAGCCTATTTGCTTTCTTGCTGTGAAGATTGGTGCTCATATTCTCATAAATGCCAATGAAAATAAAGCTACAGCTAGGAGATGGCTAACTTAGCTTATCATAATGACCAAAAACCTGAAGAAACAGTCAGCCTCTAGCTTTTTCAATTGACTGTCACAGCAAGAATACAATTATTCCCCGATGTACAGGAAAACTATACTGATTAGGATCATATCAGAGCAAGTTTGTCAGGCAGGAATCTTTAGTTGCTCATACAACTTGTCTTTCTGCCAAGTGCAAGGGCACCTTTCCATGTGAGACCCCTCAGCTGTGGGGCTTCCTTCATTTACAGACACATTCTCAAGAACGCTTGAAAATGATTGCACCAATATCCTGCTTTTAAAATGAAGGCAGGGCTGCTAAGACAATCGAAAAAGCCAATTTTTTTTTTTTTTTTCACATATGCAAGCAATTACGAGACATTAGCAGCACACTTCCAGTCTCTGGAAGCAGTGTATTCACCTGTGTGCAGACAAAACTGTACACCGCCACCCTGCTGCTGAGGAGTTGCAATTCATTCTGAGAGGGGCAGGTCTCTCAAAACAAGTTGATTTGTGCTCGAATATAACCCTAGTCTACTAGCAGAGTGGAATATTATTTCAAAATCAGTAGCTAAAATTAAGATTTTTAAAGTGATTTTATTGGTTCACATTTCATATTTTCACATTTGTGTCAATGTGCAGGACAGAAGTCATAATATTATACAGATGAGTAACAAATTCCAAAAAAAAAAAAACAATGGTGAAGGGTTCCAATGTCTCTGTTCAACAGTTGGAGACATTTTACTAGCATGGTTTTGGTCATCGTCTGCCCTTAGACGGAGGGGTTACTACAGTGATCATCTTTATCCTGTGACGAAACAATGCTATCCTGATGGGAGGGGTCTCTTCCAGGGTGACAATGCCTCTGTCCTTAGGCCACGAGGCATTACTGGATGGTTTAAAGAAAACAATGTGAATCATATGCTGTGGCTTATACAGTCACCAGATCTCCAGCCAACGGAACACCTACGGGAGATGTTGGACTGGCCTCCTCATCCCCATCATCAAAACACCAAATGAGGGAATCTTTTGATAGAATGGTGTTCCATCCCTGCAGTAGAGTCCCAGAGAATTGGAGAATTAAAGAAAGACGAGGATCAGGACCTGACTCAACAAAAGTGAGAGTACAGTGTACACATGTTACTGTATTTATGAGGAACGGTTTGAGCTTCAGAATGTGGGTGTTTTGGATTTAATTTGCAGCAGAATCAAACACACACAAGTAAGAACATATTGTATTTTACAATATATTTATTTATGAGTTACCATTAAATCTAACAATAAATTGTGGCATACGCCCACTTGCTACAACTTTATGTGATTTCAGCAGAAAAAAAGACCTGCAGCAGAGCTTTGAATGTCCCCGCCTCCTAGTTTGTGGTCCCATTAATCTGCCATGTCTGTCTGTGTTTGTTTTTAATTAATATTTCATTGAACAGGGTTGATGAAGTGTTTGTTTCTGCCAACTTTGTGTCTCCACTGATGAGAAGAAACACTCAGGGAGGCTGATATTTTCCTAGGCTCTCACAGATGTGTGAGGTGTCATCATCAATATTTATTTATTTTTTCATCCTTTTTGTAATTTGGATAAGACAATAACTCTGTCAGGTCACATTTGTTTTTAATGACAGATTAAGTTGGATGAAAAAAATCTGTTATTAAATGAAAATGATCTCCAAGGTTTTGATCATTGTTTTTGAATGCTTTGCTTATTTTTCCTTTATTTCTTGTCTGCATGATGTCATCATGTAACATCCTAAATTTGTTTCAGTAAAAGTCAGTTTACAGATATGTAGACCATTGAATGTAAGGTGTTAAAGTGAAGGACTGACTATAGTTAGGTGTCCTCACATGTGTAGACAAATGTGTCCATGCTTGTGTTTGGAAGAGACAATTTGAAGAGAGAGGAGGAAAGAGACATTGCAGAACATCAGCAAGATATACAATTTCTAAACGTTTTGGATGTCTCCAAACACTCCTGAGCTGATGGATCTCAACATCCAGGGATTTGGAGTGATACTTGATTCTGTCTGGAGTCTGTTTCAACACTCAGATTCACCTCATCACTCTGTCCCACTGGGCCAAGATCCCATTCACCTTTGAATGCCACAGAACCCCCCTCTGTGACTCCTCAGAGCTGTACAGTCGCCCATTGCCAACCAGGTGCACAGCTCCCGTTATGTCTATCTGTAAGTGTGGTGATGTGGCCAAAAGTTTGATGTCTACTTGAATCCAGCCAGAAGGTGGACAGAGATAAGAAATAGAGCCTCACATGACAGAGATGGACCCTTGGTGGAGGCCAGGATCCAAGCAAAGGGAAGATTAAATGAGAGGGAGAATAGAGGAGATGAGAGGAAGTGAAGTAGGCTGGAAGAGGTGTAGGAAATAAAAGGGACAGTGCATTAGTCACAGGGTAACTTAAGCTGCCTTTGTGGCTGAGTGGAAAGGAGATTTCTCATCAGCAGCTGACTGATTTGGCTGGAGCAGACTACAGAAACACTATACATGCCAGACGAGCCATTTGTCCATCTCCCTTCCTTTATGTCTCTGTCTCTATTTTTCTACAAACCGTCTCCACCCAAAAGATCAGTTGCTGTTCAGGGCAACAGACATTTTTCTGCCTAAAGTGGACTCAAGTGTGGGGTTAGGGTGTGAAATAACAAAGACTGATGATCATGTATTTAATTAAAGTACCCTCCTTCCTTCTTCCTACATTGTCCAGTATTGGTGGAATCATTGCCCTGAATGTGGTTTTAGGTAAAGACTGCGTTTAAAGATTGATATCTAAATGTCTGTTTGCATTTTGTCTGTTGTTGGTTATAAAAAATAAATCACTGCCAAAAAAGCATAAGTTTCAAACTCAATTTCATCTTCTACAATCAGTTTGTTGCATCCCGCAGGCAGAATAAAAGAACTGATTTTTATGAACGTTTCATGATCAATGATTTTTTTTCATCCAATTTCTTTGGCTAATCCAGGTCGCAGTGCCAACAGGCTGAGGAGGGCATTCTAGACATCCAGCTTCAGCGCAACATTTCCAGCTTCCCCTGGGTTACCCTGAGCTTTTCCAAGGCCAAGTGAGATATTAAGCTCCTTTCTCACCGTGACAGTCAGTCATTACTGCTAACATTGCCTATTTCTTTTTCATGATTTTATAGTTTAATTGCCAAAAAGACCTATTTTAAGAATTCCCACCTTTGGCACCCTCAGGAATGTTCAACTCTCAGGTCGCACAGCACAATTCAACACATCCCATACCAACATTCAGTACTAATGCAGGAAGATGTGTGGCTTTCATTTATTGTGATAGAAAGTAAGAGTGTGGAGGATCTAGTGGCGGTGGATGGGCTTGTTCCAGTTCTTGTTAGAGACCTACAATTTCCAAAGTTGGAAAATGATTGTGAAAACACTGGAAATGGTATAAACAAACATTGTCAATGAATGTAATCGTGGGTTTTGCTAAATCATCCAATATCAACATTCCTTCTGGCACAGTTACAGAAAACATTCAAATTAACATAATTTGTCTCAATGTTTGTGAATTGATTATCTTTGGGGTTTTAATTTTCCATAAACATTACCAGGTGGATGAAGAGGTTTATTTTTTTCCAAGTCATATGCACCTTTAGGGAGGCTTTCAAAAATGGGCTCCACTTGCAGGCAGACAAAGATATAATGTTAAAGTTCATCTCTGGTTGCTGATTTCCAAATTATCTCTTCATGCCTTAAAATGTATTAGATGTATTTCTATCTCCACTTGCATCCTTCAATATGTGCAGATCTGTTAAATCCCCACATCTTGCTCCATGCACGTCTTCATCATTCACTGCAACTCAGCACACCAGCTCGCCTACAACTCTGTTCACACACTGTAAAACTATTCTCCACAATGGTATATGGGAATATTGGAGAAATTCAGCTACACGTGTTCAAACCAGTAAGTGTTTCTAAAGTAGAAGAATGCTACAGAAAAGTGCAACCTGGAAGTAGACAGGACTGATTCCTTGGGCTTGTGACATATGAAACTCTGAAAGTCTGAATCTTGGTTTTTAAGACTGTCTTTAGGACTTTAGGTTTCAAGATGGAAATGCTCTGACAAGGCTTGGGTACTTTTATCGCTCATGAAATATCTTCCAGAAAATAAAAACACCATGTGGACATACTAACAAGGTTAAAAAAAATATTTTCACAGGAGGGTGTTTTAAGAACACAGCATGTTGCCCCTGTGGAATTACTAATAAGCAAGGCAGGGAATCAGTCCTAAAACACCAATCCTTTAAAAACGGTTTGCAGTGAGTTAAATTGAGTAAAAATTCAGTGACCCTTAGTGTTGCATCCTACTCCTACTGGTGGGTCTGGTATGTTGTTTATGTCGTGGTATACTGTTACTGTTACGTCCACAGACTGGGCCTGCTGGGGCTTCTCTCCTCTTCTGTTATTGCAGTGATGAGCTGCTGGGAAATGAATGTGCATGAAAGCGTGTGTTGTACATTGTGTGTGCTGCTTCAGGTGAGCTCATTAATTAAAGGACATTGAAAATCAAAGTGTCTGCCACTTTCTCTTTTCCACTCACTCTGTCCTCTTTACCTCTTTGTGTTGTCTGAAAATCCTCGTCATAGTCTCTCACAATCTCAGGGTGCTAGATTGGTGTGAATGTGTTTCTACAAGTGGAAGATTACTGTTTGTTTGTTTGTGTGTGTGGGGATGTGTGTGCTTTTACAGTATCCAAATGTGTGTGTATTTGTACTGCTTTGTGTGTTTTCCCTCAAGACTCCATAGTCTGGAATAACTGTCATCACCTGGCCATAAAGGAGGCACCTGTTGCCCCTATGTGACCCAAACAGAAGTGATTAACTCAGGCCTCCGTCTATACTGTTTAACACAGTTACACAAAAAATTTCCTCCACATTGCCTCCTTCTCTAGTTTGGTAAACATAAAGCCAATTTACAGCTTTGAAGTTTTGCCACATTATTATATCCTGCCAAATTTTTGAACTTGCACGCACTGAAGGTTACAGTGGCAGTTATTTGACTCCCCTCCTAGTGAATAGCTTCCTGCTAATAATTGCTGGTTCGTTTCCTAACACAATAGGGAGTATGTGATGAAAGATGAAAAAAAAATCTGTCTTTGAAGTGGTAATAGTTTTGCAGTATGCAGGTTGTCATGACACAGTGTATTATTTGATGTAGCATCTCAGTATACTCTGCGGTGTCTGTCTGATATACTGTCAAGTTGGCTTGTGAGAGCAACATCCCTGTGATGCACCATTATCTGCAATTAGAAAAAAAGGAAGGATAGAATAAAGGAAAGGATGGCAAGAATATCACAACTCCTTAGGTTTTCACATTCTTTTATAGGTTAACTAGAGGTGTAGTGCATGTTATCAAATGGATCAATGAATGATCAACTCAAAGAATGTGAGTCAAATCAGGAATCTTCAACCAATGCTCTTAATCATTGACTTCCAAAGGTCAGCTCCAATATGCAAAAGCACTTGGGTGAAAATCCATTTGAAAAAAGTAACAGCATTTGTTTTAAACTAATTAGTAGTCCCTGCAACTTGGATACACCAGCTCACCCGCAACTCTCAGGGTAAAACTATTCTGCACTTCACAATGCATGCTACAGTACTGGAGTAATCCATCTGTATATGTCAGAGGATCAGGTAGACTAGGACTTACCACATCAGGACAATCCAGATTTTACCACTACACACTGTAGCAGCCCACACAAAGACTCAAGTGTCTCTACGTTAAACTAATCTAACCGGCTGCTGGTTGTAGCTTCATATTCAGCATACTGACATGAGAGTTAAGAGATACTTTGTTAGTTAAGAAACAAAAAGCAAGTGAGAAATCTATCTTTATGATGTAGGTGAAGGGAGCTGCTATCATTGCACACACAACAATTCAGTGACAAGTCAATTAAATGTCATTTCTCCCACCAAATGTTCCAAGTCTCCCTCGTCCCCTCAGGCACTTTTAATCAGTGGGAAAGAGAAAGCGCTGCTCCTCTCTAGGTGAGCGTTTGAGGGTGAGGCTGCATGTGTAGTCTTGCAGGATGACTTCATGCCATCACTTTGTGTTTTCATTATGCCTGGGTGCTGGCAAGCCTGGCGGGCTTTTCAGATTTTCTCAGCTCTAGGACTTGTTGGCAGATCCTGAACAGCCAAGAGAAAGAGAGGGAGAGAGAGAGGGCTCCGCTCTCAGGAAGACACACTAGCTGCAGGGCAGAATTAGAGATAATAAATAAACCACTTGGAGGAGCTTCAGTCAAGTTGTTCTTTTTTTAGCAGTGTCCCAGCCTGGCAAGGTTATTATCCCACCCTGCAGTGGATGTGTGCAGCCTATTCAGTGTTAATCTTTACTGTTTGTTCTCCAACAAGTTGGAACACCTCATGGGGGTGTGTGTTTGTGTCTTTTGGGTGCTAACAAGGGTTATTCCAAGTAGTTGAGTAACCGCTTCTCCCAAGATCCAGCAATGAGCAGGTGTGAAGCTGAATACTTCACACTGACTCCTTGTCTAATCCTCTTCTCTACCCAGGGGCTGAAGAAGCAATTTTATTGTAACAGATAAATCCTCAGGTTTTGAAACACCTTCATCTTTGAGCTGAAGGTGGTAAAAATGTCTTGACTCATGCTAAAACTATGCCAGAGGTTGCCCCTTTTTATTAGCTATCCAGCAATTAAAATGAAGAATATGCTTCCTTGTGCAACATTTTTGTTTTGCGCTGGTTTTTTAAAGTGCAGCTACTGTTTGAGATGTGAAGGTGAGCGATCGTGTGGCTACTTGTTGATAAACAATATGAAAGCTGTTAGTTAATGTAAAGATAGGAATCAGTAAAACTGCTTTGAAATAAGTAAACAAAACCAAAAAAAAAAAAAACCATGGTTATGAAAATCATATGTATATTGCAGCAGAGGGGAAAATGCATCAAACTTTGCCAATGACAGCTCACCTCACTGTTAATTATAACTTATTCAACAAAACATGCAAGAATTGCACTTTGAAACACGGCCATAATACCTTAAGGATGGTTTTGCATTCCTGAAAACATTAACTAGAATTATTCTTTACGTCACTGCTGAACATTTTCCAGCCATTAGTTTTGGTTTTTATACACTTTATCGGTATGAAAATCAATTAGCAGTGACTTCAGGCCTGCTTTAAAAGGTTATTGCAGCCAAGTGATTTCATAGCTTGTATTCATTTTGTCAAAGTTATAGTATAGTTATTACAGCTTGGCATTGCTGTTGCCGTTTCAAAAAAACAGTACTCCTTTCACTGTACCATATTCAGGGACTCCGTCAGCCTTCTTAGTTCAAAATTCAGTGTGACCAAAACAGCGTTATTCTTTATAATGTACACTACCGTTTAAAAATTTTGGGTCACTTAGAAATGTGCTTATTTTTGAAAGAAAAGCATTTTTTCAACGGAGATAACATTAAATTAATTAGAAATCCAGTCTAGACATTGTTAATGTTGTAAATGACTATTTTAGCTGGAAACAGCTGATTTTTAATGGAATATCTCCATAGGGGTACAGAGGAACATTTCCAGCAACCATCACTCCTGTGTTCTAATGCTACATTGTGTTAGTTAATGGTGTTGAAAGGCTCATTGATGATTAGAAAACCTTTGTGCAATTATGTTAGCACATGAATCAAAGTGTGAGTTTTCATGGAAAACATGAACTTGTGTGGTTGACCACAAACTTTTGAGCAGTGTCTATGTTTACTTATTGTTTTTCATCCACTTTTCTCTTAATGATGATTACTGTCAGACTCTGTGCCAGTCTTCCTAATTTCAATTGTTGGACCTCCTGTGACTGCACCCACAAGCAGAGTTTTAAATGCTGCTTTGTAATTGTGTAGCCATGACAAAAACAACAAAATATTTGCCGTGATACATTCTCTTTCTCAACCTAGTTTCATGTTTCAGCCACTTGATTTTCCAAGCATGCTGACGTGATCTGACTCCATAAGGTCCAATCTCCGACTCACAGTAATCACTCCACTTGAAATTCACCAGCCTCTTTCGAGTGTAAGGCCGATAGGGGATGTAACTCTTGCTGGATTATAACTATTTCAAGTGAGCGGACGATCTGATCTTCCATTTCGCCTCACCTCACGCAGCAAGCTGCCAAGCAGTCAATAAAGCAGCCGAACTTTTCCTGACTGCACCCCCGGGTGAGAGTGATCTACTGTGCAGGCTAGTGAAAATGTTTTTCTGTCCCTCTTGCTCTCTATTTTCCTCCTTCACCAACCCACACCTCCCCTTGCCTGTTATTATCATCAGCCAGGTACCTTTTACTCACACAAAGGGACATGCCTGTCATCAAGAGCCCCTGGCATGAGCACATGCAGTAAATGTAGCGTATTTTATCCTGATACCTGGTGTCAGCGGTGTGCAGATGTTGGCTTTTCCTGACTGTAAGCAACTTTTGACTCCTATCCTGCCGACAGTCTGTCTTCCTAACATGTTCAAGACTAACTCTGTTCCTTTCTGTTCTATGATACAGCAGTTGAGAATCAACGCAGGATCATCCAGTGGCACCCACCACTGCAGTGCAGGACACTACAGCAGAGCTGAGACTAACCATTTAGCAACATATCTGCAATGGTGCTGCAAAGCCACAGAGTTAAACAAATCACTGTGACTGTCTTCTCTCAGCTTTCTTTTCCTCTTGTTTGCACTGTTGGCTTCAGAAGCTACACATCACCTCATTGCATCACCTATTTTTTAATCTCACACTGCAGCATACTGAGAGGAAACTGCAACAAGTATTTAAATGTGAGTTTTTGCCATTAACAGACTATTACTATACCAAAGTAATGCTATAGATTTTTTTGGGATAGTTTAATCCAAAGGTTGTCACAGTGCTAGCTTTCATAGCATCTGACTTTATATGAGTCTCCAGCAAATATCTGCACCACACTTTGTATATTTCGAAGGGGCCCAGCCTGAACATTCACACCAATATTTAGTTATAGTCATAGCGCCACCACCTGGTGGCTATAGGAAATGGCCTGTTTTATGCTGTAATGTACCCCTCCTTGTGGGTTTCCCCAAATTAGTCTGAAAGTTGGTCAGAAAAGGATTTAAACCTTGGCAATGCTTGACTGTTAAAATTGTTAGCTTTCATTGAACACCATTGCTATGGTAGTGTGACAAATTTCTATATTTCGCGAAGAAACCCAAAACTGTCGTAACCAGAACTGCAAAACTTTGTCCAGTCTACCTCAAAATTCACATGTTTAGTCAGAGTCCCAGCCTGAATTACATGTAAATAATGAGTGATAGTCATACCTTCACCTCCTGGACACTGTAAGACAGTCTTATGTGACAAATTTTATTTGATTTAAATAAAATTTTGTTTAAATTTAGTGCATCTTTTACACATTACAAACCACTATGTATTGTATTTGATTGGTTTGTTCTCAAGCATCATATTGCAAACACATGCGGTAATACAAACTTGCAATACAGCATGTTCATGCAGTCCAGGCAGGATATAATATCATATTCATTCATACAGTGATCAATATTCACACAAGCTGTGCAAACCGGAATCCTGCCAGAATCCCTGAAGTGCATGATGGTGCATGAGCATACATATCTACATATTTTTCATTGTGAAAGGTTTGGTGATTTATAGAGTCATCATGATTTTTAACTGACTCATTTATAGAACTGGGGATTTTTGACCTCAGTCACCTTCATGAATTACTCAAATAATATTAAACAATAAGCAACCCAACCCAAAGGCTAATGCACATTGCTCTGCTGAGACTTTCTAAACCATTTACAGAAGTATGACTGACTGATCTGCATTCATAAAGTACACTGGTATCAAATAGTGCAGCTGGTTTGGAGCATCTTGACAACACAGGCAGCCATAAATCAAGTCCTGTAGAGAATGCATGTATTTTGTGGCATCAGTAAAAGTTTCATTTGCCAGCATCACCCTTCATGTGGATAGGCTCTCCTCTTGGTGTATCCAAAACTGCTGTTTGTCAAATGAGAGACTTCCACTGTGGGTTAACTGGAAACATCAGGGTTCTGGTCAAGAAGCACGAAGAGGCTGCATTCTGGGAGACAAAACAAAAACAGGTCCTGAGAGTGAAAGTCAAAAAAGCTCCCAGCCAATCAGATCGTGTTAGTTTAACTTTACTCAGCCTGGTCATATTCCTCCTCTGACCACTCCCATATGGCCAACAGTGCAGTTTCTGTGATTCGACTCTCACACGTGGGCACATAATTTCAAGATTACTTGAAAATACAACCTGGCTGTTATTGTTGTTTTGTGTGTGACTGAGCATAGACATGTTTGCCTCAGGCCTGAATGGACATAATACAAAGGAATGCAAAGTAAGGCCACACCGTGACACACATTACTGTCTTCTGACTGGCCAAGGGTGTTGTGCACACACCCAGCCAACACCTTGCAGTGAAACCGGTGACGAAGCTTTGGCCTATCCAAACATACTAAGAAGCTGGCTTTTTTATTTTTTTTTAAATCATGAAATCATCCTGATCATGGCACAACCCAAGTGAGACCAGCGAATTGAAAGTAGTTGTCTGGCAGTGGCTACAGTGCAGGTGTTTGTACTTCAGGGGCTGACTTGTGTTTGTGTGATCTCACAGCATGAGTTAATGGGCACAGAGTTGTCAAAGTGAAAAATGAAAACAAAAATCAGAATGAAAGAATAATTATAAAAGTATACCCATTTTTATGACAGTCCCATACACAAAGACAGGAATAGAAATTTGCAGTGACGCTTAAACATGGGGTAAAAGTCTTTACATACACATACTCACATAAACTTATGTAATAAAATAATGCATTAAAGGGATAATTCACCTAAAATGTTTAAGTGAAAATCTTGAGAATTTATTTAGCAACAGAACTATTTCTCTAGAACGTAGCCAAATGATTTTTTTTGTGTTGATTTCCACTGCGATTGTAAAATATGCAATGTTTCTGAAACAGCATATTTTAGGAATTTTGGGGTAATTAAATATGTTTGGAACATAATTTCTATATTAAATATAGTAATTTAAGTTGTGTTTTGAGAAGTTTTAATGAATTTCGGTTTATTCTGACACACTTAGCTTTTTAGTATTTATGAATCCTGAACATTTTGGGTCCCCAGAGGATAAACCATACTGACTTTGGTGATTCTCTGACCTTTCTTTTTGATCTGACATTTTTTTAGTGAACAACAACTAGATGGATTGTCATGAAATTTGGACTTTAGAGTTTCCTTCTCCATCACAACCGTTGTTTTGTAATTTAAGGTTAGATTGTGCAACTTACAAATGATATAATGTCCATTACATGGAAGTCCCTTCCAAACAAGTTCACACAGTGCTGATTAAACCACCAGCAGGGAAATCTCTCAATATTTCGCAGTATATTCAACTTTTTAATCTACTTTCTGTAGCAATATTCCCCCTCTGGTATATGAAATGTTTTCTATGCTGCAAATAAAAAACAGCCTTAACATTTAGAGGAGGGATTACAATCTTTTAAAAAACAATCCTTAGTTGTTCACTGGAGAAAAACCAAAGTAGAGAAGGGACTGAGGACAGACCCAGATGTTGCTTTTCTGCTCTTGGACAGGTTAAGTTATTTAGCTATTGCACCTAAATTATAAGCACGTGTCAACATTATTTGTGTAATTTCACTGTCAGAAGGGGGAGAGTCTTTAGTGCTAAATTTAAATTTTAACTATGAATACGAAAACTTGCCATTAGCCTCAGTGCTTTGTATTCAGTGGTAATCAGCAAAAGGTTGCATGTAACAAAACTAAAATAAATGTATCTCTCAATATATCACTGTATTGCTAGTATCGTCACTGGGAGTATGTTAGCCTTGTGGTTGTCTAAAGATGTCTACATACAGATTCACAGATGGTTAGCATGCTAGCTACTAAACTCATTTCTGTTTACTTTTATTTAGACTTGGAAATGTTTAAAATGTAGAACCACAGTAACCATAATAATTATCTATACCTCCATAATTCATCAATGAAGGAGCTATAATTGAAGTATTTGCTCCAGGACTTTGGAGAAGCTTTGATCTGCACATGCTTTCCATCAAAGGAGCCAAAACCCTACAGGAGGTTCTAAATTCTCCAGGAATCCTGTGCTATATCCACCCACTGTGCTTGACACCCATCAGAAAGCAGAAAGCAAGAATTGGCCCTTTTGTGCTGCACACAGATGACTAATGTGGTAGATGACGAAGTTTATGTTGTACGTACCCTTTCTATGAAAACATGAATTGGCCTTTATTTAGCTGAGAAGCAGTAATGTGGAAATGGATGAAGAAAAAAGTAAAGACACTACTTTAGTAAAGTTTGATCCAGCTTTATAACATTATTACTTTGTATGATAAAATATTGGCATGTTTTTGCAAGGCATAGATTGGAAAATCTCTAGATATTAACATATATATGCAACGATGCATTGGAGTTATTCAAACAAGAGAGGGCTAATGGATGTGGAGATGGACGCAAATGTATGTAGGTTGTACTGGAATTGCTTTTAGATGTAAGTTCAAAATTATTTTTTCTTTCCAACATTTTGTTGCATAGACAAGCATATTACACTGATGAAAAGGTCAGGAAGAGCAGTGTAATTTGATATATCTGCACTGATTATCTGCAATTATCTGCAATAAATACTTTGAGAGCAATTCAACAGAAAGAGCAGATGTTAGCCAGGATTAAAGGATTAACTACACATCATTTTAAAGATATATTTTCACAAATAAATTTTGACTTTAATACACACTCCCCTTGTCCTCCTTTCACATTACAATATGAACTAAATATGCTGAATTCATTTTTACTCAGGCTCTTAAGTTGCCATGTCAGCTCAGTCACATTCATGTGTTTTATCGATGCCGTTTTAATGTGACTTTACATCACTGAGCTTTATTTTTCAACAGCATCCAAATTAGCAGATGTTTATTACAACTATAGTGACTACATATCAATATGCCACAGAGACAGCCAGCTCTGAACAGGTGTTCCTGCTCAAGCATATGAGGTCATGACTTGTGAGAGAGACATTACAGCATTGAGTAACGAAGATGTTGTCTTTCTTCCACGCTCCTCCTCCTTCATGCTGCATCCCTTTGCTTTCTCCATCTGGACTTCCATCACAGACCCATCTTCTATCCATTACCACATCATCCATCATCAATAATGCCAAACAGTGTCTGTGTCTTCTCCCGTAATGCAAACCCAGCAATACTACCGCTCTGACGTCCTCGCTGCATGGAAACACACACATCGGCTTGATTGCTGTCAGCAAATCGATCAGCCGAGTTATTTTCATGTTAATCACAGCCTTTATTGCCTCCGCTGCCCTCCCTGCTCCTGACCAACCTGCCTGCTCACCTCGCTGCCCACTCTCAAAAGCTATAATTGTCTCTTAATTTTCAAGTGCCTTTTTTGTGACTCTAGGACTCCATTGTTTGCCCTCCGTTCCTGAGAGAGGATCCATCCAGCCACCCAGTCAGGTGCTTATCTGATGCAATGGACCATTGATCACCTTTTACCCCTGCAATGAATCAACTCTCTGTTAGCTCAGCCGAGAATCATCCACTTGGTAACCTAAAACCAACCTAAAATATTGGTGCTTCAGGTGCACTAGGCCTCCACTTGTTGGTGTGCTCCTGTTTCAGACAGCATCTGTATATAATGCAAGGTGGATCAGGGTCAACTGCAAATAAAGTGGGATGCTGCATTTCATTTAAATGGCATTGATCCGTGTCCCGAGTAGTGTACAATACATTATGGCAGTGGTTTGGGTACCAGCAAAGCAGCAAAGACACTTAGATCACTTCCAATATAAACAGAGAGGATGAAACAATGACATTTTCTCCTGAATAAACTATATTTCATATGACATTCTGTTTAAGAAATCTCACCAGCTATTCCGATCCCACCCTCCTCATCATAAACATAAGCCATCATAAAATTGATAAATGACTTTTCATCTCAGCTGTAAATATTTATCCATTGCACAAATCCAAATTCCATTAGGGAAGTAAATATAAACATATTTCTTTCTTAAGCAGGCATATATTGAAATTAAACAACGTAATTCTGACAAAGAGTTCAACTAAGTGCCACCATATGGTCAATAGTGTTACTGAGAGCTCCATTGTTAGTTGTGTGTGCAGTCTGTTTCTGACAACAGCTTGGCTCTCATCAACCCTTCATCTCCAAACACACTGCATGTGGTGCTCCCTCTGACGTGGCCCGCCTAAACCCCAAACACTGGAACGGTTTGTAATTTGTCACAAGTGTGTCAGAAATGAACTGATGTGTTTGGGGTTGTGGAAAACATCCACTGAAGGGGGGACTTGATGAAGGAACTGGTTTGTTGTGCGTGTCAGCGTTACAACAAATGGCTCACACACGCTTACATGACGTCCACATCCCTTTTTAACTAGGTTTATCTTTGCACTAACAGCCACAAGCCCGAAGGGTGCCAAGGAGTGATGGAGCACAGGATTGTGGACTTTTTTTTCTCTGCATTTGGCAAACAAATGAGTCCTCTCATCTAGTGATGCGCAACATTTTCATATAAATATGTCAATTTTGCAACTCAGTGGCCAAATTATGCAACGCAGCTGTGCTTCAAGCTATACCCTCCTCATGAGTTTGTGATTGTCCATTTGGGTTCAACTCATCTGGTGAGGAGGTAGTGAATCATTTTGTTTCTGCACCACTAATTAGTCTGTTCACTTCCTTGTATTTTTCTTGGAGATTCAACAGAAAAATGTTGTAACTTTAGCAGAAAATCCAAGCAAGAGGCAGAAGAAAATACTGCAAAAATGACAGCGTAGCAACAAATATATTAATGGTTTTATTTTTTCAAAAATGGGTTGTTGCATCTTGACAAGTGGGAGTTCAAATTTCTGCATCCCAGCTTGATCCTGAGTGGCCCTTATGTGTGTGTAAGTATACCTCAGCGAGTTCTGCAGCAGAGGAAGGGGGATGTGCCACACACACCACTTGCTCTCATTTGTGTGTTAAGGAGCTCATTAGCCTCTGCTCGGTCCATTACTGGTTCCGGACCTCGTGGCACCAAACTGTCTGCACCCATAGCTTCTAAATGGGTGGGTTGGGGGGGAGTTGAAGGCTTGATCTCGGTCTCCTGTGCTCCCCTGAGTCTGAGCAGATAGCATCATGCCAAAAGCAGCAGCAGCAGCAGTTAGACCCTGAAACTTAACCACCAGCACCCTCCCCACCTCCTCTCACCCCCGACCTAATTGGGCCATAATTTCACTGTATGCCACAATGTGGAGACATCAGCCGTGTGGGGAGAGAGTGGTGGTGGGTTGGGGAGGGAACAGGGGGATTAAAAGTGGTTCCAAAAGTCCCATTAAAGGATTTCAGCAGCTTTCCTGGGTTCACATTGTCATTTATTCATCCACAAATGTTATGTTTCAGCGCAGGTCAGCGTTCCTCAATATGATCAGTGGTTTTAGATCAATAACCTTTAGAAAGCAGCACTCCAACAAGTGAAGTTCTTAAATTGAAAGTGTGGTTTTGCCATCAGCCTGGAGAAAGTGCCTAATGGCTTCCCCCCGCAGCAGAACTCTGAGGTGAGCTCTGTCGCTTCAAGAATGTGAAAATGGATAAATAGATTACCATCTCGTCTTGCACGCTATTTTCACTGGAGCCCGTCCAGTTGGCTTATTACCGAAAGAAGAAATGTGTCCAGTGTGTAAGCATTACCTCTTCAGTGTTCAGGCAGCAGGGAGATAAATATTTGTCTGTACGTATAGTTTTCACACTTCCACACATCAGGCTACATTATATCGATGTCAGCTCACACTCACAGCTGAAAATAGCTTTTAAAAACATGTGGGCTGTTGCACGCCGACAGACCTGACATTGTTTCAGATCTTGTCAGTGTTACTCAGCAGTTTATTTCTCCAACTTTTCCTCAATTTGGCAAATCATGGTAACAAGCCAAGAACCCCAAACATCACACCTAAAAGAGGAATGTGCTTCTGACCAAGGAAAAAAAAATCTTTAATGGCTATTTAGCATCATAATATCTTTCATACATGGCTAAAACCACAGTCAAATACTCCAATCCCAATTTTGGTCAAAATGGTGTATTTTAATGCAGCCAGATAATTAACGAGGCAGTAAATTATAGCATAGTAAATGGGCTAGACTGTTGTTGGACAACCTCTGCAGTTAATGGCTTTTATACTCTGCATTCTTCCATGGAAGGAATGTAACAGGGTGTGAATACAGCGCCAAGAATTACACAGACTCAATCTCCCAGCTCTCTCCCTGTACTGCAGCATGTCCTCTCTCTCTCCTTCATCACACATCCGAGTCAATCAGTCTTTATCCACAGCTCTGTGGTTTGCACCTGAGAGTCACACAGAAATGCATGTGTGTGTCAAACAGTGCGTGTTACTATTTGCGCTGTTTAAACACAACGTGCGGGTCTCTTTTATTGCTAACACATATTTCACAACTTTTCCTGCCCTGGAGCCAGAGGAAGACCAAACATCCTCCATCGTAAATTTTCTCCCAGAGCACAACCTGGAGAGTATGCCACACAGGAAACCATATGCACACACACACACTCACACAGAGACACACACAGGGTGGGATGGAAAAGGAGGGGAGAAAGAGGGAGCGCCGTATATCACAAGCACAAATTAAGAGTTTCATTTCATCAGGGAGGATTTGCCATTTTAACACCTGCTCAAATAAAAGAAAAAAGTTCCAGTCACAGAATTGTTTAGGAAGAACTCAACTGATTCCATTAGCTGATAGAGCATTTTAATGTATTATTCCTCATGTGAATCAACATTATATCAACATCATATCAGTCACAGTGGTGTTTGTTGCTGCCCTTCTTCACTCCGCCGGGCTAATGGGAAATCAAATTTGGAGGAATGTCTTTAGCTCATTGCTCATCCTCAGGACGCCTGCCCAATTAAATGGATTCAATTTATCAGGCATGATTCATCCCCCACACAAATTCATATTTACCTCAACTGTGATTGATGATGATCATTATGATGATTAAATTTGTTCTAAACAGATTCTTATGACAGCTGTCTTTGTCTTCACAGAGGGTCTCTGTCTCTCGCTCTGAGGCTCTGCTTGCTAAATTAATTGATACATCTGTGAGTGTGAGCGAAGACAAACGGGATTTATTAGTTTTCAGTTGCAATGCGTATCAGTCATCATATGTGCAAATACCAGCATCATGTATCTTCACTTCTTTGCAGCGTTTTCTGTGGTCTCACATGTTTTGTGGTTGCTGGTTTTGGACTGGAGGCCGTGGCAGACGGCTGGACACTCTCAGGAATTTGTGGTTGGCTCTTTTGTTACACATACATGTTTTTGGAGTGTTCTCACACCAAGGCACTGGTGAGAAGCCAGCGGGCAGTGTGTGTTTGTATTAGCCAGTGTTTATTTGGTTTCTGTTTTGAGTGTGTATATAGATATCCGTGATTTAGATGCAAGGGAGAAGACATTAGATTTCTTTCTAACGTTGCACAAAACACTATTTGCTTTTGTGACGACATTCATGTTGGGAAAGGCGGCTTCAGCAGAGGAGTGATTGCTCGTTGTTCATTATGTTCATTTTAGCTTGTTTATGTGTTCTTGGGAAAACCATAGAACTGGTCAGACTGACGCCGGAGAGAGGAGATGTGGAGAGCTGGGGGAGACAAAAGAAAATCTGCAGCTGCAACTGGCATGATCAAAGCACATACACAGTCATACATAAACACATTCCCATGTTACTGCTGCTATCTTATATCACCAGAACCTTTTAAATACTCATAACACAGTCTTGTTTCAAGCTTGCTTGCATGCAAACAGTTTTCATCTAACAGATATGATGTCTACTGCACATATGCATTTATATGTGAAGTTAAAAATGAATGTCTATTTACACAAAAATAATTATACTAAATGGTTTGAGTAATGTATACAGTGTGATATAAAATCTGATTCTCAGGGTGTTTTTATTGTTTCATTCCTTTTATGGGGTCATCTCCCCACGGCCATATATAAACTAAAGAATTGCTGTAGCCAGAAAGTATAAATCCCCCAGCTGAGCACTAATTGCATGATTTAAAGCATAGCTGTTGAACACCTCGAAGAGGCCCCACACTGGTTTTTGTGTGGACATTATACAGGCAGACCTGCTCACAGGCCGGAAGATAAAAAGTTGGGGGAGAGGAGGAGTAAGGGGAAGGTGGGGGTATAAAGGAGTTACAGTTGCTGATACAAGACTTCAGTGCTAATGGGTAACACCTACCTGATTAGATTAACATACATCCAAAGCCCCTCCTTTCCTTTTCCTCCTCTCTGTCATGTGGATTTCCCATTTAGTCCCTAATGGCGACTTCTTTTGACAGTTATATTATATTGCACATCTTATAAATGACTGCAGTAGCACACGGTGTCCTGTGCTGTCTGACCTGCGGAGCAAGTGGAAACAAAATCAGAGCCACAGGTGAATTCAATAAATAATATCATTAATAAGCCCATTGCCTTCCCTCTGATCTGCTCTGGCAAGTGTACAACTGTGACAAAAACCTTATGGTGGTTTCGAGAGGCAGTTTTGGGAAGTCATGAGTCAGTTTTATTGGGATTATGATGACAGGGACTCTTTAGGAATTAAAGAATGTCAGTAGAGTGGCACTGCTTGAGTTTGATTTATATTCTCGAATAAATAGAAAGCCAATCACTTGTAACATGTGCTTCTTATCAAATTTAGAGTCACCTAAATGCAATTCATTCATTTGTCATTTTGCCTCTTACCAGAATGCATTTTCCAGACATTTTACCAGAAATGTACGGCACTGGACTTTATCCAGTGCCGTACATTTCTGGTAAAATCCCACTGAAGTTCTTTGTCTTTGCTTTACTTTAAGCCTGCACTTGCAGATAAAGTGAAACAGAACAAAAATGTAAGATTAGGAGAGGAAGTCAGATTAAAGAGTTTCCCAGTTTGCGAGCTAAACCTCTCTGGAGATGCTCTCCTGTCACTTGCGCTAAGTGCTGGTCCTGGAGGAGTTCTAAAGCTCCCACAATCCACCTCATGGCACTCATAGCCATGAGGCCTGGGAAGACCATAAAGTCTTTTTACAAGGTGACATGACATAAAAACACAGGGAGAGCAGAAAAAGCACTGAGTAGTATCTAAGAAAAAAAGGTGAAAACCTCTTTACTTTCCTCTCTCTTTCTCTATTGTTTGTCTTAGTGCTTTTTGCCCATATTGTGTGTATGTGTGTGTATTCATCCCAGAATGAATATACGTGTTCACATGTGTTTTTCCGTGTCTGTTTGAAGCGGCGTGGCTGGCTTGATTGGGTGGGCTGGTGAGCCGTTCCCTGTCTGCCATCACCCATGTCCACTTACACACACTCTGGGCCTCAGTGGGAATGAAGAGGGGATTATGGCCCTGACTGATCCTGGAGGGGCACGCACTTAACACTACTGTAAACAACAGGGCCATTTGAGTGGTTCACACCAAGCTGAACTTTGGAGGTGAAAGCTGGGGGACACGGTGTGACTGCATTCGGAGGGTTACGGTGGTCTCATGAAGATTAAGTAGAAAAGCAGTGGTGAGGATATAACTTTTTTTTTTTTAAAACTAACTTAATTTTGCTGCTTTTTATGCTTTTAAGGTCTGATGCTTTGCATTTTTAGCCATAATTTCTTTGTCTTCTCAGTGATATTGGTATAAGTTGGAAGAAGTATTCAGATCCCGTACTTAAGTAAAAGTACCAATACAACATTGTAAAAGTACTTCATTATAGGTAAATGACCTGCATAAAGTAATCCTACTTAAGTAAAAGTACATGCAGTATAATTAGCTACAAAATGTAGCTAAAATTTTAAAATAAAGTAATATATCAGACTGATATTACTCCGCCAAGGAACCTGGCGGAGTTATGTGACGATTGGCGTACGTTTGATCGTCTGTTTGTCCGTCTGTCCGTCTGTCTGTCTGTCTGTCTGTCTGTTTGTCTGTTAGCGACATTACTCAAAAACAGACTAATGGATTTGGATGAAATTTTCAGGGAAGGTCAGAAATGACAGAAGGACCACTTCATTAGATTTTGGCTGTGATGTGGCTTATAGTCTGGATCCACAGATTTGTTAAGGATTTCTGTGTGATTGAGAGATAGCGGCACGGCGTCACTGTAACTATGACAACAAGTAAACGCTACGTCAGCTGCCTGCTGATGATCACATGACTGCAACCTACTACAAATCAGCTACTGCAGACTGTTCGGGATTCATCCATCGGAAATGATACAAGGAACAACTGATTTAAGTGTGGGGGTATTTCCGAGTCCCATCAATTCTCGCCACTCGCTACATACAGTGTTTAGGTCAAGCGATTCGGTAACCATGCATAATGTACACATGCACAACACAGGCATGTGCTCACTGCAAGGTAATTTTTTTATTAAAGATTTCATCCGTCGGAAATGATACGACTGAGCAGCCTTGGTGGAGTACTGCGCTCTCTGAGTGCTTTTCTTGTTGTATGTGACATCATTATATTATTGAAAGTGAATCGTCAATGTATCAGCAACTCATATACATTAGGGGTCATCAGGAGAACAAAATTCTGATACACAAATCTTTTTCAGATAGTGAACTTTTTCTCAGTTTTTTAAATTTTTGGTGAAATATTGGATCGTTTGAACATTTACTGAAAAAGAATATGTTAGAAGTTTATAAGGAAAAAATACTATTTGATGGAGCTGGTAACAACTCATAGACATCTGAATTCCAACTGCACACTGCTCTTAGTAAAACACCTGAGCCAGAAAGGTTGGAAAACAATGGTTTAGTTTTTAGCTATGTGTTGTATTAAAAATGCTTCTTAAATAATCTCTTGTGTATAATTTTCATGTCAAATAAATGTAGTGGAGTAGAAAGCACAAAATTTCACTCTGAAAAGTAGCATAAAATGGAAATACTTAAATAAAATATTTCAGAAACATATTTTAGTACAGTACTTGAGTAAAGGTACTTTCCATCACTGGTCACCAGAGTGATTGCTGAGATCTGAAATAATGTTGCTTCTGCATCAAGAAGCCAGCAGACAATTTATGATAAACATTGTGAGGAGACTCTCAAATGTCTGAAGGTCATAAGGTTATGTGACTGTCAGTAGGCTAGTTTTTGGTAGCTTGTTGGCTTGTTGGCTTCATCAATGCAAGGATGTTCAAATGCCAAAATAATTGAGGATTTTTTTTTTCTCACAACATTCAGAACCTCTGGATTACAGTGTTAGTATCTCCAACCACATCAGACACACCTCCCTCCACTTTCATTATAATCACAGAGGTGCAAAAGTGAGCCAACAAAAAATAATCCAGCAACAACCATCAGCCCACACTAGCACTGTAAAAGACTGAATGGCCATAATGACTTGTTTACAGCTCAAGTAGTGTATTTTCACTTTATCTGTCTTTCCCTCTCTACACTTGAGTCTGTCTGATAATCTTTAGATGGATCATGTGTGGAAATGGAGACAGAGTGGAAAAGAAACAAGCACAGAAGGAGATGGAGAAGAGACCCTCAAAACTGCAACAGAGACTCTCACACTAAATTGAAATGAAACTGGTGCACATAAATTAGGTGAATAACACATGTAAAATATTTAGATTTTAAATTCTGTATTTTTGGGGCCACTGGTTGAACAGTGGCTTTCACTTTTACTTTTTTAATGCAGCATGGGATGTCTGTTTATAAGCAGTGGTAGAATCACCAGTTTCAACGGGCAGAACTCACATACACTAACAGGCTGAATTAGAACACAACAGCTTGGATTACAAAACACAGAGGAAGTGTGACTTCAGTTTGTTCTAAGGACATCATGACTCCACTATATACTTACAGAGCAAATAGTCTGGTATATTGCACTTTTAAAGATTACACTTAATAAATGTTGTGTAAATAAAATTTCAAGTTTGCAAATGTTTGAAACTTCTATGTTTGACTGTTACATTTCTGGCAGTAAAAGACTTCCTGCTAAAAAATTCTGGCTGGAAATCAAAATACAACTGTATTAATTTTTTAAAAAGTATAGGTTTTAACATTAAATAAAACAATTAAAATAACATTGTCAAAAATACAGCCAGGTTCTATAGAATATAGGATAACATTTTGATGACAGCTTACTAGCAGTAGTGCTATCCCCTTTAGTCACATATGGTCTCTATTTACAATAAAGAAGCTTGGTATTGTAAATAAGGAACAATCTTACTTTCCAGCTTCATTTCCTTTTCCATACATGTTTGTCTAAACCTGTCTAAGGAACAGACTGTATGTTTCTTGTCCTGTCAGATTTCTTTACAGTACATTTAGATTTCAACAATTACCTCAAGTCATTGAAGTAATTGTTGTCATTATTATTTGTTGGACAGGTGGCAAAACCTCAGACAATAGCACCCAAGCTGAACTGTGCTTCAATAAGGATTTGTGAGCCTCTTAGGGATGAGAAACAGATTTATTATGGACATCATGATGATTTCCACTATGTTTGCTGGAAGGTTTGTGACTCCAAAGCCTAAGAGCAGAGACGATGACTTTTTGATTTATTGATCAATTATTGGGTAAAGCCTACCAGTGGAACTTGCTTGTTTTTTTGTTTTGCAACAAATTCTCTGAAGTGGTCTCTGCAGGGCTTGAGCCTTTGCTCTTTTGTTTGTTTTCTCTCTCTTTCGATTAGGGAGGCCTCGAGGATTCGGCATAATGGCCTTGCTCAGAGGAATGGGATGAAACTAGGCCCACTCCAGGAGATGGGAGAGCTAGAAACGGGGCCTAGCGATGTTTTTGCGTGACAGAGGTTCATATAAAAAGATTTTGGTCCATAATTTGCTTGGCTTGGGCCAACTCCAGAAGGGCTGAGGAATTTTATCCTGTTGCAAGAGTTGGGGGATGGGGTAGTACAGAAACCCGCCCCTCTAAAAACACCCGACACAATATGGTTCACATTTTTCTCCCTCATACTAAATGTACCATGAATTATCTTGCTTTTCAGTTGAAGGGGAAAACTTTGATTTCATCTCATGTGTAGCAGTGTGGCTGAAATACAGCAGTGACTTCTACAGTATATGCACTCCACAGACCAAATCTGAGCCTATATGAGTCTTGACTGCCAAGTTACAGACTGTGTCAATCGTGCACTCAGCGATTCTCACTCCTTTGCCAGACCTACTTTTCCTACATTATATAGGTCTGGATCCAAAAGGTAAACAAACCTCACAAAAGAATGTTAGAGTCAGGAGTTCTCCTGTCTGACGCATTTTACTGAATGTATTCGCAGCAACATATAGTGCACCGATCCTTTCCTCTTGCCCCTGCTGACAGAATTCTATAAACATAATAAATCACTTTCGATGACAGTGGCTTATCTGACACTCTTTTTCCTTTTGATCTTTCTTTTCAACATTTGTGAAGGTATTCTACCTGTCCAACCTTAGCAGTTAAAACACCATTATCATCATTGTAATCATCCAGTGCAGTTATCAACGTGCCAAATCACATTCAAGGATTTGATCTAGACGTCTGTAGCAAGTGGTTCTGTCGTGTACTCTGCAGCTCAGTGTGAGGCCACTCTCTCCTGCTATCCCATGGGAATGATCTTCAGAGTAAAAGCTCTGGAGCCAAAGAATTTCAGCGAAGCACCAGTGGTTTATTTTTGCAGCCCTCTGTGGTGTGTCTCAGCCTGGCCTAACCAGCTCAGCTCCAGCCTGGCTCTGTGCAGCTCATGGAGCAGTTCAGGAAGGGCCCGTCACTCCAGATGGTAGTTCAGTCCTTGCCAGCGAGAGGGTCTGAAGGCCTGGCTGCTGGCCTACAACCACAACCTCTGACAGGCAAAGCCTCAGGCCCTTCTAAACCAGCACAAAGCACCTTTTCAGGGGCCTTCTCTCTCCTTTTTCTCCCCCCCCTCTTAGTGCTCAGCCAGGGTCCAGCCACCTCATGGAGCCTGGGAGGGAATGTATTCACAGCAAGAATGGGCTGAGGTTCAACTTTCAGATTCATATGTTCCCAACTGGAGCAGATGCATAAGACCAGACATACACTAATCAGTTTATAGTAATATCTGAATAAAGACGTGTCGAAGAGGCAGAAGCAGAGCAGCAATGTATTGTTGATTGGGATTATATTGATCCACGACATAGTGAGACTTATTGTAGAGGCTTTAACGCACTCAAGAACCAAAGCTACTTCTTGGAAAGTGTGAGAAATGGACGAAATGTGTCGAGCCCAGAGGAGATGGATGCTAACCGGCAAGTGAACCCACAACTTGCAATGTTTCTGATTTAAAGCCAGCAGCACACCTTGAACTGTTTGCCCTGCTGAGTGCATTTAAAAACTCTCTCAATGGCAGCACAGTGCCTACGCCCATCATTGTCTCTGTATGAAAAAAGCAGCAATCCATAATGTTGCAACACTTCACAATTGGCAGGTGGCAGCATAAACCGAAAAGAGAGCAACTGAGCAGCAAGGAGCTGAAGAACCAAAGGCCTTTGAGGTAAGTGATTAAGTCAGGAGCTATAATTATCTCGTCTTGCCTGGGCAGGACAGAGTGGGCTCTTGTTGTTTCTGAGCAGACAGGCAGGTAGAAAGGCACATCACTCACTGCACACTTTTATTTAATGACCGCCTTACTGTAAAGAACGAGAAGGAGAGAGAGAAGTTTCCCTGTACCTGCCCCCAAACTTTCAGCAGCACACAATCACCCAAGGAACATGAGTCAGAGCGTCAGAGAGAGGGATGGGGTGGGAGGGATTTGCCAGGAAAAAAAGAGTAAGGAAAGAGGGAAAGATGTAAGGAGATGCAAACACGGGCAAGAAAAAAAACAACAAAACCTTGAAAGTTTATCTGAAATTGACAAATTGAGCGGAGAAGGGTGGGGGTGGGGGTGGGGGGGGTGAAAGGAAATGAACAGGCATTCAGAGAAACAGTGGACTTCTTGTTAGCTGGAAAGAGTGTTGCAGGTGAAAAGGGGAGGAGGGTCTTGTGGTGATTTATTTCCACTGTGATTTATATCCCCTGTCTGTCACCATGGCATTGTCATGGAGATCATTTGTTATTTATTGTGAAAACAGTCCACCTGACAAAGGTAGGCGCCAGCATTTGCAGCTGAGTATGCGTGATTCCTGAACTCTGGTGGGAAATTTTGTTCGGTACACAACACTGCATCGACCTATTGCATATGGTATGTAACCAGGAAAATATCTGTCTTATTCACAGTGACTGGAAGTTAAATATTGAAGTTTTAATGCCTCCTCAGGAAGTAGCTTTGGCTCTGAATCATGCATTTGACAATTCTCTTTTCTACTCTTACTTTTACAGACCAAAATAATCTAAACCTCCCCATTCAATCAATCCTAACCTCCCTTCTTCCACTTCCTGCTCGTCCTCCCCCTCTTCTTCTTCCTTCTTGTGCTCCCCTTCCCCCAAAACCGATGTGTGTGTGGACTCTTGGGAGCCATAGCTCTGACGAACTGCCCTCCTGCACAGTTTCAATTAAACATCATTTATGGGCACTTCTTTTTTTTTCTCTTTTACAACCTTTTTTTTTTTATTGGTCCAGGCCTGTGTTTACTCACGACAGTAACAGTGCTGGAGTGGTTAGCTGTCCTGGGTGTACGCTGCCATATATCTCCATCCAGTCTGTCTCCTGTCACGAAGGCCAGAAGAGGCAACAGACTCTTTGCTGTCTAGCAGGCACTAACAGCCACCTTTCTGTCCTCCTGTCAGTAATATACAGCCCTGTCAGCTCAGCTGGGCTTGTATGAGGGAAGAACAGCAGTTTATCTCTGAACCTGGCCATGCATGTTCCTTTGGATGTAGTTGTTTGCTATATGCTTCTGTCAGCAATAAATATGTGCTTGCATGTTACTGTAACTCCCCACATGTATCCACGAGCTTGATCAGGTGTCTCTACAAACATACAAGTCAACAAACCACTATTCTAAAGGCATAAAGAAAATAGCCATTTTAAATCATCATTTTCAACAACAGAAACTGAATCCCTGTGATCAAGTGTTTTATTAATTTCACATATCAAAATCAGTTTATTAATCACATAGAGTAGATCTCAGCTTGAGACAACAGTTGTCTGCTGTGGTTTTCATTGAGTTTTACTAAGTCAAACTGGGGTGAGTTTAAAATACTTAACAGTGATGGTTACCTGGCAGAAAGGCCCAAGGAAGACAGAGTTGCATTGAAGGAAATGTGAGAGCTCATGATTAAGGTGTTCAAATGTTAGGATATTTCAAACTGGTGCATTTACTTTGGCTTTCTTTTTCACTAACTTCATGAAAGTGCAACACTAATTTGTTTCTTATAAAACACAACTTCGCTTTAATCACAAACTCGGTCATAAGCCCAAATAAATCTTTATAACATGAAGCATTTTGTTTGTGCACACAATAAAAACATAAATCACCCATTTGGAAAACCCATTTTTGACACCTTGGCAGGACAGCATCAGCATGCGTCAGGGTTTATGGCTTTTGATGTCACCACTGACATCATCACTGCAAGACAAGACGCGGGGGAATATGTCTGACCGGTGGGGTTCGTGTTGTGATTGGCATCACTGGGCAGGGAACATTATGACTAAGCTCATTTATAGAACACACCCAGAGCTGTAAAACATGCCAGTGTAACAAGCTTCACCACCCCAGTCCAACATTTTGCAATGTAAAATTTTTTGCACAGATCAACACTAGTTCTATTTTCTATTGTGTGCAATAATTAACCCTCTTACATCTGACCAAACACTATAAAATGGAGCACATAATTCCTCTGACTCCTGCTTAGTCGACAAACAAATCCGTTCTAAATCTCCTTAAAGATGTTAGTTCTTGAATTCTGGCAATCCCTTGCCCATTATCTTCCTCTAAACAATTTAGTTTCAGCTCTTCTTTTTCCACTGATTACACTCAGAGAGCTCTTACCTCAGACTTTAAGACACAGCAAAGTCAGCATATAAACGAACTAGAAGTGGAATCTGAATTGCAATTGCTCAGAGACAATCGTGCCATTAGCAAATGTTTAGAAGATCCCATGAGGCAACAAACTACACACATCCTACACCCACACACACAAACACGCAAACACACACTCGCCTTGTTTATCCTTCCATGCAGAACTAGACACGGTGCCTTGCAAGCCCTTAATCAAACACAAGTAGTCCCCTCCCTCTCGTGAGCGCTGACCTAGCGATGAACCATTCATTATCTGCTACTCAATGCAAATGGAAGTCTGAGGTGCACAGCTTTAACAGATTCATTCCATGGCCCTACTGGTCAAACAGTTTGTGAACTATCTGCTTCAAATGTGGGAAATGAAATAACACGGCAGTGGAGGAGCGCAGATGTCTTCAATGCAGAAATGAGATTTTGGCTCTCCATGTAACAGCCTCAATTATTAGGCAAATCTGATGAGGGGTGAGAGTGTAATGCTCAGGATTAAGCGGTGGGTACGGCGGTCACACGGCAGCTTTGTTAAACTTTAAGTCACCCTCTAACTACACCCTCCAACCCCTCCTCCTCTGCTGGGGTTGGTGGGGGTCTTATCTCTGGTGGATGTGGGCTCCTCTGGCTTCATACAAAGCCTCATGTTGACATTCCAGAGGACCGAGCCTTGTGCAAACACACCAGGCCCCACCAGATGGCTAGGCAAGGGAGAGCAAGGCTTGGACGAAGGACACGGAGGAAAACTGGGAAGTACAGGACGAAAGTGCAGGATCAGAGTGAAAAACACTTTTGCCTCAAAAACATCAGGCAACACCAGCGATTCATCTGTCCGTTACGCTGCCAGATGGCCTCCAGTTCCATCCTATAACAAATGAGGTGTTCTGTCAAACTTTCCTTCAGCAAGAAGCTTTCATTTACCCCTCACTTACAATTCAGTACTTTCACTCCTCAGTGTGGTCTTGTTGTGTCCTCCAGCTACTGTCCCGTCTCCCCAAAGTCATTCAAAGCTAATATTTGAAGGTCACTGGGTTAATCTTCGGGGCATTAGGGAACCAAAAGCCCTCCAAATGAAAAACTCATTTAGGGCTTTGACTTGTGGAGGGTCGTGTTTATCAGTGGAGGGCGAGAAAGTATCATTGCTCCATGAGCCTTTGGGGCATTTTTACTGGACGAGGAACCTCTGCAGCTAAAAAAGCAGATTAAATAATGGAGAAGATAAACAAAGTGCACCTCCTTATTCGTACAATACAGTATAAACACCTTTATAGGTATAAACTGAAATGTTTTAAGACCTAAATTCATGCTATAAGTCACATTTTATGATGTAATTTTGGCTTCACTGAGAGTTTCCTGTTTTAAAACTAGATATATTAACTTTGAAAAATCTGCAAAATTACACCATTTATCAGATCCAGAGAGTGGGCAAACAGAAAAAATGTTAAGATTATCAGCTTTTTGATGGTCCTTGAATGACTCACTTGTGACATGAAGGTCTGTCAGGCAAAAATACCAAATCTAAGCTGAAAATTGTGATATTTGATCAAAATTACTTTATTCTACATGACAAAAATGCACCAAACATAAACTGTTTGCACGAGATTCTATAACAAAAACTAAAAATGTTATGCTCCTCAGTGCAACAGAGAAGCCATTAGTGTTGCACCTGCAACCAACAATCATGTAACAATATTTCAGGTAGCTTTTGAACTACGTTGAACTGCAGGCTGTGTTTCTAGAAAACAGATAGGAGACAAGTTGAAAATGTAAACTATTTTGAAAATATTTAAAATAATTTTATTCCAAGTATTTGTAAGATCTAGGGGTACTTGGATAAAAGACATGTTGACTTCATTTTTTTTGTAAAATAACAAATAAATGCAGCTTTCCTTTTGTCTTGTGTTAAACGATTTATAGCATTATAACTTTGTCAGACTGCACAAAAGAAATTTTCCAGTTCTCTCTACTTCTAGCCATGGTTGTGCTGTTTCCATAGCAGTGCAGGACTTTAGAAAGTAGTGAAAAATGAGGCCACAGTAATTGAAAATGTGACAGGAGCAAAATAAATGTCCAGAAACTGCCAAGAGTTCAGAAAGTTACATTTGTTGTTAGTTGCCGTTACACATTCACTGACTTGTGACGAAGGTCATAGGTGACCCAGTTACTTATCTAAACCATCTGATCTACACAATTATCAACATATAAGAAGACATTTTTTTGTATATCTTAAGAGAATATGTTCTATAAGCAATCAGATAAGCAGTATTTTTTTCAGTACTGTGACATCTCAGCGAGTATTTTTGTCATGAAGGAACAATCTAATCCTCTATTTGGTCTCCATGGAGTTCACCCCTCCCTGCCTGTGTGTGTGCCATCAGCCTACAGCACAATAGGCAGTCATTCTGATAAAAGTCTGCGAAAGCCAGTGTGGATATCCGGCTGCCTTTCTCTCCGCTCTCCCCTTTAATGAGGGTGTATATTGCTGTGGTTTATCCTGCCACTCTTTCTTTCCAATCCCCCTCCAGTCTTCCATAGCTGCTTTCTTCCCTCTTATTCTATGGAAAAAGAGGAATGTTTTCTGACTGACTTTTCCCTCCAAGCCCTTTTCAGGTTCCGGAGACATGAGGAGACACGTCTATTGGAGGAAGACTTGGAACGAGTGTGTGTATGTTTATTCAGAACAAGTTAGAGCCTGATAATAGACGGGGTCCAGGTTGATGCTAAAGAACTCTCTTTTACTTAATATTTGTTACTGTTTATTCACCAGTTACTTCACAACATGCTTTTTTTTTTTAAAGTCACACTAGCTGTTGTGATGGTGGTATCGGCTGGTCTGTTACATTCAGAGTGTGAACTCTGCTTACATTGATGATGCACCGACTTTTCATCTAATGCCACGAGCAGGTCAAGCTTTCTTACCCAGCGATCTCAACATTGAGCCTATTAGTTGGACTGCCAAAAACATTCATTCTCGATTCCCAAACAATGTGATCATGACTTTTCCACTAGATGTTTGTGGTTTGAACTGAGATGACTTGACAAATATTGAACAGATTGCCATAAAATTTGATATAGACATTCATATTCCTTGTAAAATGAACTATAAAAACTTTGGTGGTGCTTTAGGGGTAAATCTGCCATTCAAATCCAGTATATTTTTTCTCCAATTCAATGAATATCTACTTATAGTCCACAAAAGAGAAGATCCAGGCACTCATCGTTTGCAAATATGAGGATTTTTAATGGAGGGCCAGGAACATTAAAAAGCACACCAACGCGTGTCGGCTTACGCCTTCACCTTTCCTTGTGGCCACTGTAGGTATTGTGATAACTTGATAAAAACTAATACTTTTATAGATATTGGTAAGAGCAGAACTTATTTCATTAACTCTTTTGTCAACTGTCAAACAACCCATGTAGTGTACCGCCTCCAATGCCCATGTGGATGTTTTTATGTGGGGCTTACTAAAAGAAGGTTGAGGGATAGGGTGGCTGAACACTGCTATGCCATTCGCTCAAAAAACCAAAACTACCCCATGGCAAGACACTATATGGATATACATGACTGTAATGACTCTACTCTAAAAGTGTTGGCACTTGAAGTTATCACTATGGATGCAAGGGGCGGTGACAAAGTCCTCCGCCTTAGGCAGAGGGAAGCTTACTGGATACATGAACTCAGTGCCACAGTGTACCCTGGCCTCAATGAAGATTTTGACCTTTCTTGTTTTTTGTAAAACCTTGAGTTTTTCTGTTAAATTTGTATTCTCTTGTAAACTCCTGCTCTCTGTGCCCATTGTCTACATCTAGAGCTTGACAAAGGTATTACATCAGACCTGTCAGTCATGTGACTGCACACCTGGAGACATTGACTATAATTAGGTGCTCTCTTTGTCTGTGAGTATTCACATCCTGATGAAGGCGTAAGCCGACACGCGTTGGTGTGCTTTTTAATGTTCCTGGCCCTCCATTAAAAATCCTCATATTTGCAAACGATGAGTGCCTGGATCTTCTCTTTTGTGGACTATTACTATTGCCGTTTCCCATGAGCACCTTCGTATTGCAGGATACCAGAAGCTCCCTGTTATTTCTTTTCAGTTTTGAGGACAGTGCGGGTGTCCAATACAGGTGAAGCTCCATTCTGAACATTTGAATGTTTTGGATCCTTTGACAAGATGGCATCAAACAAACCTTTTTCCTACACTGAAGATGAGGGCCGGAACATTATTGTTGAAGAAACACTTCTGGGAGATCATGAAGAATCTACTCAAACACCTGATTCACGTAAGCTGCTCTTTGATCTCCAAAAACTGTCAGAAAAAGAATTAAAGTTACAGCTACATATTGTCACCTTGTCGGATTACTGGAGAAAGTGCATGATCCCAAGAGGACTTAGGCTAAACAAATTCCCGACATTTGGACATGACAATGAAGAGTTTAAGACTAAATGGGAGGCAATTCTCAACAAATGCTCCCTGGACTTGATTCTTTTGTTGATTGAAGAAGCAAGAAAAGAAAAGACCATCATACAGACACAGATCGATGAAAAAAGAGCTGAATTAATTCAAGCTGAAACAGAAGAAAACAGATCTACAATTGAGAAAAAACTACAAGATGATGTGGACAAGTTATCTTCAAAATTAAAACAAGTCAAGATTTCGAAATTTAAGCGTGATCTGGAGGACTATAGCAATGGCACAGTCTATACCTGGGGAAAGAAAACTAAAAGAAGGAGAACTGTGTCTTTCAACATTCCAAGCACCGATGAAGAGGAGGACGATGAAAGATCTACAGGTGGTATTCAAGATCGTCGCCCTGTTGGGATGTCTCAGAAGGTTTTTTTAGACATACACAAGTCATACAGAAAAAGAAGAGGAAAACCCGAAGGAGCAGGAGGGGGAGAGGGAAGATCCTTTCAACGCCCAGCCACCAGGAGCCAGTCACAGAATCGCCTGTGATCAACATCTCTGATGTCCCTCTCTCAAGTGACTGCATATCTGTTCTAAGTAAGGGCCTCACATTTTCTCCCAATTACTCTGGTAGAGAATTTGACACTAAAGTTGATCTCTTTCGATTTTATAGGAGTCTACATTTAAAACTGTGGTATTATCAGAATCCCCAGAATACAGTGTCTTACTCCACAAACAATGAAAATGGTTCTGTTAGAGACTACTCGCCCTTTCGACCCAAATCAACCTTTATACCTTGTGTAAATAACCCAACATTATCCACTTTCACAAAAAAAGTATCCTATGAGGTTGAGAAAATATTTCAGGGTCCCAGGGAAATAAAACGATACAACTTGACAAAAAATGAACATGATGCACTTGATTGGATATCAAAAAGAACTGATGTAATCATAAAAAGTGCAGACAAGGGTGGTGCCGTTTGTGTATGGAGCAAAGATAAATATGTGACAGAAGCGTTACGTCAGCTAAATGATGAAGAGTGTTATTCAAGACTATCTGTAAATCCTATAGACAATGTGAAGAAAGAACTTTTAGAATTGCTTGATGTGGCCAAAAGTCAAAATTGGATCTCAAATAAAGAGTATGATTTCTTGATTCGTGACAAACCACGGTTTCCCTGTTTTTACATGTTACCAAAGGTTCATAAAAACTTGATGAATCCACCAGGGCGCCCAATAATAAGTGGGAATGATTCTGTCACAGAGCCTGCCTCCAAGTTTGTTGACTATTTTATAAAACCTTATGTTCTCAAATTACCATCTTATCTTCAAGATAGTACTCAAGTACTCCAAAAGATATCACAAATGGGAAATATTGGCTCTTGTTTAATGGCTACTATGGATTTTGAATCTCTATTTAGTAATATAGTTCACAAAGAAGGATTAGCTGCCCTCAGACACTATCTGGGCAATAGAGACTCTGACCAAATGCCCCCCACAGACTTCCTAATACAACTAACGGAGTGGACTCTAAGGAACAATATATTTTTGTTTGAAGATAAACTATACAAACAAGAAAAAGGTACGGCCATGGGTGCTTGTTTTGCGCCGAACTATGCAAATCTATTTTTAGGCCTTTGGGAAGAAATGTATATCTTCTCTGATCACAATCCATTTAAGGATAATATTATTTTCTGGGGCAGATATATTGATGATGTCATCCTTTTCTTTTCAGGTTCAGAAAAAGAACTGAAGGACTTCCACCTCTATGTGAATGGTCTCAATGTTAACCTGAAATTAGATCTCAAGTATGATCTGAACTGTATACATTTTCTTGATTTGAATATTACAAAAGATGACCAAGGCAGCATTCATACGTCTATTTTCCGGAAACCAACAGATCGCAATACAGTGCTACATGCGGAGAGTTTCCATCCTCCTTGGTTAATTGACAATATTCCTAAAGGACAAATACAACGACTCAGACGTATATGTGACTCTGACCAGGATTTTATCAAGCAATCAAGGGACATGCAGGCACGCTTTGTTCAGAGAAGGTATCCACAGAAGCTGCTGTCTCAAGCTCACACTAGAGCGTTGTCTTTGAAGAGGACTGAACTGCTCACTCCCAAACCTAAAAATGTCCAAGCACAAAAGCCGTTTTTTGTTACACGTTACAGTAAGGAGGCTATCTTGGTCAAAAAGGTTATACAAAAAAATTGGGATATTATTGTGAGTGATCCTCTTTTAAGACAGGTGTTCCCTGAGCCCCTAGGAGTAAGTTTCCGAAGAGCTCCTACAATCAAGGATAGATTAGTTAGGAGCTATCTTCCTTCATCTAAACCCACTACATGGCTTTCCCGTCCAAAAGGGAACTTTCCTTGTGGCCACTGTAGGTATTGTGATAACTTGATAAAAACTAATACTTTTATAGATATTGGTAAGAGCAGAACTTATTTCATTAACTCTTTTGTCAACTGTCAAACAACCCATGTAGTGTACCGCCTCCAATGCCCATGTGGATGTTTTTATGTGGGGCTTACTAAAAGAAGGTTGAGGGATAGGGTGGCTGAACACTGCTATGCCATTCGCTCAAAAAACCAAAACTACCCCATGGCAAGACACTATATGGATATACATGACTGTAATGAATCTACTCTAAAAGTGTTGGCACTTGAAGTTATCACTATGGATGCAAGGGGCGGTGACAAAGTCCTCCGCCTTAGGCAGAGGGAAGCTTACTGGATACATGAACTCAGTGCCACAGTGTACCCTGGCCTCAATGAAGATTTTGACCTTTCTTGTTTTTTGTAAAACCTTGAGTTTTTCTGTTAAATTTGTATTCTCTTGTAAACTCCTGCTCTCTGTGCCCATTGTCTACATCTAGAGCTTGACAAAGGTATTACATCAGACCTGTCAGTCATGTGACTGCACACCTGGAGACATTGACTATAATTAGGTGCTCTCTTTGTCTGTGAGTATTCACATCCTGATGAAGGCGTAAGCCGACACGCGTTGGTGTGCTTTTTAATGTTCCTGGCCCTCCATTAAAAATCCTCATATTTGCAAACGATGAGTGCCTGGATCTTCTCTTTTGTGGACTATTACTATTGCCGTTTCCCATGAGCACCTTCGTATTGCAGGATACCAGAAGCTCCCTGTTATTTCTTTTCAGAATATCTACTTATATTCTGCGGGCTGGAAAAAAATAATTTTGTACACAGCTCTGGCTCTGTAAATTGCAAACTGTATATAAAAAGGTGAATGTAGTCAATCTAATGTCCTTGATTGGTTTGTGAACTACTAATTTACTAATTTAAAGCCACAAGTTTGGAATTTTCACTGTTGACTTTGTGGTTTTCTGAAACTGGACATGATGAGTTAAAGGTGGTATCTGACACTACACACACCTATACAGTAGTGACATGTCAATCACAAGATAGCCTCACCTTAAAGTACACTCTGCTTTATCATCTGTTTTACTCTAAATGGTGCCTTCATTTACTAAATGAGCACCATGCGAGAGAGACTTGAAATTATTGCTTGAGACTATAAACTCTAGGAAAATGTTTAATGAGTTAATAAATAAAGTGAGAAGTAATGCTATTTTCTTATTAAGTTCTATACAAACAGATTTCTTTTTGCAACCAGAAGAGTCGCCCACTACCGAATGTCAGAAAGATTGCAGGTTTAAGGCATCCATGCATCGGTCTCACTTTTCAGGCTAGATCCATCTTTTATTTACAGTCTATGTGATGCACTTGACTTTTCATCTTGTGCCACCAGTAAAATCTACTTATCCAGTGATGTCAACATTTATTATCTGGACTGCCAGAAACATTTAGTACAAAATGAACGATTCACAAACAATACGATCGTCTGACCTTTCCTTTAGACATTTGAGGTTTGGACTGAGATGTTTTGACAAATACAGGACGGATTGCCGTGAAATTTGATATAAACATTCATGTTCTCCAGAAAATGAATTCTAATAACTTTGGAGATGTCTTAATGTTTCATCTAGGGATCAGATCAACATCTTAAAGACCCGCTCAGGTGAAAATCAAGTTTGTTAACATGCTTGTATGGTGTTTTTTTTTTTTTTTTTTTTTATGTTCGACAACAACTCATGAGTAAAACAAGAAAAGCTCTCCGCCAAGGATGCTCAGTTGTATCATTTCAGATGGAGAAGCCCCGATAAGTCCCCAGCAGTCAATGTGTAGTAGGATCGCAATCATGTGATCATCAGTAGGCAGCTGACGTAGCATTCACTTGTTGTCATAGTTACAGTGACGCTGTGCCGCTATCTCGCAATGATACAGACATATTTAACAAATCCATGGATCCAGACTGTAAGCCGCATCACTGCCAAAATCTAATCAGGGGGTCCCTGTGTCATTTCTGACCTTCCCTGAAAGTTTCATCCAAATCCGTTATTGCGTTTTTGAGTAATGTTGTGCAAAGACAGACAGACAGACAAATACACGGCGATCGTCTCATGACTCCGCCGCGTTCCTTGGCAGAGTAATGAAAGTCTCTAAAGCACAGACTCAGACATCCAAACATTAGGAGACACTCTTGTCAGCTTGCTGGGTGAGGCTTTCTGTATAATTACCCAACATCAAAACTGGTTTTCAGCTTAACATGTGTGGCTGAATTACTCAAACATTACAACTTGCCATTGTGTAGCGCAGAGTAGTTGTACAGTGTTTGAGCAGAGTGATAGATGAGCTGATGAGCGAGTGGGGAGGGACTTCATAGAATCTAACGGAAGCAACAGTACACTTACATTTAAGTCATTTCAAGGCAAGAAAGGATTGTTTTCATGAAAACTGTTTAAATATGTAACTTTGATAAACAGAGATGAGTTTCTAGGGATTTATTCCATGGCCGGAGAGGGACTTTAACTTGTGCAGAATGTTTGTTTGTGGTTGTATACTGTACCTTTAAGATTATTCCTGTCACCCCTGTTTACCTTGTGTTTACCGCAGACTAGCAAATGTTAATGTGTTTAACTAAGACGATGAATATAGTAAACATGTGCTAAACACCAGCATATTAGCATTGTCCCAACCTTTAACAAAGCCTCACAGAGTCACATTTATGGCTGCAATCTTGTAAATACTATGCGTTTTATTGCATAAACCCGTACCACAGTGATGTTAATAGGAAATGTTTATGTGACTTATGTCAGTCGGGCTCCTCTTTCTAATGTCCTGATCTGCTGGGTGGGTTTATGCTGCGTGACGCTGATAAGCAACCACCCTTATTAAATGCAAGCACATACACAGCTGCCACTATCAATCACACTCGCTAATAGATCCGCTTTGACGTACTTGCATCAAATCAGCTAAATCAACTATTCACTCAGTTGGATTAAATCTGTTCTGATAAGAGAAAAAGGCAAATCAATCAGCTCATCAGAGCATCTATTAGTAGGCCAACAGACTCTTTGGCTTATCAAAGTCAGACAGATGGAGACACGGAGCCACGCTATCACGACAATGACGAGTTCTCTATTCATTAACAAAATTGCTTTGACCACTGGTATAAATTCAGTGTCTAATTTGATCTGCTGTGTTTGTGCTGAGCATGGCAGTTTTGCATCTGTACAGCTGAAGGTGAGCTGTTATATAAAACACTACAAACTTATTTGAAATACAGAAAAGCAACGTCTGCCTGCTAACAGAGCCTGTGCAGATTTGCTCGGTTATTTTTCTGGATTAATTGCAGATAAGGTGGAAAACCCCTCTCCTTTCAGAGTAAGCAAAGAATCAAAGCACACTAGTAATGACAGCCAAGACATCTCCACCCATATCATACAAAGGACAAGAGAAGAATGTGCAGATTAATGAGAACGCATTCTTCTTAGAAAACTAAAACAAAATCAGTAACAAAAAGCACAACTTCTCATTCAGTGCAGCTTCAAAGATTGAATAAAGTCAGAGATTAGGACAAGAATTAATTTTTTCATTATTTATTTCGCAAATGTGGCATGAACACTTGCAAAACAACATCTTACAGTTGGTCCAGTAGAAAAAAAACAAAAAAACACTTGAATGATTTAATACTTTGTTTTTCAGCTTTCAATTCTGTCAAGAAAATTTGGAGTCTATGTTTAGTCTAAATGAGGGAGCAGATTGCTAGTAGGTATTTCCAAATTCTTATTTCTCTCATATATATATATATATATATATAAATATCCAGAAATCAGATCTCATTTCCTAAAGCAAAGCTAAGAAAGAGTAAAATGACTGGATAGAAATGGCATCAACAGCTACATAAGAAAGGGATTAGCTGACTATAAAATGTACAGTTTTTTAAAAATTTAACTTAATATTCACATTCATATATAAAACTTACAAAACCTGGATCTTTCAAACCCACTAAAAATATTTTTTTTCTGTTACTGCTGAAAGATCATTTTAAATTACCATACATTTAATGGATTATTTATGTATTATCAGCATCATTAATGTCATCATTTCTGCCATATTGTTTTTATTCTTTTTGATTCATTTCAAAAAACGTAAGTCAATAAATTAACACGCTACCTCAGTCCCTGAAAGCCAATACTCAACTGTGTTACTGAGTGAGAGTAAGACAGGTTTTTTGTGTGTGTTAGTGTGTATCCATGTCTGCATGTGTGAGTGTGTGTGAAGAGAAATATAGGACACATAACCTGTTAGCGTACCTGCCTCAAACTCAAAGTAGGGTGGGGGGATTGGGGTTATTTCCGAGTCCATACAAAAAATAATTCATTGTAAATATATAATATATTTTTATACATATTTGAATATATTTACAAATATACCCAGCACTATACATTATACTGTGTATTTTTTCTCCAGAATAATTGGGGAGTTTTATCAAGAGAACTGAAAAAGAAATGCATCAATATTACAAAATAAACCGGAGAGAAGTTTTTGTATTTGCTCTCCTCCTATTCCTCTGTTTTGTTAGTCGAAGCTCTGTCTTTCAGTCCATTTCCTATATTTGTCATCCTCTACTAGTCCTTTTGCTTTTTTTTTCAGTTCGCATTGGTCCATACATTCCTCCAGGAGCAAATAACAGTCTTGGAATGCCAGCCACTGGAATTGGATCGCCACACAAGTAACGTTGTTGATTGCAAAAAAACTCTGGGTACAAACATGAGAACCAAAATGAAAAATCTGTGTTTATATGAGATAGGAAGAGGAGGAGGAGGATCCCCAGGGAGCGGCAGTTCATTCAGTCAGTACAAAATAGCGTCTGCAGAGTCCATGTCTTCTCCATTAAGACCTCATGTGAACGTGTTGTGTGTGAAGTGTGAGTGCATGGCAGTATCAGAGTATGACAGCAGCGCTGCCACCAGCCCAGAACCATCTGGGTCCATTAGTCCACCAGGAGCCAGAGAGGGTGATGGGGGGGGGCAGGAGGTTGAGGGGATTCTGGAGAGGGAGTCTGTGCTGTGTGTTGAGGGGTAAGACTGGGGTGGGTCAAACTGGGGCAGAGAGTTTGGGTGAGGGCTCATGTTTTGACATTTCCGTTGATGTGCTGGTACTTGGGGAGGCAGGGCTCGTCCGGCAGAGGATCGTGGGAAAACACGGAGTCGTCACCAGAGGAGCAGGAGCTCCGAGTGTCAGGGAAGCTGGGGGAATACTGCTCTGTTGGGGCACACAGGTCCAGATACTCCTGTAGACACAGAAGAAAGACAGGACTGGGTGAGATATTTTACACTCAGACAAAAGAGAGGGATGCTTCAAAGGAGTGAGAGGCGAAAGACCTCGAACAAACAGAGGAACAAAAATTTAGTGCTAAAACCTACTCAACATGAACAGGGACTTTCCAGAGGAGGGTGAGAGAGGTGGAGGAGAAGAGTATCACCTTTATTATGATATTTATCTAAACCATACCAAATCATCCTGGGAGGATTTATGAAATGGAACTGAAAAAATAATCCCAAACTGGATACTGTGTGAAAATATTTGTAGGAATAATAGGTAATAAAATGAATGTTGGACTGCTGGCTGATCCTGCAGAGCATGAAGATATCAGGGTGGGACTGGCTGCAGTCTGAGTTCACTGTAGAGTGGTTTGAGTTGGATTTGGGGGAAAAGAGGATACATTTAGATGAGAGAACTGGGACAGAGATGTGTCACCCTGGCCTTTACAGCACCCTCTCACATCAGACTCTCTTCAGTTCAAAAAGATCTGGTGTCTCACACAGACATAAACACTATGCTGGAAAAAAATTAAGAAGCTGGAAGAAAACAGCCAACTTCCCCCCGAAAAAAATGAAGATGAAGGAAAATGAAAACCTCAAGAAATTCTGTTATTAATTTCCAACTGAGTCCAGTGTGTGAAGCTGTTTTCATGTCGACTGAGGCACCCTTTTTTCCTCCTCCTTGTCTTTCATGGCTGTTATTGGGACTAGTTGTGAGGAGGAAGAGTTCTTGGGGTTTTGCAGAAAATGAGCACTGGCTTCCATTTTCCCAGCTCAACACGAAAAGGCTCATATTACTAAAGATCTCCACATCTGCCAGCGGTTTGGGGTAGAAGGAAAGGAGGGGGGAGGAAAAAAAAAGGCAAGAAAAAGGCGCTTTATTACATTTCAAAAGTTCAGACTCAAAGTTGTGCTTTTTTGGCATAAATTCATGAAGTTTCGGCTCCAGAGCAGACGAGTCTTGACAGCTTTCCATCGACGGCCTCTTTTCAGGTCGACTCACGGATATCGCACAAGACAGGAGGGGGAATGGAAAAAAACGCAGACCATTATAGGGACTGAGGCATGGATGTGATGATTGGGCAACTTCACTAGGCCGTAGCGGCTAAATTGGGCCTGGATCAAATCATTCGGCCATTTATTCGGTCACCATTTAGGCCTAGTGTCAGCGGCATGTCTGCTAATGCTCCACAAGCTCTTACTCTGCCGAACCCCGAATGCACTGGCAGGAGCGTCATTTAGTTTGGATTGGGAAACATGTATATATATCATGTTATTCGGTTTTATTGTTAAGAAATGCTGGACTCTCGTTTGCCAGGAAAGTTTGCACAGCATGAATTCTGACCACCCTGAATGCAAGAACTCTAATGAGTAAGAATGCGTGTGAAGAAACGTGGAGAAGAGCGACAGAGCTGCACTCACCTCATTGGTGCTCAGGGTGAGGATGCGATCCAGATCCTCTACTAGCTGCTTGAAGGTAGGTCTCTGGGATGAGATGGCATGCCAGCAGTCTTTCATCATCATGTACCTGAGGAAAAGAAAATTACAACCAGTTTACTCAAGAGAAAAGCGGATGAAGGGTGTCCGAATTCATCAACCTCATCTTCAAGTTTCAAACTTTACCAGCTGAAATGCTTTATGCCTCTGGACTCAGGTGTTTCCATATCAAAGAATAACTCAAACCAGCAGGCGTTCTCTGACACCAGCTCATTTTCTTACGTTCTGATGGCCTGCTGCTGATCACAAACATGCCTCTCAGCGCTTTGGATTTTTTGAACACTATAATGGATGCGTGGCATGCACTGCCTTTGTATCTGGCTCTATTTTTTTTTTTTTTTACTCCATCGGCCCTCTCAGTGTGGCACCGTAGCAGAGCTGTGCCATTGTCCTGCTGACTGCAGAGGTCTTATTGTGAATGAAGACACTGATAGCAGACAGTCACAGCTGTGCAGAGGCCCAACAGAGTGGACACAGAGGCTCAGAGTCATGGATCTGATGAAGACTGGGCTGGCGTGTGAGATCTAATGTGTGTTCGGGCAGCAGCTTGGGTGGAGAAGATGCCAGTTTTGCATATAAAAAGCCAAACTTACAGCTCGTTGGTGCAGTTGCCGGGCTTGTCCATGCGATGGCCCTCTTTGAGCAACTTGAAGAGCTCTTCAACAGGAATGCCGGGGTAGGGTGAGCCCCCTAGGGTGAAGATCTCCCACATCAGCACCCCAAATGACCAGCTAGTAAGACAGAAAAAGACACTAATGTTACAATCATGAAGATCAAGACTTAAGCAGCAGGATTAAACTGTAAGTAGTGCCCAGGAGCTCAAAGTCTAATACAACGAACATCAGGCCTCTTGAGTGTGATTTATTTTACACATTCTTTACATTGAGTCACTTGGCGAAGGGTAGAGAAAATTACAACAGTGTGACAGCAGTGGTGTCAATGCCCTCTTTCTGTAGTCCAGTGACTTGTGGTGCGAACCCGCTGCCAGTGCAACTCTGGCCCTGATCTCAATGATGGCTTTTGTGCCCGGGCTGGCTGGTCACACAGGCTGGCACTGTCTGCTCACACCACACCAAAACAAACACCGGACCACCCACAGCAGACAAAAGAGAAGGAAAAGACAAAAGACGTCCAGAGATGGCTGGTGACTATTAATCATTAACTACTTCCTCCTCGCAGCATCCGGTTTTTAAATATCAGCGATTCCACAGTGCTGATTTTAACACTGTTTTGTTTATATTGGCAAACACCCTTGCGGTGACAGGGTGCTTGATTCACATCCACACAAAGACTGCATTATATTAAACACGCATTTATAAACACAACATGCGCGTACGCAATCAGTGCGCCACAGGCCATGTTAGTGGTCTAACTAAGCAAGAATGCATTGAGAGGCAGGTTAGGCATTTATCAGTTCTTCCATCTGTTTACACAACCAGCCAGCCAGGTTTGGTCTGTCCTCTATCACTGCGTTGTATCTCGGCTCTTGTTGACACACTCATCTCTCCTTTCTGTGTCACTTTGTAACCATCGCTCAGCGCCTGTCAACCTGTTGGGCTGCAAAGATTCGTGTCCACCTGCAACCAGCCATGACTTACCAAATAAACACACACACATCAACATGCTCAGGGTCACTTTGACTGACCTGGTAGTCCGTCTTACTAGGGTCCTTATGTGCTGCAGCCAACTACATACAGGAAGTATGTTTCAAATAAATCAACCAATCTGTAAATGACTATACTAAAGTCCTGCTCTGGTCATTAATTTAACCCAAAAAACTCATCTCTGCATCAAAACCAATTTTTTTGAAATTTTTACATGCAAATAATCCCTTCCTGCCTTAAAAATGGCTTAGATGTAATTCTACACCATTACTCCTCTAGAATGTGTGGCTCTATGAAGTCCCTGCCTCTATCGCAACTCACATTCGCTGCAGTTGGAGTACACCATCTCACCTAGAACTTTGCTCAAACACTGTAAAACTCCTCTTCGCCACACAATGAGTAGTTGTGTGCGTGTTCAAACTGGAAACCAATTCTAAAGAATAACTAGAATCTTAATAATGATACAGAAAACCCCACCCTGCAGGTCAACTAGACTGTTTTCTAGCATATATAAACAACTTATATAGATGCTAACCAGGTACAAACTTTAAATTTCACAGAAGGAGATCTTTAACAAGGTTCATATTCTGAAGTCATTCATATCTTGTCACATCCATATCTCATGCAGTTGAGGTTTATGTTCTTTGTTGAAGTTTATGATGATCGACTGAAAGCAACATGAATATAAATGTCAGAAAACCAGTCAATACATGTACATAAATAAGCATCTGAAAAAAATATGATGCTTGGCTCCGGTTTAAGAGCTAGAGCCCAAGCCTTGCCATAAGACCATCTCTGTGCTTAAGCTACACCTCTCTCCTCCTGCCTACACCACCCTTAGCTGAGTCCCCTGGGCCCATTTATCAAAAACAGCAATGGGCCAGTTTCATTGGAATTCATGTATTCATTTAATCTGATGTCATGTATAGATCGCCTCTGCCTCTGATGATGTTTGAGCACAAGCCCCGCTCCACCTCCTCCTCTCTTCCTTTTCCCCTCTACGCGAAAAAGCCAATTACTAAAAGTGAGTGATGAATCGTAATTAGCAGTGAGCTGATAGAGAGGACTACAGTGGTGCCGGCACACCCCCCAGTTCACCCCCCTGTACTCCCCCCAGGTTATTGATTAGTGCTGCGCTATGGAACATGAAGGGCATCGTGTGTGTGTGTGTACACATATTATTTATGCGCACAAACAAGTACACAAAGGCATGGACAGAAAAGTGAACCTCTATCCAGGCGCTTATCTGGATGAGCACTATGTTTAGTGTGCTACTGGTGTATGACTCAAACACACACACTTACAAAACCTCCTTTCCCAGGGGTCAGCATGCAACGCATTTATCTAATTGCCACATACACATTCTGCCGCCAATGTCTGGAGCAGAAACTTCAAACAACACTGTCAGAACGCATGAGACTCAAACACCAAAAAGACCGGGACGCTCTCCCTTTGTTCTGTTTTTAGAATGAGTACTCTTGATCTTAAAAAGAGAGAGAGACAGAGACGGATCAGCAATTCACATACCAGATGAATGAAAATAAGAATGCCGGGGTGAAGGGGTGGAGGGGTGGGTTTATTTTGATCATGGAAGTGCTCCAAAAAACGATGAGCCACATGTTCTGAGTGCCTCTGTATGGGGAGAGTGAAGGAGGTGGTGGATAGCAGGGGGTTAAAGGAGGGTGGCTGCAGGGAGGATGATGCCTGCGCTAGAGGGCTGCAGCAATTGTTGCCTTCAGACATGTATGCAGGCCTGAAAAAGGAGGAGGGGGAAGACTTCCGAGCCGAGCCGGACGGGGTGAATCGGAGGGAGGAGGAGGTGCTGGTGGGCTCCGGGCTCCTTCCAGGCCCTTTGAAGCCGGTCAGATTAGTAACACAGCATTGGCTCCAAGTCTAGCGTGAAATCCTCACTTTTGCCACAGACCGGCCAGCACTGGCCCCCTATAGCCAGTCACCCCCCGACCTAACACGGCACCAAAATACCCACCCCCTGTTTCTACACTCCTGAAAAACAACCTTTTAAATCTGACTTCAGGTTGCAGGAAATATCACTGATAGCACATAATATGGATTTTGTATTATTATTTATTAGTGCTTTCAGAGCACAGAAACACTTTGTTTATATACTTACACATCACTCTGGTGTGTGTAGACCCGGTCAAAGAGTGCCTCTGGAGCCATCCATTTTACCGGGAGACGACCCTGAGGACACAAAGGTGAGAGGTCAAACAAAAATCTCCCCATAAACCAGCCCTGAATGCAACAGTTTTGGCTGCATCAGCATGTCTGAAATCATTCACTGCTGGAAGATCTCATTACTCCTGGAAAAGCTGATATGTGAAAGCAGTCTGGGGAATAAGGCACTAGAGGAGCGAGTATCTGGGAGGAGGATTCCCAGAGGAACATTTACATTGTTAAAGCAATAGAGCTGATAAACAGGGTCACAGATAAAGGAGAGAGTTTATCTCCATGTGCCATTAAAATACTGACTGGGAAGCTAAGCACAGCTGACAAGACGACCCCAGTCGATATCTGTGTGGTAGCTTAATGGCAGGAATAATCTCACCAGACTCTGAATTATTAAATGGAGACGTTCACCTCAGTAAGTCCTTATACAATATTTCTTCTAGCTGCTGACAGACAATAAGCTAATTCATAATACATATTATATTATGCTTGCATGTTTTCATTCATTGTATAAAGATTTGATTCCTTTGAGCCTAACAGTGGTGGAAAGTAACTAAGTACACTTACTCAAGTACACTTTTAAGGTATTTGTACTTTGCTTGAGTATTTCCATTTCCACTTTTAACTTCCACTCCATTTCAGAGGTAAATATCTTATTTTCTATTCCACTATTTGACAGCTTTTGTTACTTTTAAGCTGACGATTTTAAACAACGTATAATATAACATGGTTTTAAAATACATTTATAAGGATTAAACTACGTTTTGTCAATCTTTTCAGTTTCTCATGTCTAGTGTCACATTTCAGATGTCTATGAGATGTTAACAGCTTCAACAATTTAATTTGTCCTTCTAAAGTCTTCACATTGTTTTACTTCAATTAATGTTCAAATGATCCAATATCTCACCAATAATGAAAGATTAGAGGAAAAAGTCCATAAACAATAAATTTATTTTTGTATCAAAACATGAGAAAACCGATGACCCCTCAGGTTTATCTGCTGTCCTTGTATATAAAACTGTATATGAAATAGGGACTGATGGTTTAAAGATAATATCTAATTGCAATTTTCTAAGAGATTTTTCAATTTGAATTATATATTTTTAAAGCTTTAGCTCAATATTAATTGTGTAATAGATGTACAAGTTGATGGAGCATTACCACATGAAACACCATCCAAATATTAACTGCTCTACAATTGCTAATATGTAAGTACTTTTACTTAAGTAGAATTCTCCATGCAGGACTTTTACTTGTATTTGTATACTGCACTACAAGCATGGCTCTGTCTATTTTGGTTTAATATAAACGATCATCACAGTCACTGCTGTCATTGTCCTAATCATCATTACCATCAACAGCATCAAATATTGTTGTTGTTGTCAGCTAGTTCTCAGCATGATTGTGCATGCGATGAAAAGGCAATCATGCATATTAAATGAGGATGTGCAGCAGTGCTGCTCTGCGGTGGGAAAACAGACACCACTGGGCCGCTACCGAGATTTCAATTGTGTTTAAGCCGCTCCCCTCTCCCTCTCACTTCGTCTGTCTTTCGGGCTAATTGTATAAGTGTCGATGAAACCAAAAGAACAAGAGACTGAGGGGTAAACAAGGCAGAGTCTCCAGAAGCACTACATTCACAGGCTGCCTGGGAACCTGAAGCTTCTGCCAAGACACCAGCAGAGGAAATGAGTGAAAAAGAACGATGAGGGGAAAGGAAGGAATTAGAGAGAAGAGAGAGAAGAGCAGACTAATCTCACACTGAGCCTAAATGTGCACATCCCTCAATGTGCAGGTTGAGGACTTACATTGGTCGTCTTTTTATAGTAGTCGATGTTGTGGACGTCCCTGGCCAGCCCGAAGTCAGCTATCTTCATGACATTGCTTTCTGTGACCAGGACGTTCCTGGCTGCCAGGTCTCTGTGTATACACTGGGATGGAGAGAGTGAGAAAAAAGGGAGGAGGGGAATAAGACTTCATTCCATAAATAAATCAAGTCTGAAACAGGTGTACACTTAATTTGGAATGGTGTTAAAATGTTTGCGGTGCTTGTAATCATCCAGAAATCTCCCGCACAGAGGTAGCACTCTGCTCAATAACATGACGCCACAGTGACTACTAACACCAGCATGCCTGGATAAGTAAAGATTCCTCACATAGTTTGCAACATACATGGTCGGAGTCGTGTCTGTGCATCAGCGTGCATGTGCAAGCATGTACGTACATATGTTCTCTAGCGTGTGTGAGACAGTGAACTCTGTCACATTCCAACAGTGAGAGGGAGCGTGAGCTGCATTCGGCCAACATGGCTGTACCCCCATTGTGAAAAGTTCACAATTCTTCTACACAGAGGGGCTTTTGTCATGGATTGAGAGACAATGCGGGGATTGGGCAGGGGGTCAGAGTAGTGTTTTTAGGAGACAATATTCCCACAGTGACGCACAAACAAGCTGCCTACGTAAAACCCTTCTGGATACATCAAACTCTGTATACTGGCACAGAGGCCTGTCTCCGGCAACCAGCGTGTGGGAGGTAGACGTGAGAACAGGACATTTTGTATGTGTTGGTGTGTGTCCTCTTCTTACCTTCTGTGATGCTAGGTACTCCATGCCCCGTGCCACCTGATAAGTGCAAGAGACCAGATCTTTAAAAGTGAGCTGTTCGTCTGAGACACGGGCGATGTCATAGGAGTATTCCATGCCGGGTGGCCGGCGAGCTCTGAGGTACTCCCGAAGGTTGCCTTTGGAGGCGTACTCTACTATCACATAGAGGGGACCTGTATATAAACAAAATCCAAATCATTCTCTTTGGCAGAAAGCAACACCGAACAAAATTTGTGATTTTTTCATGGAATATAGTAAATCTGAATGAAAAAACCTTTAACCTACTGCTTGCTACAAGAAAATTACTGTTAAAACACACTTGAGAAAGTTTGGATGAAGAACACCAAGCAAATAGTCAAAAGCCATTTTCTGCAGAGCAAAGCAGGTGTGTTTGTGTTTGAAAAAATGCAAAATTGCAAGTGGAATGCATATTATTTCTTTTCTTTTTTGCACAAAGATGGTTTCTCTGATCTTAGATCTTTGCCTTTGAGGCTAAAAGAAGCTTTCTCAGAATGCTCAACTCTTCACATTCAATTAAAATCCAACCTTTCCATGTGACATTCAAATGGCTTCTAGCATCTTGTCTTATACTGTCTCTTTTATGTGGTCTGATGACACATTTTATGAATTTGTTGAAACATGCAGCAACCTTGAGCATATTATACATGGAGTTAAAAAGGTGGCGCGAGCTGCCTCGAGAGCATCTTAAAAGCACCATCTGATGCTGAATACTAAACCTACAAATGATACAATCCACAGGGTGTCAGAAAAAACAACTGTTCTGATTCCTTTTGTAAGTTGGCACTTTACAAACTCACCATCTTGTGTACAGGCCCCCAAGAGGTTAATGATGTTCTTATGTTTGCCGATCATCTTCATCATTTCCATCTCTGACACCAGGTCAGACAGGTCTTTCTCAGTGGCATCATCTGACAGCAGAAGAAGTTAGATTGCACATTGTCAGGAAAAGGTCAGCAAAACAAACACACTCCAGTCCTGTCTTCCCTTTAACCCTGTGACTCAGGACTAAAGAGCCGCCCTGTCAGACAACACCTTGTTTTGTAGGTACTTCTGATTAAGTGCGGCTGACAGTCAATGCAGGCTAAAGTTACAGCAGCGAGGGATTCTCCTCACACAGACTACAGAGGCATCCTTTCAGTGCCAGAGGGAGGGAGGAGAAGGAATTAAAGACGTTCAATCAGGATTCATTATCTTCTGCACAGGCTCCTTTTGTCATGGAACTGATTGAGCCTGTAGAGGTATCCAGGTAGCCAGAATGACATTGCCTGCATTCCTCTGCACCATTACCGTATCTGGAGTCATTCTAAAGAGCAGTTTTCCATTGTCAAGGTAGCTCCCAAAGCCTGTTGCTGTACCTGATCTAACCGTACCCCGCAACCCCAAACCAACCCAGTGCCCCCCCTGCTGCTTTCATTAATCACAGCTAGCGTGACTTGCCTCTTTGTGTGGGTGCTGACTGAGCTCTAGCCAGCTGCTGCTTTGGGGTCAGGTATGTGACCGTCCCTAACCCTTACCTACCCAACCCGCCTCCCTCTAGCCGTCACTCAGCAACCACCAATAACGAATAATAACGACAGCCCCAGGCTCCACCTTGCACCTTTGCTGAACCCTCACTGGAGCATAAATCACCTTTAAAATGTTCTCAGCTTGCCCAAAAGACACAATGAAGCAGTGTACATCTTATCCCAGTGGTCTGATTATAAGCACAAGTCAAACATTTGACAATACAACCTCACTGTGATTGTGCAGCAGCAGGAGACTTGCTTACCTTTCAGCATCTTGACTGCAACAGTGACAGCCTCCTTGGGTTTGTCCTTATCGATGCCCAGGGCCTCTGCCATTACAACTTGGCCAAAGCAGCCTTCACCCAGAGGTTTGCCCAGGGTCAACCTACAGCAAGCACAGTGGGAAACAAGAAAAACAGACAAGAAGCTGATTAGTGGCTGAAACACTAAAACACCTTAACCTGATCTGACTGCTGCATCGATTCACCTCCAGCACAGGAAAAAAGAGGTTAAATAGAGTGTGAGAGCGAGTGAGTTAATGAAACCAGGCACCAGGCCAGTTTCTCAACCTCACTCTATCTGTTTTTTTTACTAGATCGCTCTCTCTGTTTCAATCAGATTGTGTCTGTGTGAGTGCTTTATTGGCGCGGTGACTGCAGCCTGTGCCAGGGCAGTAGGTAGGAAGGCAGACATGGCAACGATAATCACCTGATAAAGCCAGGGAGAGGCACTCATTTCTAAACTGTTTACCCTGTCTTGGCATGTTTCAATATACACTCTTTACAAGTCATTACACGGGGCTTACCTTCGCCCCGACACATTAGCCTGTGAAGGATGGAATTTTGGCTTGGTGTTGCTCTACAGGTGGGCCTGACGGCAGCACCAGATGGAAATCTAAGTCTTATTTTATTGTAAGTCTTGTCACGATAGCTGGTGTTCAAACACTGATTGATATAGTGAAGGTATTTCACTCAAACACACTGTTCATCAGAGCCAAAGCACCCATCTGACTCCTACTTTTCCATTTGATTGACAGCTGTTGGCCCCACCCCTAAGGCCCAGTGTCTCGGCTATGTAAACACTCACACTACGCAATGCAATGCTGACAGCCCGAGGCCGGCGCCCTGCCGTAGTAACACAATCCCCTGTCTGTCCACACACACTCGCCATGCTCAATGGCAACCATTCTGTCCATCCAGCCACACATAATCGATGTTATTTTTCCTCCACGCAAACCGCAAACGTTAGCATTCCTTAGCGTTCTGCAGGCCCAACATGATCCCTCAGGCACTGGGATGACAGGCGAGGAATAAAGACCCAAACAGAGAGGCACACAGAGATTGATTCAGCCCAGACAAAACATCCCCCTTTAGTTCGTTCATCAATTAAAATCAAAACTTCTCACTAGAATGCCATTCGGCATGCACACAGAGAGTCTAGCATTACATCAGAAATGTTTTTTCACTGATGGCAAAATTTATGATCCAAGCTCCTTTTACAGCCACTTTTAACAAAAGACAGACATTCATGTTTAGAGTTTGGGATTTTCCCTTTTCTTTTAAAACCCAAGGCCTCAGTTGGGTATTAAAACACTGTAACCTTTGCCATCCTATTAAATCAATCCTTAAGCTTATCACTGGCCACTGCAACTGTGACTAACCGAAACCTCAGCAGTGCTAATTCCTCTGGTATGAAACAGAGCAAACACTCCTAGACCAAACATGCAGATGAAAGCTGCGAGTGCTAACCACTAATTAGCACAGCTTCGGTCCATACCAACGGAAGCATGCGTGCGTGTGTGTGTGTGTGTGTGTGTGTGTGTGTGTGTGTGTGTGTGTGTGTGTGTGTGTCTATGGATGAGTGAGAGTGTGACGTAGCTACAGTTGTAATGATGAGGCAGGGGGCAGGGTGCCAAGTTCAGGTCATTTTACTACAGCACAAACAGATGAATCAGTGGTCTTTATCTCAGCCACCGCAACCATTATTCACCAGTTAGTCATTATTGCCGGCACTTTTCATCTGCAACAATTGTTATCTGATCATTTAGCAGCTAAGATACAATCAGACAGATGCTCTTTGTGTTGTGATGTTGGTGCCACCAGCTCCTGTAATGCATCCTGTTCGCTAAAGATAGTTATATTTGGATTGAGTACAAGAGCAGAGGGTGAAGTGCTAAAAGCTGTCGTGCATACCGTCAAATATGCACTGTATGCAAGCTATGAATCCTGAGTGTGTTATTATGAGTACCCCCTTTCAGATGAAAGTGGCTTGGAGGAACAGATCAGCATTTTCAGCTGTGTCATGCTTTATGCAGGAGCTGTATCAGATTTACATAATTATGTATTTTGCATTTTGCAAAATGGTGAGACAGGAAATTAGGAATAGGTCATAATTATTATTTCTTCTGTAAAACATCTTTATATTTCACTGAAACAACCCAAAATCCTTCTCTGAAAACTAATGTGAAATTCTGCCATGCACTTTCACTTGCAAAATAAGACCAATGAGCAGGTGATACTAGCAGAGAGGACGGTGGATGTTACAGGACAAGGCAGCAGTTCATTAAAAGAAACCGACATCTCTCACCTGTCTCTGGCAAACTCCCACCGTGGATCCTCAGGGAGGTCGTACTCAGGGATTGGCTCATCGTGTGCAGAGCTCCGCCGGGTTGTGATGCGAACAAGCGGTGTACTAGAGTTCATTGAAGAGCTCGAGTCTGCCGACACCTACAGGAAAAGAGAGATGGCTGATCACCGCAGTCTGGGTTCAGAGGTCAGATAAAGCTCCAAGGCATCACCAGAGGAGTAACTGCATGTATGTGTGATTGAGTGATCGACTTTAATTGAAATTAATAACAATGCTGGTAAGTATGACACATTAATATGAATAGTACATCTTTAATTTCCACATTTAATGCTTTAATATCATGATAATATCTGTCTCTAGGCCAAAGACTAGATTTCAGGGATGATTAAGAAGTCAGCAACAACAGTAATTTTGATGAATGTGGTTAATTCCTCAGCTTCGTCACAGTCCTCAGGGCTTATCTCTCCTCTCTCCACCCTCACCTTACCTTAACACAGGAATCAGTCTCTCCGGAGAGTGTAATCCAACACTCTATGTACCTTTTGGTTTTCCTTGAGGGAAAACTGTGGCTCACATACAGGAAAAAAAGAACTGGCTGCAGTTTCAGGCAGCAGTGCTGACTTGTACAGAAATGCACGCTTCCTAAATGAGGCTGCAGGTAGATTCTTAAAAAACAGTTTCCTATACTAAGGTGTGCTTGACTATTTTGTCTACAAAATCTAAGTGATAATTATTTTTACAAATGGTTAAACCATGCAGCCTTTATTATATATATATATATATATTTTTAATCATTATTCCAGATCATACTCCTATGTATTCTATAGTGTGTTGCAATTGTATTTCTGCAGCATTTCTGCAGTTTGTGTTTTTCTCCTCCAGGGGTGTTAGATGCCTTTAGAACTCTTTATCTACTTTCTGTTACCTGGCGGCGCAGAGGGATCTGCTTGCTGAGTTTGTGGACCGCTGGTTGGCCACCAAAGTCGGGCTTCTTTGCAGTGTTCCTCATGCGACACACCACCACAATGCCCACCATGCAGGCGATGAGGAAGACACCGGCGCAGTATATTGCGATCTCCACATAGTCTGGGGAAAGGGGCCCTGGGGATTTCTCAAGGGCTGAGGAAAATAATGGGAGGCAATGAGATGGAGGTCCAGAAAGTTAGAGGAAAATTCTCACTGATCACTCTCTCACACACAATTCTACATTTGAACAGACACACATGGAAATCAGACAGACAAACACAGAGGTAGATGCTCTGGCGGTGACTCATTTGTAAATACAATCACCATCAGCAGGCAAACTAAACAGAAATTATTTTATAGCATCATCACCTTTCCCACGTTACCAGCACGCCTGCTTTTTTTTGTTAATATAACAGGACTGTGCAGCGCTTAACAGTCTAAACAGATTTCACTCAGCCAGTACAAGCAGGCCTGCATATGTCTGCATTCTGTGCTAATGTTGGAGACACGCGAGCACAAGCGTAAACACACACCCACGGACGACGGAACAATATGCGCTTCACTTCAGATTGCAAACAAGAGAGAGCGGTGTCCTTCATGCTTGTATATGGCCTGAACTTCCTGTCGAGGAAATGGGCTGAGTTTGTGTGTCTCCGTGTGTGTGTGTGCTATAAAAATGGACTGTTCCATAATGCATAGCCCTCCAGACCACAAGCAAGACTCTTGTGCAGCACAGCCAACCAAACAGCCCATCAGCCAGCTGGAGGTGAAGTTACATGTAGGAACCTTTCCCCTGTCTGCCTCGTATCTGCTGGTCCAAAAACCACAGCGCGCACACACACAGCCTTGAAGGCGCCAGTAGGGCAGATACAGCACATCGAGGGACATAAATATTCCATATTACTCCCAGAGGGAAGGGCTTGTCTGTGATTATTATTTGTATTGTTTACAGACAGAACAAAACTATGATCTTATTACAACTTTAAGGTTGGTTTGATAGCAGCTGCAGACAGTCAGCTACTCTCATCTGTTTCATTTAATGCCCACCATGCTTGTGGCTCTAACTTGAGCAGAAATGCTCGCCTATTTAGCCTGAAATGAACTTGTGCAGACACTGACACTAAGTTTTATGTATTCTATCCTTTGGTATGCGTAATTACAGGCCAGACTTAAAGCAACAGACAAAAATAGGGCAAAACAAGTTGATAAATGAGGACACACACAATTGGACAAACATTCACATGCATGAGTCAGTGACTGTGTAGAAGTGGAGAGGTGTGGCCCCGATAATTGAGAAAGTCAAGCCAACGTGAAGCGAGTGTTGAGCTTTACCTTTCGACCTTTATTTCGAGGAGAAATAAGCATCTTACAAGAGGCCAATTATCAGAGCCAGAAAGAGGTTGGAGAAAATTTTGAGGCAAAAAAAAAAAAAAAAAATTTAAACAGATTTCTTTGGCATGCAGACTCAGAGCTAGAGAGTGGAACTAAAGGAATACAAATCCTCCCCAGCTTTTGGAGTCCAGAGACACTCGAGCTGCTCTGGGAGCCCCCGTTCTGTCTCAGAGTTATAATAAGTTGCTGGCAAACAACACCATTATCTGCACTGAGCTCTCAACAGCTCGCCAATCCCGATAATAATATAGAATATATGCTCCCTGCTCTTGCATTACATTGTCTTAGATGTTGACTGTGCTGGCTCATGGAAGTAATCTAATATTTGAGCTGTGCGAATTGGAGTCCGCAGGGAGGATTTGCCTTCCAGACGTCATAGAAGTGACACAATCCAACCGTTTTAGACAAGAATGAAAAATGGAAAAAGGAAAAGAGAGGAAAGTATCCGAGTGTGTATACCTGGAAGCACCGTCAACCAAGCAGTGTGATAGGAGATCCCAATAGAATTACCCGCCAAGCACGTATACTCCCCAGCATCTTCAAATGTTACATTGGGCAAGTAGAGAACTTCTATCTCCTTATCTGTGGTGTTAACACCTGCGGTCTGGGAGAGGAGAAGAGTAAGAGGAAAAGGGGGACAGTGTAAAGGTAGAAAGCCAAGGTTGAAGACAAGAGCAGAAATGGGGGAGGACAAATCACAGAGAAAGATGGGGGAGGACAGAGAGAGGGAGAAAGAGAAAAAAATGAGACCCACAACACCAAGAGAGAAATTAGAGGAGCTGGATGGCGTCCATCGTTGAGGTCCCATCTTGGGCAAAGGATGCTTTCAGGGATAAGGAGGAGGAGGATACACAGATAGATCCCAGTACGCCACCAAAACACAAGAAAATAGTACCAGTACACCAAAAATAAGAAGCAAACAGGTTTCCATCACCCATAGAGCCTGCTAATAGAAGCACACATTGAACTGGATACATGCACAAACAAACACAGAGCGCATGGAGAGCACTGCAACACCACACACCATCTTGACACAGCTTGCAAGACAGACAGGGATGGAAGAAAAATGTAAGACAAGGAAAAGAGAGATGCAAGCTGTGACAGTTTCTAGGTGTGCAGGCCCAACCAGTGCTTCTGTGGCGGCACCAGTCTCAACAGTGGAGGGAGAAGCTGAAACACAAGGGTGTAACACTGAAGGTGAGAGAAGGTCTGTGAACCCCAGGACCACCAAGAGACCACCAGCAGGACCACCATAGCACAGCAGATCAGGAACAAAGCCCAGGGAAACCCCACTGGTAATGGAGGGAGGGTAGGTGGGTCAGGTCGGGTCTCAAGGGTTACCTGGGATGACAGTGAGCCAGCCCGACTGGCTGGCCTCGCCTATATAATTGGAGACTTTACAGATATACTCTCCAGCATCCTCCTCTGTCACGTTGTTGAGGGTGAGCATCTCCACGTCTGAGCTGTTAATGCCTGAACGCTGCAATCCACACATACACATACTTAAGATGTGAACATCACACAAATGAGTAATCAGACAGAATATGACTATGGATCTACAGGAGAGGAGACAGCAGGAATCACCACCAAGAACCTATCAGCTCATGAGGGAGGAAATATAATTAGTTCCTAAAATTACTTGAAATTCAGATTAAATACCTGCAATCACTGGCAAAACGAGGAAACAAGGGAATAAGAGGGAAGGGTTGGAGTGTAATGAATCTAAAAAGAAGAAGTAAAGAATGTACCTTTAACACTCTGACATAGGGATGTCCGTCAGGGCCATAGCGACTGCCATTCTGAGTGATGTGCTTCAGCCACTGGATGTGAGGCTGGGCATCGCTGTAGACCTTGCAGACGAAGCGGGCATCATCTCCAACATGTACAGAGGTGTTAGCTGGGAGACCAGCCTGGAGGATAGGCCGGTGAGGGGACCGCTCTGTTGACAGGGAGGGATAGTTTGAGGAGGCTGGTTCAGGAGGCGTCTCAAAAACTTAAAGTCAATCTGGTATTTCGCAAAAGCAGAACTTTAAACACAGGTAGAATCACAACTGAGCTGCCTCTTTCTTATCTGAGAAGTTTTTAAAGACTTAACACAAAACAAAGAGGCATCAGCATCTATCTCTAAAAGATAAAGAGCTCAGGTGGAGGAGGACTTCCATAAAGTTGGGTGTGTGTGTTGTCCATGAGGAGTGGTCTAAGCTAAAGTATGTGCCAGTCTTGGAAAGTGAAACACCTCCATAGAACCCCCACATCTCCAGCTATCTGCATTCTTCTACAAGCAAACATTTGGCCAGCGAATCCAAACAGAGCGAGACCTGTGGAACAATGCCCCCTTTCAAACTACTACCCGGCCTTCACAACCACACCGAGGAGCCCACCAACCCCCACACTGACAGCAACTACCCGCTGCCACCACACACTCACACATGCGCACACACAGAGACACACTCACACACACAAAATGACATCACTCAGCCTGGAGCACTGGACAATCTTTCCAAAACAAAGCCTTAAGGTAGGTGCAGTGGATTCATTCGTGTATGTGTGTATATAAGGTTGGGGGTGGGTTATGGGGGATGGTCAGAGGGTGTGTGATGAAGGGTAGAGGCTGGGTTTAAGGAGGACTAAAAAATGGAATTAGCAGGGTGAGTGAAAGAGAGAAAAGGGATCAACAGATGGTCGGTGAAGAAACTAGCAAGCATTGACTTCTTCCATACGTCTGTCTGCCTGTCTGTCTTCCTACTCCATCTTTTTTGAAATCTGTCAGATCAGATGATTCCCACCCTTCCTTCCTCTCTCCCAGTCTCCCTCCTCTTTCCCTCACATTCCTACAGCGAGCCTTGTTTATTGTCTCTTTTTATTTGCCCCCTTTTTTCTTCTCTTCTTCCATCTATCACGAGCCTTGTCGCCCTCTCGATCTCTCCAGATCGACCTAAATCTAGCACTCTTCCATCCAGGAATCTCTTTCTAAGACCTATCAAATGTTATTTACTACAGCAAGCAAAAGGAAAAAAGCAGTCAACTTTGAAACCGTTTCAAAAACGCAGACAAACATGCTGGCACGAAATTAATTTTGTCCTTCATTACAGTCGATCCAAATGTTAGCTGGAGCATTTCGGGCTGCATAGCAGACGACTCAGACCTAATAACATAATGTGTGTATAGTGTGAGAAAATAGGCCACATCATCATTATGGAAAAAACCCCAAAACAATAAAAATTTGTGGAGCAATTCTTTCTTAAATTAGAAAAAGGAGTATCTTGGATGTGTGTGTGTCTGCTGCATTTCTCATATTATGGGGACATAAATCTGTTTGCTCAGTCGCACTGTCGGGATCCGTCTCTCTTTTGGGAAGTCCCCGTAACGTAAATAATGAAGTTTTGTATGAAGACTTGGTTTAAGGTTAGGCAACTGGTAGTTATGGTTCAGATTAGGCTAAATCTCCAGGAAATGAACGTAAGTCAATGCAATGTCCTCTGAAATGATGGAAAACAATATGTATGTGTGTGGGAAAAGAATTTAAGGGGGGAAAGATGTGAAGGAAGAAGTGAAGAGAAATATTAAAAGAAGGATTCGAAAAAACTAAGCCAAGTTGTCCTCTCTGTCTGCAGAACAAAATAGAAAAAAAAACAGGTCCTAGATATGGTTTCCATGAATTAAAACAAGTGAAAGAGGAGAGCCTGCAGCACTTTCTTATGTTTTTTGGGACCGATATGTAGTGGCCCGTTTCAAAACTGAATCCATTTATCAATTAAGGCATTAGTGAAGTAATTTGATGGCAGCAGTGGTGGGATAGATGCAGAAAGGAGCGCAAGGGGAGACACCAGGGGCATTCCATGGTGTCCCATGCAAGACCGGTGAACTCTGGGTAACCTGCCGGCTTGGCACACAAGGGACCTGAGGGTCAGGGAGGGACAGAGAAGGAGGAAGAGCGCAGCACGGCACAGGATGGCATGGGGTTACCCACAAAGCGCCGCGCAGCCGCCGGGTGCCACAGTTCTGATTGAAAAAGCCGAGATCTGTTTTAACTCCTCGTTTGTCCACTCGCCATGTGCGTCTGCTTGTAGATGTCCAACTGCGGCCTCTTTCTCCAGAGGCCAGTTTGAACCAGAAAACGCTGGCTCCTTTTGGTTTTAATAGCTGATCCTGCAGGTCATTTGGGTTAAAAGAAAAAAAAAAAAGAAGCAAAATGAAGCAAGAGGTTGCAGGGGGGCAATGGCTGCGGTGCCAGACGTGGAGGGGGTTTACTGCTCTGCAATAAAACAGAACAAAAACAGAAATATGCAGTCTGAAGGAGAGCTGTAGCAAACTCCAGAGGGAGGCAGAGCAGGGGGCCGGAGTTGGGGAGCATGTGTGGACCTTCATGCGTTTGTGTGCATTGCCTATACATTCACTAAACCCTCAGGTATTTAATATCTATCTAATATAATGTGAAAATAATACCCCTTATTGCCATGGAGATGCTAATCAAAGCAGTGAAAGTGTGGAATTACAGTAGGGCTGCTCAAGAACTAGCGCTGGATAAATTTTGCATCATGATTCTGTACACAAACTACAAACGCATGGATGATCAGTAGCCTCTAACTATCTTTCTGTGACTCAGACTGCTAGAGCTTCATGTCTCCCCTGGTTATCTGTGCTCTATTGATCAGGCTTTAGAAGAATAACTGTCAGATAAACTTTGATGTGCACCGATTGCTCACAGAGTGGTTCGAGCGAGGCCAGAAGAGAGCACGTCCACATCAATGTAAGAGCAAAGTCGGTACACAAACACACACACATGCTGGCATTGATCTACTATCTTGATCCCACTCCCCTTGTTGTCCCCGCTGTCAATCGATTCTGCAAATGGAGCAGAAAAACACTCTTTGCTTTCTGTGCTCCAAAGGTCAGAAAAGAGAGGTTGACTGAGTTGGGCCTGAACTCACTGTGATAGTGCTGAGACCAGCACTCAGTGTCCTCACTAAACAATCATCCTCATCATACCTGAGCCAGACTTAAGGGCTCCGTTAAACCAAAACACAAACAAACAAAAAACACATTTGAATATTTGGTCTAGTCTTGGTCTTGACACTGAGCCATACGGGTAGTTTGTGAAAACTTTATTTACAGATTTCATTGTTTTCTGAGGTAAGGTTTATTTAATACTAGTGGTATTTTTGTGATTTGGGTGAGATGATCCTTCAAATGGACACTGAATATCTGTTTCAACTTGCCAGGAATTCAGATGGGAGGAGGTGAGCATGATGTACAAAGAAAATCCAAATTGTGACATGAAAACTGCCACAACCTCATGTGAAACTTGTGCTTAAATACCATGATTATTTGACCAAATACATGAAGCAGTACTTCACAAAAAAGAACTATTGTAACACAAATTAATGAGAACTACATTAAAACTGTTGACATATTCTTCTTAAGCTTCCACACACTTGGCAGCACTTCTTGACCTCCACCTGCATCCACAGCGCACCTGGACAATCAAGCAGGACACTATTCTCACTGTGGGAACTCCTTCCGCTGGCCTCTCTTCCCTCCATCCCTTCACTCACACCCCTTTGTTAGCCTCACACAGGTGTACTGTGCGTAGTACTTACCCACAACGTCCAGGGTGTAGGTGTGGTTGATGGATCCAAACTCGTTCTCCACCAAACAGGTGTAGTTGCCCTTGTCTGATGGCACCACGCTCTCCATGATCAGGGTCCAATGCTGGCTGCGCACCTGGGGACAGAAATACACACCAACAAATATGTAGCCATTAAGTTGGCATTAACAGACATGAAGCGTTAGTGCTAAATGACAAGGATGAAAAAGGAAAATGGCAGAGGGGATTTGGTTGGAAGCGTCAAAGATGAGCGAGATGACAATACTGAAGCTGATGACAGGTTGATTCCACCAGAATGATTCTCCGAAATGAGAATAGTTTCTTTTTTCCCTGCAGATTACATCCATCGATGGGAAAAAATATCCCAATTTCTTTAACATTATTAGTTCTTTCCAGAGTTCTGAGAAGGAGAAAAGTACAAAAAGCAACTGGATAGTATTGCAGATACACCTAATAGAGTCCTTCATTCTTCCATGTAATTTTCTAATTCTTCCGTCAGTCATTTTAAGTAACAAACCCCACCCTTGTAGGGTATGCAGTTATTCACAATTATTGAATTATAGTTTCATGTGTGTGTGGAATCCACAGGTGTGAGCTAACAATAGCGTTTCCATCTCCAGACTGAAGGCGAACTGTAGCTGCTGCTTGTACAGGCCTACATTTCACACAATGGAGAGATTATGCCACAGGGCTGGGCTCAGGTACAGCTTTTGTCTGACGTTTGTTGACAATAAGAGAGAAATGAACTGCCTGTAGTGTATGTGACAGCCCGACTGTATCACTTTCGTCACGTCGCGGCTGTTTTTTGTCTAAGCTGCAATGAGCCTGCTGAAAGCCAAAAGGGAAGCGACATTAGCAGCTACATCAACATAATCTGCTCCTAAACTTTCCTGGCAGGGAGATGCATTTCCTCATGAACCGTCAGTCATTAACCAGGAGCCTCGGACTCGTTCAGCATCACTGGCTCTATTCATAAATTAATTTCATAACTGTCTGTTTAAACTCTTACTCCACTCGATCAGTATGGCTCCAGCATATACAGCAAAGGCTGCTTGTTTGGAGACACAAAGAGAAGGAAAACAGCTAAACTATAATCCACATAGACTCTGTCACAGGTCAGGAATTTACATTAGTTGTAACTGTTTTCAGCCTTTTTTCATTCAAAGAGGAAATAAAACTCAACCGCACTAGTTTCATTTTCCCATGACATGTAGAATTGGGTATTTTCAGTGCATATAAATCAGCTCGGTATGTTTATTTCCCAAAACAGTGCTAAGACGGGAGGCATTTTCACAATCTAAGCAAAGCTCTTTATTTGGAATCATGCTGGAATGTCATACACATTAAAGTCTACAACTGGCAGGAATTAAAGTGATGATCAGTAAGTTTGGTTTTCTTTATGCAGAATGTACAAACAGTGATATTAACCTGAACAGTGCATCACGTCTGAACATTAAACAGCTCAGCAATACTGTTTGTAAATCACATTTCTTGACAATAGGCTCACATACTGGAATCCCATACTTCGACTCCAACCAGAGCCAGTGGGACCTGTTCTCCCTGATTGAGTTACCTCAACATTCTGAACTCATTTCAACCCTGATGCTACCTACTCTCTCTATACGTTACTGTCTGGGGGCATTTAACCCTTAAGTCCCAGGCTTACATTTCTAATTGTTGGGGGTAAAGAACCATTTCAAGTTACAGTGAGAGCCTCTGCAAAGTATCCTGGTGAGAAGAGGCGCACGGATGAGCAATTCCAATTTCACACCAGAAACCATGCCCTCGTTTCCTCTGTCTACTCTCCTCCCGTCTCTCCAGCGAAGGGTGGAAAAGGGGTGAAAGGACAGAAAGAGAATGATTGGAAAGAGGAGGCTCAGCATCCCCCTTGGAAATGCATTTAGAAAACAGACAGAAATACTGTAGCACAGAAAGAAAAGCAAGAGAAGGCAGTTGGAATGACATCTGCAATAAAAACTATGATGTATTACTGTTTATCCTACCTTATACCCTCCCATGCGGTCCTCTTGGCGGAAAGGCCTGCTGTTTTTAAGCCAGCGCAGCTTGGGCCGGGGGTTGCCTCCTGCAGCACAGCGGAACTTGACTGTGTTGGCAGCTGGCACCGCATGCAGCTTCTTCTCCATCTTGGCGGAGGAGGTCCAATACGGAGCGCCTAGAACCAGAGAGCAGTTGGTGTTCAGTCTGATTCCTTAATCATGTCCTCGGCATTAACGGTCTGGCTTCAAGGCCTCGGACTGGCTCAGGCTGATATACATAGAAGAGTGACTGCAGAAGTCTTAAACCCGAACCATTCCTCACACCACCACAGACCGGCCCCCCACCCCTCGGCAACACTGGCTGACCCACCGTCTGCATAACACAACCCAGAGCTCCATGCTCACAGTTAAACAAAAACACACTCTTTCCCCATAGGCTCCGCGGGGTGTTGCAGAGGGGGGAAAAAACATCAGCTCTGAGGGGAGAATTTGCCTGGGCGTTGCCAAGAGGGTAACTAGACCATCACATTCAATTTCATCTCATTCCACTTTGCAGCTTTTTTCCTCCCTCCACTTCCTCCAATTACCATAGCTACCCTGTTTATCTGCCTGTCACTTGGCTAGATATGAGCGGCAGGACCAGGGATGCTTATCACACTTGGAAAATCATTATGCGCCACCAGGGGAGAAAATGAATGTCATGTTTAACGAAGGATTTCAGAGCTCTCAGCGCACACTTTTGCCCAGATTTTTATTGACGTCGAACTGCCAAACACCAATTCTCCTACTGAAATCTGTCACCTTCCTTGTGTTTTGTCCATTCCCAAGGCTGCTTCTTTCCTCCCAGTTTTTCTGTCTCTCGGTCAGCTGGATTTTCCTCCGAACCCCTACCCTCCCCTTCTCTCTGCACCTGGGAGCATGATTGCCTAAGCAGATGGGACTCAGAGGGGAAGAGAAACTCTAAGTCAAACAACAACCCAAACGGTCTGCCACACCATCACTTCCTCTTATATAGCAGGACTACGAGCAACAGAGGGAATACCCACAGATAAGGCCACTGCTGACTTCAGTATAACCCTCAGCATAAGTTTACATCCCGAGAGTATCTACTTGAAGCGTCCCCCCCCCCCACCCAATCTGCATACTATCAGACACCTCCCATAATTTTCTCTGGCACGCAGAACCGGACATGTCGAGCATACTTGGATAGTAAAGTCAGTAAACATTGCTCTTCCTTCCTGAATGCATGCATACCCTAAGTGCCTAAACTATAATTAGTCTTCCCTCCTTTCTTCTTACTCCTCACTCTCACTATCTGTGCCTCTCTTCCTCCGTTTTCACCTCTCAGTCCGCTTCATTTTTTCTCCGTCTACTCTTCCTGTCAACACTCGGTCCGGTCAGACAGAGACAGATTAGGTGGAGACTAGCTCATCGCGAGGCCGACTCGCCACAACAACCTCTGACCCCAGACTGGCAGCCCGGGTCGGAGGATGAGGTTGGGACATTAGAGGTGAGCAGTGCCGTTTCCCATGCTCTCTGTCCGGAGGGGCAGCACTTCAAACGCAACGACCCTCAGACCTCCCTCCAGATGAAGCCAAACTCTTGCTTGGCTCAACTGCTGTGGCCTCCAGGAGCCCCCACCTCCCTCAAAGCCCCGTGCATCCGGATCCCCACTCAAGGCTGTTTATCCTAAGCTGGCCCGGGGTGAGCTGAGGTTATCTAACTCAGGCGCTATGAGTCAAGATCTTTTTCTCTGTAAGTTCCCCCAGAGCACAAAGAAACCCAAAAAACATCAGTGTTTCAAAGTAGTATTTCATTGTTGAGATGATTTCTTGTTTAACTGTGATGTCCTCCTGTGCTTTAATTCAAGATGAACAAGGCAACTCTGTGCAGTGGATTATTAGGACCACAGGTGGAAAAAATGGATTCAGTTTCAAGAGATTCTGTCCGATGAAAAGCTTGTATTCTCAAAATGTCAGCTTTGCTTTTGTTGATACACCAATGCTTTATCATTTTGCAAAATTTACCAAAATTTAAGACACAGTTTCCACAGCAGAGCAAGTCTACATTCTTTTTGGTTAAACTTATAATTTTAGACCTTGCACATCACGTATTTTGAAATGTAGTTGATAAGACTATTCCTACCTTTTGATACTAGAGTCAAAAAGTATTACATGTTGATGAACGAATGTGTGACAGTCTAAGAAACCAAAAGAGGTATTTAGTTTAACACTTACAAACTCAACTAACCAAAACTGTGTTTGAAATGTTTAATCAGGTTTGATTGACAGTCACAGATCAACACATCAACTCTCATCTCCCTATGATTCAGACATTGCAAAAAGCTCATTATTGTACTCAGATTCATTACAATGCCTTTTTCTAGATTTTTCAAGTCCTACCAACTGGAAATAAGTGAGCTGATTTCCAAAATAAAAATCATTGTAGAGAAAATGTAAGAAGCTGAAAAACTTTTGTTATATATGACCTTTTCAAAGCAACTTTGCAACCCTTCAATTAAAAAAAACAATGACTCCCTGTACAACAAGTTTTAATATAATAATATTACATCATCTGTATACTTTTTTCAAAATATATTTTATCTTAGAAATGTAAAATAATGTTAGACCAATTAATCATCAAATCAAATGTCTGTCTGAGTTCCAGGTGGACTGTTATCATGGATTACACATTAGTACTGGGGCCTAAATAGCTATTTAGTAAGCCTCTCCTCCAATGCTACAAAATTTTATAATAGATACTACAAAGGAGGGAGAGCAAAAACTAAACTGGAAGAACACTGAGCAGGAGTGAGAAGGAAAGGACTGTGGGGAAACAGCATATAACTATTTTTTTGATTACTAGTGGACATGTATTTAGTAGATACATTTTGTATTGAAAGTAAGTGCAATGATAGACAGATTGTAGATCTACTTAAGCAAATAGAGACAATGAATACGTTTATTTCACTGCAGCAATTTTGTGTCTAATTCATTTATGACTAAATTATTATTTAACAAGATGCAACAAAAAAAATCAAAAAGCAGCATTCTATATCAGCCATCAACCACCCTCCATTCTAAGTATCGGAACCACCAAATGAAAAAACTTCATCGGACGACCGCCAATCTAAAAACTGTGTAACAGCAGTGGCATAACTTTTTAGCTTAAAGTTGCACACTCAAGATCATAATAGAGGTAATTTTTGGAGTGTGTTAGCTACAAGATTTATGTTTCAGTCTTGATATTTAGTCCTAACTTTAGTTTAGCAGGTGAGACGTGTTCTTTTAATGTGCAGCTTTAAGTCAAGGGGAGGCACAATGAGCAATGACGTAATCACTACTGAGGAAAAGTGTCAACAGGACAGAGAAATTGTAGCAGAACACAAAAAGCAAAGCACCACGTGGCTTTTTGACTTCATCATGACATCAGTGCTGCCTCCCCCACCCTCCCCGCCATCCACCACCCTCTCTCAGATCCCTGTAGAGGCTCTTCCATGTCTCCTCCAATCACACCACCCACTGCTGACAATGGACAAACACTCTGGACCCATTTTCAACTTTTTTTTTTTTTTTTTTTTTTTTAAACTGGCTTATGTTGTTCAATCTTCTGCACAAAGTTAAATCAAAATGCTCTGTTTTGCAGTGGCCTGATGCCCAGCCCATTCTGAGTGCTCCAGAAAAAACAGCCACGAATATAAAGCTACACCCCACTCTCTCCACTCTCACTCCCTCCCACGCCTACATGCACCCTCCTCCTCGCTCCAGTTCTCGGCCCAAGGCCAAGGCTCCACGCCATGCTCAGAGAAGTGTTGGTACCGATCCAACGCACCCCACTCTCCCCCTGCCCCTTTTTTCCCCTCTCCTCTTCCTCCCCCCTTTCTTTTAATAATAATCTCGGTTTTGAATTTTCAGAAACACACACGGCGAGAAAATGCAACTGTACTGCCAGAACAGCTTTCTCTTTGTTTTCAAACAGCTTATTACCACCAGAATGGCTGGATCTTTTCCCTCTCCCCCATTTTTTCCTCTTGCTGAGTTCCTCTCCCTCTCTCTCTTCCCCCCTCCCCATATTTAATGGATTTCAGGCAATTACAGTCAGCCCAAAAGTGGAGGAGGAGAACTGACGGTGAGACGCAATGCGTGTGGAGAATTTTAACAAGATGTGGAAGCCCTCATCTATACTTTAGCCCCTTCTTGTGAGTGTGTATGTGAAAGCAAGCATGTGTACACACAGCTGCATAAACACATTACTACCCCAGATACTCGCCAATGCATAGACAAACTTAGGTAAAAACTTTCTCTTTCTCACACACACACACACACACACTCACACACAAGCACACACACAGGCCCATCAGGTGGGTAACTGGGTCCAGATGGACGTCTTTCATAATGGATGAGCCCAGCTGACTGACTGGCTGGCTACATGGCTCCATGGGGCCTGACTACCTGGGAGACACTAGCTAGAGGAATGTCAGGAATCCCTGTATTCCCTGGAGCATCTAGCCTGGAAGACACGCACATAATAACACACACATACACACTCCAAAATCTCACAGTATAGGCCTGGACAGGAATGCTAAGGCATAGAATAACAGGGATGTGGGTGAAGGGCAGATTTGACATAAGTTTTGGTGTTGTTAAAAGCTTGTCTCCTGCCAAACCAGAAAGAACAGAGCCCATCCGCTCTCTGTCCAGCCTTAATCATAATTGCACAGTCTGAATTGTGTTAATAAACACTGACAAAGCTAAGTAGATTATTTCGCTTAGGGATTAAGCCTTTGTAAGTGTTTGGCTATCACAATCAGCATTCCAGACTTATGTTCTGACATGCTGTTAGGGACAGTTCATTATTTATCTGCAGCACTGCTTAAAGCATGGTTTGCATGTTTTTTACAGCGCTTCTTTAGGACTTTATAGGCTTTACATATTACTTTTGTGGTATCCACAATGTGTGTCTAAAGCAAAGGCACACACAAGTGTATGGCTGCACGTTTTGTTGCTTTTCTTTCCAAATTTTCCTTTCATCTTCTTTCATCTCCTAAATGCTGCTGTAAAATTGTAAGCATAGTTATCTGCACTCGAATGCACTTGCTACATTTATGATAGAAACATTTAACAGCTAAAGTGACTGTGGAGTGAGTGGACAGTGTCAGATCAGCGCACATTCAGGCTTCATCTGTCTGTTTAGCGTGTTTTGGTCAATGGTGCCAAATCTATAGGGAGGGCAACGCATCCCTAACTCACTCATTCCCCTTGTTTGTTCCTCCCATACTCACTTATCTGCTCTCCATCCGCCCCCGTGTCCTCCGATCGCTCTGTATCGTCCTCATCATCCCCCGACGAGATGGCATCTGCACAGAGTAACCACGGTTACTGCCACCCTCTCGCAACCCATGATCACACACCGCAATGCACTCACAAATATTTCATGCTGTCACATCCTCGCAAATTTGAAAGCACAAATGTGTAAAGGAATCGATAGAGTGGGGCCATTCAATAAAACTGGTCGGCTTGGCCAAACATCGGAACCGATATTCAATATTTTTCAGATTATCAGTATTGTTATTTTTTAGGGTAGTCCCCACTTTGTGATCTCCAGCAATTTCCTGCCACTGCACTATTGGTTACATATCACGAGTAATACTCTATTAACAATGAAGGACAGATGTTGAAAAGTGGTTTGTCGACTACAAAATTGTAAAACAATTAAACGAAAGCCTTTTAACAAAATGTTGCATTGCAGTTTGCATCATTCTAAATTTTGACACCAGGAATTTCCATTTTTGCTGCAAATGTATATCAGTTTCAAATATTGGTAATCAGGCTCCGTGATTAATAATTGGTATCAGGCTTGAAAGAACCATGCAAGTCCTCCTCTAGTCTGGTCAAATATTACTTTTGTTGTACACACACACACTCACCAGACCCCATTCAGAAAGAACACATCTCAGGCTGTTTATCCGTAACCACATCTCCTCCATGGCCACTTCTCATCCAATCACAGTTCAACCCTGAATCTCCAAACTTGCTGTCCCATCCTGACCTGTCCTGTTCTGCCTGACTCACCTGTGACATTGACTATGAAGCAGACTGCGTCTTTGCCCACACTGGTGCAGGCGTACAGGCCCGAATCCTTGGGCGTGGCATCACGGATCTGCAGCACCTCCTGCTCTATCAGCGTGCGGTTGTTGGTGCCCAGAGAGCTGCCATCTTTGGTCCAGGTGATGGTCCCCGTCGCCGGCAGAGGGCAGCTCAGCTTCAGCACCTCCCCCGGGTGCACTGAGCACACCGTGGGCTTAGAAATTTGGTATTTGTTCGATGCCTCTGCAGAGCAAATGGGGGAGGAGGAAGCGGGAGGTGGGGGGAGTTTGAAGGGTGGGGACGGGGGAAAGGAGGACGAAGTGAAGTAGGAAAAGGGTGCACAGGGAGGAGGAAAGAGAGGTGGGAGAGGAAGAAACAAGCCATAGTGTAAGAAACAAAACACCACATAACCCCCAATGGATGCACTTAAATCAACTTATGCAGGAGGAGCAAAACAGAAAAGAGGAGGCCCATTTTATAAACCGTCTCACCAACATGTCATTACCATAAACTCCCAGTCAGTCATTTGGACCCTTGGAAACCCAGTTTCGTTAAGTGTGCAGTGTGATTGGCATTTATAGATTCAGTGCATGCAGTTATGGCCATAGCAGCATGTGTAGAGAAACGAAAAACAATCAATGCTTTGCGAGCACTGAAAAACTTGAGCATCACTGTGGCTGAGACATCCCTCCCCAACCTCCCATCCCTCTCAGCGTAGATACCAAGCAGCCAGTGTGTGTGGGTGAGTAGGAGCAGTGCAGAAAGATATCTGCAGCCTAAAAAAAAGGTAACACAACTCCAGCACGTCTGCCCATCAGAAAGGAAAGCAGCCAGAAAGGTCTAGGACGGAAGCGGTTGTCAGGCAGGGGAAGTGAGACGGGGCGGGGTGGGGATGGGGGTTGTTCTCTTTTTTGGCATTTCTTTGGTTTTGACTGTGCACCTCAGCCACAAAAACCTTGAACTGGCGGTAGCCTGCCTCTTCTGTTTTCCATCTTTTCCCTCTTAGTTCTTTTTCATAACATGGCCATGGAGGATCTACAGCCACTGCACAGGATCTGCCAGCCGAGGTAGAGAGCAAGAAACTCGATGCTTGACTCCAAAGAGCATAAAACCTTCCATTTCTGGGAGAAAAACCAAGCCTGCCTGTGAGTACATGTGTGTACACCGTGTCCTCTGACTTGTACGACTGCATACACAGAACGAAGCGAAAATCCAATATATAAGAAGGAAATGTCCATAGCTGAGACTGCAGTTCTACATCAGGATGGCTTTTATTCATATCCATGCAAACTCCACAATGCAATGCTGAGCAACAGGGGGAAAACCTGCCTGAAATATAAGCGGAGTTCTGCCATATATATATATATAACGAAGCCAATTCCAGTCACCCTAAGGCTTTTGCAGACTTTAACACACACACACACACACACACACACACACACACACTCATGCACATGTGTATACATTCACTCGGCTCTAATGCAGATAAATCTTAAAGTTCTTTGCACCGATTTTCTGAGAAAAATTGGAAGAAAGTCAAACTTTTCCCTCTTAAAAAGAGTCCAAAACACTGTGCGTGTCTGTTTTCTTCAGAGGGAAAGGGTAAAAATGAGAGGGATTAAAAGGATTTGAGGTAGGAAAGTAGCAACAATGGAAAAGCATACGAAAAAAGCCAGTGATGATGGTATATGTAGTGTTTGGCTGAAGTCCGATAGGTGTAATTATAGAGGCAGTGGCACTCCCAGCCTTTCCTGTACCTCAATACACCTTTTCAACAGCTTCCCACCCCCATTATATGATGCTGTGCTCCCTATGTGAGCGTTAAATCTAAAGTATACCTGCACGCACACACACACACACACACACACACACACACACGTATACACTCTGGCCTCAGCAGGAAGGAAAAGTCATTCTGCCGCAAGCCAGCAGTCGAGGCATGTGTGCAAACCTCGAAACATTCCCCCTGGGCAAGCAGACACACACACACACACACACACACACACACACACACACAGACACACACACACATAGGTACAGTTCCTGCATTGTCTTTTTTCTCTCAAATCGGAAATAATAACTCCTCCCTTGCCACTCAACTCCACAGAGTGTGTGGTCTGATAGGAGGCGGAGCTCCTGTGTTGATTGATTGTAGGTGTCTGCACTACCTTTTTACAACATGCTTTTCCGCACCGGAGGCCTTTGCTTTGACATTATTAGTGGCTCTAGTTTTTCCATTCATTCTTTAATTTACAGATTTAGAGATGTTGAAGTCAACCAGGACACAGTGGCTGCTGGGGAGCAAGCAGGTACAGACAAATTCCAGGCACTTGGTCCTTTACTGTGACTGACGTAACAACGAAACACCTGGAACTCACATACACTCTCAGTATAATCTCTGTCAAGAAATTATATTCTTACACATGTTTGTGTGTGTGTGTGTGTGTGTGTGTGTGTGTGTGTGTGTGTGTGTGTGCGTGTGTGTGTGTGTGTGTGTGTGTGTGTGTGTGTGTGTGTGTGTGTGTTTTACACTACAGGGAGAGCTCTGGCACAGAAGGAGGGAAAACAAAAGCAAAGGAGGGAAGGGAATTTCTCCAAATGGTGCATCTGATTAAAGAAAGCATGCAGGTGTTAGTTCTGTTTTCATCATTTTCTTATCACTGCTGTGTCCCATCTGTCTCCCTCCATCAACCCCTCCTCCTCGTCCTGCTGCTGTCTCTTTCACCTCCCCTTCCACTTTTTCCTCCCCCCATCCTCCCTTTCATGACCCTGCTGACCTAACCCTGACCCTTCCCAGACCTGTTGACACCTTCACCATTGCCGGATTGTTCATGGGAACCTGAAAGAGACACACACACTGTGAATGCTGAACCTAAAGGAACCCTGCACCTTAATGAAGGCATGTGTCCAACACCTAAACACCAGGAAGCAGAGACACAGTGACATACTCGCGCACACCTTCCTCCACATGAAAGGAGTCTACAAGAGTCCAGGGATTCATGCTGAGTTGAAGCACTTCACTGCAGATTTTTCATCTCTGCAAAGCTTCATCCCCTCTCTGCACAACAGGGGGGAGGCGGCAGTCGCTCTATCTCACACACACACTTTTTCTCAAATCTATCAAACAGCTTCCCCCCTTCCCTCCCTCCTGCCACCATCACTATAATTTTTTCCTCTCTTCTTCCTGAAGCACATCTCCACTTCAACATTCATCTCTCTTTTTCACACAGCTATTACAAGTGTCTATCAGGTGTGATGGATTCAGGCTGTCCTCTCCTCGCCATCTCTTCGTCCTCATTCGCACCATCTTGCCTGGCAATAATTAGTCTCGCAGCCCGAGTGTCTGCGGCAAAATTGTAGCAAGCAATTCTCACCAGAGCCCCCTTGATGTCTGTTTGTCCGTCTGTCTTGCTGCCTGTCAAGCCATGCGGCAGTGCTGGCAAAAGGCAGAGACGCAGTTAACTATAGCTCTGGACTTGTTCATGCGTTGCATCTTACATATTTTACTTGTGCAGAGAGGCACATTGGCTTGCGAGCCGATCTCCCATCTCCTCCCTGTCGCGCTCTGCACAATGAGATAGGTGGACTAAATGTAATGACTGCCATCTCAGAGGCACTCACTCAGCATGCATGCAGACCAGCAGACACACACATAGACACACACTGCCAAATCACATTATCTCTGCTGCCCTTCTTATCCTTCCTCTTCCCCTCTCCTCTTTCCTCTGTAACCTCCTCACGTAGTCAAATCCCAGGACTTTTCTCCCCTTTTTTTGTCTCTCCCTCTTTTCTGATGTCCTTTCACATTCAAATCCCTCCTTAGCTTTTTTTCTTTATTATGACAAAGGAGCAGCTCCATGAACTGGCTCCTGCTGGCGTCCATGGCAACGGCCCCTCTGATTCAGTCACCCCTTTACCCCTCATCAAGGCATTCCCTGAACCCCACCCGACCCCTTTAAACCACTGGATGCTCCTTATCTGCAACAATCTTCTTAGCCTGAAGCTCTAGTGACCGTCAGAAGTGCTACTTTGCTCTGACTTCTAAACATTAATCTTGAGAATGTAAATGAGATAAATGTCGGCACAAAGGCAGCAACAAAGGATCATTTACATTTTGAATAATTCTGTTGAATTGTTTCCCGATTAATGAATGTGTTGCTTCGTCTGTGAAATATCAAAAAGCAATGAAAAAGCCCAAGATGAAAAATGTCTGTTTTATCAATAAAGATACTAAAGATGTTTAGTTTTTTGTCACAGAAGAGTAAAGAAACAAGAATAGTCTCATATTTAAGAAGCCAGAATGAGAGAATCTACATAGTTTTTTCATTAAAAATTACTCAGACAGATTAATTGGTTATTAAAATAGTTGGCAATTACTTTAGCAGTAGACAATTAATGGATCAGTCACCTAATAATTGCAGCTCTACTAGTTATTATTATTATTATTATTATTATATTAATTAACTTGCCATAAAACCAGATTTTTTTAACTTAATGTCGGCTAAGCTGTTCAACAGATTTTCAAAAAAGTTGGGCATTATTTTTGTCTATGAACCTTTAAATTCATTTCTTAGTTGTTGCAGCTGTTATACACATTTGCGTTGCACATAGGCGGCATCTTTCTCCAGAAAACAGAGCAGGCAGTGCACAATAATACATTAAAGGCTAATGCAGGAATCAAACCTGTGACCGAAAATGATACTACATTAAAAGTTAATATACAGTTTGTGCAACACTATCCAGTTAAATTGCCTACCTGAAAATGGTAATAAATAGATGTTTTTGTCAGTTACCCCTCCCCCTCCCAAATTAACTTCTAAATCTGTATACGATTTATTGTATTCTGTGGTTTTCCTTTGTGTTCTCCCTCCCTTCCCCTCCATCATCCTGCACCCTGTCAGTACAAGCTCAGATTCCTGTCTGCCTCCTGCCATACACCGGACAGTTCGCTGAGTCCCGAGGCACAAGCTGGCACAGGTAGCAGCTCTTCCCAGCCTCTTATCAGAAGTGTGAGATTGAGCGGTGGAGTGACAAGGTATTTTCTGGCACCTCAGTCAATGCAAATAACGCACTCGAAGCATCAAGATTAACACCAGCCAACAGCAGGCTAATAAAAGCCATTGTGTGAAAGCCGTATATTGAGACCAACTGCAACCCCCACCGTCACAACACTGACATACACACTGCGTTTGTTTAGAGTTCAGTTCCACTGCCATCGCTACACACTCAGACGCACACACTCCATGTCATTAACAGGCCAGCTGACACTTTTACACTTTTACAACCGTACTCCTACTGTGTAGATAGCACAGTGCCACAGATAGCCTGTAACTCTTTGACATTCCCACCTCACACACACAGAAACACACACTGACATACATCACACAAGCTGATTAAAAAGGGTACAGCACACAGGTGGAAAACAGAACTCATGCAGCAAATAAAAGCAGCCATGTGCCAAGAGAGCAACAGCATTCCTACTGTGTCTGTGGTTGACAAGCATCCATCCTGCCCTTGTGTCTGTCTAAGCATGAAAGACTCATCCTTGATGTATAATGGAGTCTATATTTTTGTAACCACCCAACTATTTTGAAGTGCTGCCTCCATGCTGAGCAGAGCATTTTTTGAAGAACAAAGTTTGGCAACGACTGCAGGAAAGTAGAGCCAAACCATGAGCTGACTTCTGTCAGCTGCACTCCCATTCAGCTTGCGTTCCAGTGTGCCTGCTGCCACATTTATTCCACATTATATGCAAAAAAGCGCCTTGAAAAGAGCACAGAGCAGAAATACCAACGTTAAAGACACACACACACACGCCTCCTGTACTTGGTGCCATTGTTGTTCAGCTCTGTCAGAGTATTTTAATCACTGTGCAAACGGAGAGCACCCGAACAAGGTAAACACTCCCATAGATACTGAAGTGGCTACAGCGGCAACAATAGGCCTGTTGTGGAGGCGTGCTCGCTCTACTTCTTCTGTTACAGCAGCCACAGGTAAACAAACTAGCAGGGCCACCAGGGGTGCAGGCATGAGCTCTATAGAGACAACACTGATACGCAATCTGATAAATCTGCAATTACTGCTCCCACTGACACATGCAGCGGTGTGACCAAGGCTGCAGGGTGAGGAGGGGTGGAGGGGGTGGAAATTCTAAACATCTCTGCAGGGGGTGTTATTAGGACGGAGAGGGCAGGACCAGCCAATCTGTCTCCTTAACATCTGTGTCCTACAGGTGACACCAGTGTGGCCTATAAGTACTGGGAATGGAGCTGTGGAC